>NW_027211715.1:1832500-2345000 GCF_022749685.1 Semicossyphus pulcher
TCCAAAATGCTTCTTTAATCTAACCGTCATACGTGACAAAGAAAAGCAGCAAATCGTCACATTTAAGAAGCTGGAACGCACAGATGTTTGAGATTTTTGCTTAAAAATGACCATAAAACAGTTGACAATTTTGTCTTGATCAAATAATTCAATTAACAAATTTCCGCTCAAATACAAGATGTGACATCTGTGGATTTTGGACTATTTGAAGACATTGCTCTGCTCTGAGTCTGTGATAAAACAAAACAAATAATAATTAGCTAAAGGCCTATAAAATCTTTTCTAATATTAAAAGTAGCCAGAGTCCACTTCCTGCTAGTTTAACATAAACTTGGACATGTCCATTTGTCTACGTTGCGGGGGAACCGCCTCCCGTTCAAGGTTTTCCAGGAATATCCAACTGGGAGGAGACCCCAGCGCCGACCCAGAGCTCGCTGGAGGGATTAAATATCCCGTCTGGCCTGGAAACACTTGTGGATCCCCCGAGGAGGAGCTGGAAAACGTTGCTGGGGAGAGGAATGTCTGAGTCACCTTGCTTAGCCTGCTGCCACCGCGACCCGGCAACAGATAAGCGGGACAAAAATGGATGGATGGATGAATTTCCATTTGTAACGCTCCTTTAGTCGGTTACATGCTGCGTCAAAGATCAAACTTTTAACAGCTTTTGTTTTCAGGCCCATTCCAAGTAAAAAACTGGCTTCATGTTGTGAAATTATCTATTTTGAGAATATTGTAGTGTCTGAAACTATTGATCACATTAGGTGAGTCTCATGTTAAAGCTTATATTAAGTACTGACTGATGTAGTCTGTGTCAAAGTGTAGCTTTGGTTCCTCTTCACTCAGAGGTGAAAGGTCAGCGTCAGCGTAAAGACTACAGAGGTTCAGCTCACCGTTCAAAGCGTTCAGAAGTTAACTGTCTCTTGAGGACGTCCATCTCCGTCTGCAGCTGAGAAACTTTCCCGCGGAGCTGAGACACCTCCCTGCTGTGCTCCACGCTGAATAAAAACATCAATGCACACAAATCAATTATTTGAAGGAGACAAAGAGTTGTTATTCAAGCAAAGATACTGGACGGATTTTTGTACGTTTTGCTGTCAGCCAGGGTCAGCCTATCACGTAGGACCTTCAGCTCAGACTCCCTCTCGCTGGCTGTCAGGTGTGTTTGGAACTCTTTGTGCCGATTGGTGGAGAGGAGCGTCTCCAGGTTACGTACAGTCAGCCGCTCACTGGCCAGTTGTTTCTTCAGCAGCTCCGCCTCCGAGCGAACATCCTCCAGCTCTCCTGTCACCTACAGAACATGCAGATAAAGATAACTGCTGCTTCTTCGCTCTGTGTGACCCACAGCTGGATGCAACATGTTTCCAGTAAGCATGTGTGTGGTCCTCACCCGTTCCAGGTCCATGCTCCTGGAGGTGAGCTGACGTGAGGTGAGCTCCTTGCCAGAGTCCAGTTTGACACAGAGCTCCCTGACAGAGGCCAGATCTGAGAGGAGAGCGGCCTTCTCCTCCTGTGCTTTGTGCAGCTCCTCCTCTAGTCTGGACATCCCTCGAACCAGAGACGACACCTGGGCCTCATAAGCCTGCAGGGCCTGTCCATGCTTAGAAGGTGACACTCATCAGATGCTGGTATTAAGACAAACACACATTACAGCAGATGCATCAGCTGCTTCTTCCATCCCTTGTCTCACCTGCTTGATTTCTCTCTCCTGGTGTCCGACGGTGTCGCGGAGGTGTCTGCGCTCCGTGTCTGAAGAGAGCAGCTCCAGACGGATGGAGTTATTCAGACCTTCAGCCTGCTGCAGCTTCTGCTCCCGCTCCTCCACCTCAGAGTGGGCCATCCTGAAACGCTCCAGCAGGTCTCTGTTTTCCTGCTCCTGTGGGTCAACAAGGAGGAGTCAGACGACAGACGGGAGAAGGAGTACAGGAGGTCCAAGTAACTTGAAAGAGGACTCAGTAAACAGTGTTCTCTTGCCTTTGTGGCTATCAGTTTCTCTATTCTGGACACTTCAGAGATGTACGAGTGAACCCTTAACTTCAGCTCATCCTTCTCATGCAGAGCCTCCTCCATCTCCACATGTACAGCCTGCACACAGACAACAAAACATGAGCTGCTGTTATAACACAGAAAAAAAGAAAGGTTGATTGATGTCAGTAAGATTGATCACACACTTGGTTCTCTCTGGTCATTGTGGCCAGGTCCTCCTGCAGCCTCCTGTTCTCCCTGATGGTGATGTCTTTGTCTCTCCTCAGTCCGCTCAGCTCCTCCTGACTGGCCTCCAGCTGCCTCCTCAGGCTGCTTATCTCCCTCTCCCGGCTGTTTAACGCCCCCTGCAGCTGGCTGCATGGATCACATGTAACAACATCAACATCCCAGCTCAATTTATCTTCACCGTTAGATGTATCAAAACATAACAGAGAAGTTCAACACCACAGTACTCACGCTAGTGCGTTGTCCATGTTTGTGACTGTGAGTCTCACATCCTCAGTGGTCTTCTCCTGTTTAAATGTCGAAGAGTTATTCTTCATTAGTACAACTCACCTTTTGGTTACTTTTCAACAGATGGGTTCAAAGAGTCTTAATACAAAAAGAAATTAGTTGCTGTTGCAGTTCCTACTGGACACGGAGAAATGTCTTACAAACATGATACCAGAGTGTGTGATGGGGAACAGAATCCACAGTCCTCTTTCCAAGCAAAAATATATTCTAAATCTCACACTTTAACTGCTTCTTAAATACAGAGACCTTCCGTCCAGGTTAGAGTCATTGAAGAGCAAAATCTCCCCAGACATTAACATAGTTAACGCGATAATAACGAGTTAACGCACATTACCTCTAACACAATTATATATTTTATCTTATCATGACCCTCCGCCCGCCCCGTAGTTTGGGAAATCAGGAAGCGATGCAGCGGTGATGTTGTGGACAGCAAGCACAAACAAACCTCCGTGAGAAGAAATGGATAAAAGAAAAGGGTCTTTTAAATGTCAAGTTCAGCCTCAAAGCCCCGCTCGAAGGTTCTCTGGACAAGACTAAAGTTATTTGTATTTACTGTCGATGTGAACGGAGTTACCACCGGAGGACGCCGAGTCTTAAATACCACTTGCTGGCCGAGCACACGGCTGCTGCAGAGCCCCAGGTTGTGACAAATGTGATTAAAGTGATGAAACTTTGACCAACAGGAAGTTATTTTTATCTTATTACTTAGGAATGTTACATTCAGGTTAATATGCCGTCTGTTGTAGAATATTCTGGACAGCATTTGTCATTGTTTTGGAATGTTGCAATAAAAATATACATTTGCATAAAGGAGGCAGATTTGTTCATTCCCAAGAGTGGACAAATATGAAGAGTGTTAAAAACTTCAAAATATCTCTTTAAGGTACATTTACAACAGGTAAAAAATGTGCCAGTAATTTGGACAACCGTGCGATTAATCACGATTAAATATTTTAAATCGATTGACAGCCGTAGCTTAACGTAATAAAAGTGGAAGCTAGGGTTCCTACACGTTTCATTTTAAACTGCAGACATCTCTCTTATTATTAAAATGTAGAATTTAAATTTTATTGTACTATTATGTAAATAAACCCTTTAAAATCGTAAAATATGTGTTAAATTAGGACTACGTCTGCTTTGCTTTATATTTTATAAAGAGAATTTAAGTTGAAAGTAAATCATTTTATTTCCGCAGCGTCTGAGCAGCCTGGTTTTCTCACTGTGTCCAAGGAAATGTAGATCAACACAGCCCTAAAGAAAAGGTACTCACTTAACTTTTCTGACACTTTAATGTAACTCTGAAGTGTTGAGAAAAGATTGGCATTTAAATATTTGTGATGCTGTGTGCAATTCAAAGCTTTTGCCAAATTTTCTTTCGAACTAATTTGGTTCCAGTTAAACGATCAGTTTATGTTTATAAATTCAGATTAGAGACAGAACAGGGGCAACAGTCGGGAAACACAAATACTTATTTTCTCCTCCTTTTGTCTTTCGGTGATTCTAAACTGAGATTTGCACAGAGAGCAACGATGATGTGATGTGTGTTCGTGAGCTACCTTCTTAGACAGCTCCTCTTGAAGCACAACCAGTTTCTCAGTCTTTTGATCCACCTCGTCCTGCAGAGCGTCTTTCTCTCTATCGAGGGCAGAGACGGACTTCTGCAGAACAGACACCTCCTCCTTGTGCTTTGAGCCCTGCTGACTCAGCTCCCCTGTCAGATCAAACACAAATCAAGCAATCACACACAAACAAGACTGAACAACAACAACAACTGCAGCAGTCCAGTAAATATCCACCTATTCTCTTCTCCAGTTTGTCAATCTGCTCGTGTGCAGCGTGCAGCTCGTTCATCTTCACAGACAGCCTGTGCTGGCTGTCGGACAGTGACTGCTCCATCTGCTCCTGCAGCAGTCTGTAGACACACACAGGGAGAGATACATCAGCCGTCAACACTCCGGCAACAAACACAACAACCCCTGATCGTTCTCACTTTGAAGACAGAGTGTCAGGAAAACAAAAGGGAAGAACTGACACACAAGACAGCTGCAGAGCTGCATCAGTAGTTATTTAGCTGCATCACTTAGTTTCTGTATTTAATTATATCAGAGTATGAAACAGGACTGCTGCCACCATGAGGGAGCCGGCCTTTAAGAAAGGCTCTGCAGTGAAAGTGGAAATTGCAAAGTTAATATTTTAACTTTACGGTCTGAACTTCATCCAACTCAAACCTCAGAGCGTTAGACTCCGCCCTCTGCTGCGTGACCTCCTCTGCACTCTGGAGCAGAGCAGCAGACTGAACCTTCAGCTCCTCCTCCGCCGCCTCCCTGTTCTCCTTCTGCAGACACACCTGAGCCCGCAGGTCCAGCCTCTCCCGCTGCAACTACACACCAAAACACACAATGTGCCGGGTTAACATACAGCACTCGGGGTCCAGGTTACAGCAGGGACCATGATATAATCCTGTTTATTTAAATATCCATCAGCCTTACGATCTTAACGGCGTCTTCCAGGTCCAGAATCTTCCTCTCCTCTCCTTCTCTGTCTGTGAGAGCTGACGTCTGAGACACCTGCACAGAGTTTGAGTGTTAGTGTTTGAGTCAATGAATTCTAAGTTATAAACAATAGTTTAAAATATGCCAATTAGTAAAGCTGAACATGGGGCAGATTTAGGTCGTAGCACAACCAAAGATGAATCATTATCAATTAATCTGCAGAAGTTTTTCAGTAAAGTGATCGGTGTTTTAAAATGCCAGAAAAGACTGAAAATGGGCAAGATGACGTCTTTAAGGGTGCATTCAGACCGGACAGCTTCGGTTTGTTTGGACAGGTGAGAACGCGCATTTGAACAGGTGCGGACTCGAACCACCGGACCATTATTCGCCAAAAAAGACGGGACTCGGTCCGTTTCCAAATGAACCACGGTCAGGTTCAATTCAGGTAAGAACATAAACAGACTTAAAGTAGGACCAAATACAGGAAGTAAAACAAAACACAGTGCATTGTGGGTTGTTGGCAGATGTTGATGTTGACACGCAGCCAGGCAGCAAGATGAGCAGAGGACAGATGTGGGGGAGCGACGAGGTGAGAACACAGAGGTATTCAAACTGTTCAGTGAAGAACTAAAAGAGAATGAACTGATCGAACTCCATCAAAACATTCAAGTCCACAATCGTGCCGAGTGTGTTTGAGGAGTGCTCTCTCTCTCTTTGTTTACTTTAGAGAGTTTTCCCACATAGAAATTCTGACCAATCAGAGAGCAGTTTCCTCGTGCATCAAAGTGTTTGGTCCGCTGGTAAAAGCTGCCGTGTGAACACAAACCAAACTTGAGGTAAAATGTAACATTGTAACTTTTTGGTCTTTGATCAAACAAACAGACTTTAGGTGTGAAAGCAGCCGTATAGTCCGTTTTGTGTCTATCATTTATTGATCATATTGAATGTGTCATTTGCTGGAATGCAGAGCTGTAATAATTAAACTGTCAAAGGGACCCATGATGCCATTATTATATTCAGCATGCTTGTATTGATATTATACAGCATGATATATTACAGGTTTAAAGAGGACTTGAGATATTTGACTCTCTGTAGAAGAAACACAAAGGTCGACTCTGGGACTGACCTTCAGTCTCTCCATCAGTGCGTCTCTTTCAGCCGTCACCAGCTGCATCCTTATTTCTGCCTGTTTGATCTCCTCCTTCAGTTTCATGACGACAGCTGACAGATCATTGCTACGGGTCAGCTTCAGCTCCTCCTGAGCCTGAAAGAACAAAACATCAGGTCCACAAAAGTGTATAATAAGGAACTTACAGCTGGTGGAGGAGCATCTCTGAAACTCACCTGTTTACAGCTGGTGGAGGAGCATCTCTGAAACTCACCTGTTTACAGCTGGTGGAGGAGCATCTCTGAAACTCACCTGTTTAAAGAGCATTTTGAAATGGTCTCTCTCTGTGCTGAGGACCTTCACGTTATTCTGGATGTCCTCCATGTGCTTCTCAAAATCCAGCAGAGCCGCTTTCAGCTCGTCTCTCTCCTTCACCACACGGAGCAGCTCCGTCTCTGCAGCACCTCCCTGAAAAATGAAGGCCCTGACTTTTAGAGGGATGACCTGAACATTTGTTGAACAGAACTGTGACCATATTTTTGGTTTTTATGGCCTCTTACCGTCTTCACTTTGGATCGAGGACTCCTGCCTCTGCCTGGACTCCGACTGGGGCTTAAATCGAGCCCACCTGCCCCTCTGGTTCTCTTGTAGCGCTCAGCCTCCTGCCGATAGTAATCCCTCTCCTCCTCTAAACTCTTCACAAATGCATCCAGCCGCGATGGGGAACGTTCCCTTCCACAGACACCATGTTTGGCCCGCATGGTTTCCAACTCCAGCACCAGCTCTTTGTCTAGAAACAGGTCAGTAAAGCATTCATGTGGAGCTGTAAACTGCAGAGCTTTTACTGGTTTCAAACTGCTGCTCACCAGCTGCCAACATTTTCTCCATCTTGTCGTGCAGCCTGATTTTCTCCTCCTCCAGGAAATTGACGAGTCCCTCCATTTTCTCGTTCTGCTCTTTCAGCTCCACCAGCTGGTCTCTCAGACGGTCCTTCTCAAAGTCACCTTCAGACTGCTCCTGCATTCAATCATTTCAAACAGGTTGTGGTTTAATACGGCAAAGGACAGGTACAGTTTATGTTCACTGAAGAAAATCGATTAAATGCTGAAATCCAGAAATATGAAACGTACTCTTCTTGTCTTTGTGATAATTTCCTCCAAGTCTTCAATGATTTTCTGCTGTCTTTGAATTTCTTTCTTTTGGGAAACGAGACATAAAGTTTGAGGTTCATTTCCACTCTACTAATTCACATTTTGTTACCAATCCATGTTATGTCTATCTCCCTGCTTTCTCATATTCTTACTTTAGCTTCTTGCAGCTCCATGTCAGCCGTCTCCAACACCCGCTCCTTGTCCATCTCCAGCCGCTTGGCGAGGTCGTCGATGTGCGTCAGCTCTTCACACAGCTCCAGGTTCTTCAGAGACAGATTGGCCACTTCGCTGGAGGCGTCTTTCTTCTTCTGCTGCAGCCCCTCAATTTTCTGCTCCAACGTACTGTTGGTCTCCTGCAGGTACTCAATCTGTGGAGCACACAGGAGCAGCAACACGTCAAAAGACAAAGCATGGTCCTTTTTCTTTTAAAAACATATTCTGGGATTGAAATGACTGCTTCAACTGGCAGTCACTAAACAGAGGTTATTCTTTAACCTCTCTGTTGTCACATCTCTTAGCACAGAATACGTCAGGATTAAATCCGATATGCTTGCTTTGCTTACCTGCAGGTTGAGATGGGCGATCAGTTTCTCGTTGCTGATGTTCTGAGCTTCAAGGGAAATGACATCATGAGGTCGTCCTCCGCGAAGAGCACGATTCAGACGCTCGATCTCTTTGTCCCGCTCCTCCACCTTCAAGAAAAGCAACTTCTCGTCAGCTCTATAATGACATTTAAAATGCCACAGTGTAAATAATTAATGTAGTTCTTACCTGGGTATTTAAGTGTTTTATATATTCTTGGGAGTTTTCCAGGTCTAGTTGGACCTTTATGATGTCTTCCTGTAGCTCATGAATTCTGCAAATAACGAGGAAAAACAGTGATGAAGCAAAAAGGCAAATTCAGCCGTCTGCAATAAACAAATCAAACAAGAAGATCAGCTGTCAACAAACCTCCCATCTGCCAGCTGCAGCAGATCGGCTATATACGGATCATCAGGCTGACAGACAGGATAAGCTGACGTTGAGGAGGATGGAATAAGCTCATCAATCTGCATTCTCTGACGTCTGAAAGGGATGCTGCGCTTCTTTCCACCTGTCAAAATGTGTCAGAGGAGAGAAGGAGTCAAGTCTTAGTTAATATTAACTTTTGATTTTCACTTCTTTAAAAGATCTGTTCTGACTTTCTCAAGAAACGCTCACAAATGTGTTTCAGTTCATGTCAGACGTCTTTGTGTTACCTGGTGTCTGCACCACAGCCTGCATGTTCTTCTCCTGCAGCTGTTGGATGCGTTCAGCTTTGGCCTTGCTGTCCTTCTCCAAGCAGCGAACTTTGTGCACATACTGATTATTTAAAAACTTCAGGTCAGATGTCTCATGGTCCAGTTTTCTGATGTGGGTCTTAAGCTCTGAAATAAGACAAGATGGTGAGACTTTGTATGTGTGCAGGGTCAGATGTTAAGTGTTTCCAGAACCTGAATTATTGCCAAGGTGTACACATACAAGGAATGTGTCTTGGTCTTATCAAGAGCAGTAAACACTGCACAGAAATGTGTGTGCGTGTGTTGCCAAGGCAGTGTCCTCACTTTCTGTCACTCCTATAATATATGTTAGTACTGATTAAACTGTAAACACTGATTCAGTTGTTTGTATCAATAAATATATGTAAATATCAGGCAACCTTAGTCTTAAAATATTCTTAAGAAAAACAGCCACACTCTCAGCTGCCCCAAGGTTTCTTTCTGCCACAGCCAACATTTACCCTGTATTTCTCAGGTGGCAAATGCTACTTTAATTACCCAAGAGTGGGGGTCCACGATGAGGGAAAATCTCTCAGGTGGTACTGAGGGGAGAGGGGTAACCTGGTTATCACAGCTTACCTCTGGTGACTCGCTCCTTCTCCTCTTTCAGCTTGAGCAGCTCCAGGTGCAGCTCGTTGTTCTCCCTGACAGCCCGACTATTCTCCGACCTGTACGGCTCCAGGAGAGCATCAAAGTTCCGACTCTCTTTCTCAGTCTTCCCTGCTGACAGTTTGGCATTGCGCAGGCTTTCAGTCGTGTGGACCAGGTCACTGTAACACAGAGGAGGACATGTCTGAGCTACATTTAATCATCAGTTGTTGATGAAGAAAGGTAGGTGCAGGATTATTAAAGGTCCTACCTGAACAGTTTCTCCACCAGTGGCAGTGACTCTATCCCCAGCGGCTGTCTGTACCCTAGCTGGTCCAGACGCTTCCTGAGGTTGACGAACTTCCGCTCTGCGCTGCTGTTCATGGCTCTGATGTTGCTCTAAAAAGTTACCAACGCGTACATTAGACACGTACAATAATGTTGAATGCACAATACAAATAGTTAAAGGCCTGTTGTGTTTGGTTACGAGGGTAGAGTATTGGCAAACTGCAAGTTAAGCTTGCTAACATAATGCACACTTAGCCATTCAACTGATGTTACGAAGCTAGCTTAAAGGCTAATATGGCAATATTAAGTGTGTTTACTACTAAGCTAACTTTACCGGCTTTTTTGAGATAACACATAACACTAGTTGGCTATTGATCGCCGTCGGCAACAGTGAAAAGTTAGCTAGATAGCATCTAATCTAAAGCAGTTAGCCTCCACTTACCTTGCTTCATAGGACGCTGCTCTCCTGACAGCTAGCTAACGTTAGCCAAACTAACGTCAACTTCGCTCAACATCACGAACATAAATGGCTTGTTAAAACCGAAAACTTTACCTATGGCTTCATAATAGGCTTTCATTATGTTAGAAGTCAATGTAAGATAATCAACTACTCTTGAGTTAACATGTCTCCGCGGTAAATAAGTTTGAAAAGAGCGCCGATGGTCTCCGTTTTGGATTCGTCGCCATGGACACTGGAGCATCGGGGTAGCGTGTTTTGTGATCCGGCGTTGCCCGTACAGGGGGAGGAGGGCGGGGACAGCACAAGGCAATAACCCAAACATACAGCGAACTTTAGTGAGAAATAACATGAAAATTAATTTAAAAAAAGACACAACTTTTAATGGATCGGCAACTGTGAATTTATTATGTACACATGGCATATGGAAATAACAAAAATATAACACAAACAAAGTATTTAGAGCAGAGCTGTTGGATCTTAAACTAACAGGCACACGTATTGCAGACATCTCTTTCTTAAAATACACACAAGAAATGTTGAATGTCCAAAGAACATGTTTTTTAGTAGTGAATCATAGTGCAGCTGGAGAAGCTAGATTAATGAGACTGAGCGATGCTGGAGAAGTACTCCAACATGTCCTGGATGGTGAACTCCATGGTGATTCCAGATCCAGGGTAACACCTGCCAATCAGGTCCTCAAAGTGCTTGTACTGACGGATGAACTCGTCTTGCATGGAGTGCCACACCACCTGGTGGAGTCAAACAGGAAGTGCATCAGATCAGAGAAGATGTTAGCTTTAACATCTGTGAATATTTTCATTTTAAATCCTTAGATATAAAGTAGAAGATGTGACATCATCAATCTGAGATGGAAGCAATTGACAGCCATCTTACCTGGGTCTAATTTTACCCTGCGTATAAGAGGGTTAAGTTTTCAATCTATTCTTTATTCTTGTGTGTTATATAATCTGCTAATATTTAAAGCTATTTTAACATTAACATTACCTTTGAGCTCAAAGATAGCAATGCGAATATTAAAACTATGTTTGCTGGTTATAAAACAATTTTTGATTCATAGATATTGATGAGAGGAGAGGAGGAAATGTCTTCTGATAGCGGGTTAATTTCTTTTTTTTCTGTTGAGACTGGGGGGAATTTCTCAAACTGGACCCTCCCCACTCCGTCATAGTCTGAACTCCGTTAAACGTCACCCTCTCAGCTGAATGAAGCTCCTTCATTAAGATGTAGGGATCAGATACAGCGTCGAGCTTTTGGACGAACTCCCCTCATTCCAGCAGAAACAGGAACTTTATGTAACCATGGTTTCATCTCATAAAATAATAATGGGCAATATTAAAATCACATCACGTAATGTGACAAAACTTTCTCACAAACTGTTTTATTAGAAGAAATTAGATGTTGCAAAGCCATAACGGTAATGCTGCCAAAAGGTGAACAACCACAGACTTTGAGATGATGACTCAGCATCATTTCACCAGCTCTAAATGTTAATGACCCAGAGTCAAATTAATGCAGCTGATGACTGTGAAAGAAACTCTGCCTTTTTCTATTTTTCTGTCTCTGACTTTAAAGAGTCCAAGAAGTTTTCCTAACACGTGTCGCATTCGTTTTTATACCATCATTTCTGTAACAGATTAAATGTAATAATAATGTTTTCAGAACAGAGATGGCTATCCAGGATCAGGGCTAGAGGCCAACCTGCTTTAAAATCTGTCATAAAGGTCATTTTTGGGGCTTTGGTGTTCTTGGAGTTCCAATTTTAATCTAAATGTCTCATGGAAGGATTTTTAATCCTGAAGGTAAGATTGCGGATGGTTGACTCCCTAAATTATTAGGTATTGTCACATCCACTGTTCTTCATTAATCTCTCACCTGCAGCAGATTTTCCTCTTCACACAGATGTTTGTCCACCTTCTTGTAGAGGTTATCGAGTCCCTTCTTCACCTCTTTTCCAGGATATTCTTTGATGACTTTACGCAGCTCTTGTTTGTTGAAGGCCAGCTGGTAGCTCACCTCCTCCTCACGCACACCCTGAGCTACACGAGCCTCGACTCCTTCAAAGAAATGCTGCAGGAGAGAGACAATAGTTTACAGTTTTCTGCAGAAACATAACAGAACTTGGTGATAACTGTGACTTACATTGAGTTTTTCTAGCGGCTGTCCCAGGGAGTTGATGACGTAGGACTGCAGGTGGTCGGTGTATTTGTGTTTGGCTTCTCGTCTCTCTGCGTCCAGGCAGGAGATCTTCAGACGAGACAGTGTGGAAAAGATGTGGTGGAAATTCTCCATCATCACAACGTCCCGCGGTGTCTTCTGACTCTCATTGGCGACTTTCTCCACTGAAAACAAATACAGTTTTCAGATATTTTTTCATGCATTGCATAACAAGGTAGGATGTTTTGGTTCACAAGCGGCCTCACCGTTCATGAAGACAGCCCTGATGAGTTTGACGTAAGCTTTATCCAGGTCCCCTCGGCGCTCTGCGTTACGGAAGATCGTTTCAGCCAGCTCAGCAAAGTCCTCAAACCCGTTGACAAAAAGCAGGATTCCCACTTTGCTTTTCTTAGAAATCTTCACTTCCTCCATCTGCCGGATCTGCCCGGACTGTGAGAGAGAGATAGATTGTATTTAGTTCACAGAGTACTTTATGAAAAATAATCTTAACTTGACTTTATTGCTGGAATTTCTTCCCAAAAACAAAAAAAAAAACAAGCATGAAATGTCCTTTTTTGAGAGGGATGTGCTGATCTAAGTAAAGTAGTATCTGCATCGCATTTATTAATAATTTTTGTGAGAAGCATTGCATCACAGGTAGACCAATCTCAGCTCCCATCGGCTATCACGTGACGACGATATATCCTCTGGGAGTGACGGCGAGCATTTCGAGCATTACGGTTTTGCCAGTGTCCAGCGCTAAACGACTTCCAGCGCAGACGTCCTTCTCCGTGCGCTGCATTGTTTACAGTCCAGTTAGCAGCTCGAGAAGCGACCGTGTGTTCAGATCAAAGTGAAGTGAAATTCTCCCTCCAGATGTGTCTGAGCGCCCGTTCATCTGTCTGTGCTGAGTCTCAGTCTCACTGTAAACAGGAAGTTACACAGAGGCTGCACTCTGGCTTACTGCAGCGGGATGAAGCCCAAACAGAAACAGATTCTCTTGTGATCGACTTTAATTAACGGCTCTTCAGTTTGCTGAAAGAACAACATCATGATGCAGATTAGGAACAACATGAAGCTTTGTCAGGTCTGTCCTCAAGAGGAGAAGAAAACTACTTTAACATGAGACGGAGGGCGGAGCCATCATTCTGATGCATTCAGGGAAGTCGGGAAATCTAAACACTGAATTGTTTTTGTGACACAGCATCAAGGGAATTTGTCTCAAGTTGAATTTTTGATCTAGAACAGATTGTTAGCTGTTAGCTGTTAGCATGCAGATGTTTATAGAGATTAATAAGAAGCAAAATCAACGTCGATGACTGCTGATGGGAGCCGGGATATCATTACAGCAGATTATGTTCCGCCTGCTTTTGCTCTTCACACGGACTGTTTTTCCAGCATACACCAAAGCCTGCTGATATGTGATTGGTCAATACTACTCAGACTACAAACGTACTACAAACAGAAACCAGGACACTTCCCGTATTAAAAAGTCCACGCCCCCCTGCCTACCAATTCTACACTTTTGTGTAAAATAGCGATTTGGCTCAAAATAGCTCAATAGAGTCAAAAAGGATCCATTAAAAAAGCCTTTATCTGCTCTATATCTGATCTTGGAGTTCGGATAAGGACAGCCTATATTTCAGAAGACTGGACTTCTCTCTACTCACGATGCATTTGTCAAAGTTCCTCTTGACAGTGACCAGCACGTTCCCCAGAGTCGTGCTGAGGTACGAGGCAGGGTCGACGTTCTCAGCTGTCCACACATGGTGACTCATCTTCACCAGCATGTACAGAGAGTTAAAGCTGTCAATCTTGTCGCCCAGAGCGATGAGACTGTTGAGCTCCGTCTCGATGCTCTGGAAGATTTTATTCATCATCAGCCGCACCAGGTCTTTCCTGAAGTCACGAAGAGAAGAAACAAAGCAGTGATGAGTGAGAAAGAGACAATATAAACAATGTTTGTGGCAGTGGAGCCGGGCTTTATCAGCAGCAGAGGTGGTAGAAGATGATGTGACAGTACTCACTCTGATGACAGAGAGTGTCTGTGTTCAGCCTGGGGAGGAAGTCTTGACGGCGTGCCTCCATCCAATTCTTCTGTTTCAGGCTGACGAAAGAAGAGACATAAAACATGACAAAAACAAATAAACATCAGCTGACCTGAATGATGCTGCATCTAAAAACATGTCAGCGTGTTATTGCTGTCTTAAATAACGCTCACAGGCAAGAAATATGTTCTTATAATAGACGCCATCACAGCTACGTAAGATGAATGAGTAGAGAGCAAATGTACTGCACATGAGCAGGTTGCATCGATGATCCTCCTGTCAGTTATTTCAGGTACCTGATGACAGATTTACCTGAGCGAGAGGTGGTATAACCGCCGGGTGCTGCTGCAGCTTAAAGAACTTGCTGATGAAGTCTTGTTCTGCGAGACACAGCGGCTCCAGCTCGCTGAGGACCTGCTCGAATATCTGCAAAGAGAAACAACCTCCGTTTAACCTCCCAAGACTGACAAGCAGGGCTGGGCAGTAAAACAATCTCAATACAAGATAGTGATCGAATTTATGGAGATGAAATGAAACTTTGGGCATTTTTTAGTCAGTATGGTCGGATCAAAGCAGAAACACTGGTTTGAATCCCGGTTCAGACGTAGTGGGCCTTTCTGTGTGGAGTCTGCATGTTCTCCCCGTGCAGGCCTGGGTTCCCTCCGGGTACTCGGGCTTCCTCCCACAGTCCAAAGACATGTTCGTTAGGGTCAGTGGTGACTCTGACCGTAGGTGTGAATGTGAGCGTGAAAGGTTGTCTGATTCTGTGTGTCAGCCCTGTGATTGACTGGTGATCAGTCCAAGTGTAACCCCGCCTCTCGCCCAATGACAGCTGGGATAGGCTCCAGCCCCCCCGTGACCCTGAGCAGGATAAGCCGTATAGATGACGGATGGATGGACGCTTTCTGGCTTTGGTTTGAAGTCAGAGTAGTATTGAGCTTTGGTTGTATGTAGGAAAAACAGTTCCTGTCTAGATCATAGAAGTTGAAACACAGGCTGAATGCTATCCATAAACGCATCAACTATCGTCTGATGACAATTTAGCTATGCATTTATCTGTATACAGATATCTGCATGTGAAAGCAGATAAAACATCCAGTCATCACGTCAGTGCACTTTAGACTTTGGTTGTTATGGACTGGTTGAAGGATTTAAGTCAAACTTAACCGTCTATATCTAAAGTTATCAGAGAAACAAGCTCACGTTAGCCGTAGTTCAACAAGTAGCGACTTCACCAGACATCCTGTGTCTGCTGAAAATCATCGGAAGGAAACTGATTTTAAACACGACACTGTTCATTTTGGATAAATCAGCTCCTAGTAGAAACCTTGTGCAGGATGAACACTGAAGGTATCCTAACCTACAGCCAATCTGAGCACCGAGAAAGACGCCAAGCTAACGTTAGCGGCAGCTCATCTCGCAGCTCCTCCTGACGTCCTGTGTCAGCTGGAGAGCATCACACACACTTACTTTAACGTGAAACTGCTTCATTCTGTGCTTTATTTGTTAAACTGTCTTTACTTAAAAGAAAACAGCCTACAGAAGTGTGACAGACAACTTTAATCTAAAGTTTAACCTATGAGCCCTCTGGTTCCTTCATGCTGCAAGTTACTCCTCAGACTTGCAGCATTTTCAACCTATATTGCCGTATTGCCCAGCCCTACATGTACACACATAATGTAATGGTTTGATTGGATCTGTGTTTCTCTGTCAGTGTCACCTTGTCAAACTTGGTCCTGTCAGCCACGTCCAGGTCGGAGGCGGACATGTTGCCCATGTCGAGCAGAGAGGAGGACTGTGAGCGCCGGCTGTTGGAGCCCTGCACGGTCAGCTTGTTGAGGCTCGAGGTGGAGCCTGTCAGCTTCCCAGAGCTGCCGTGAAGGCCTGACGACAAACACAGCGTGATTCAATGTCGTGTGTTTAGTTAGAAAGAGTCAAACTGCAGGATTGTGTAACTCAATTTAGAAAAACAATTATCCAAAATACCGTAGGTAAGACTGGTTAGCTTATTGAGGCGTATATCAAAGAATGTGATGATGCATTCAGCTGCTGTGTGAGGATTTAGCACCAACCAACACGCACAAGGCGAGGTGATGGTTGGCAGAGCGTAAATTGAATGTATCGGGGTAGTGCAGGGTTCCTTTTAGTGCAGCTATGTGAGGCACAGTAGTAAGAAGCAGAGTGGGTAATTGACAGAGGAATAGCTCCATCAAATTGTCATACTTACTTTCTGTTTCCTGTTTGAGTGCACTCTCTTTCCGCGGAAGCGTGGCTGCAGCCAGTTAGAAAGGCAGGCATCAAAGACAGAGACAGGTTAGGCTTAAAACATGCAGCATGGGAGGCGTGAGGCTAGAGGTTAGACGTACAGAGCTACACACACGCTGGCGTGCACTGCAGTGGTTTAGGTATGCTGGTAGCTCGGACAAACCTTTGGAAAACAAATTCTTTTGTTTTTGTTTGTTTTCAGCAGGAAAAGCTAACACAGGATGCAGAAAGCAGAGTTCTATAAACCAAAGCTCAAACAAGAGTCCTGTTCAGAGCTTAGATATAAAAAGCTTTCAACATTAAAGGTCCGTGTGCAAACAGGAGAGACGTCTTCAAGAGGTAAAACAGGCAGCACACGTTAGGTAAGGAAAAATGCTCCTGGTCACAGATGTGGTGCAGAAAAGGCTGTTAAAGAATTAGTCCTCATTTCCTTTTTCACACATGAATATTACACAATGTTCTGTCTTTAAATTCAACACAAATGCTGCACAAGCTAATATAGAAACACAGTATAATTCTCAAGAAAGAGACAAGAAGACAGATTTTACTCAGAAATACAAACACGCTTCGTGTTCTCAGAAGTTCTTACCAAACTTGCCCTTGGCCTCCTTTGTTGTCCCCGCCATCTTTATCTTTGCAACCTCAAAGAAGTCTTTGATTTCTCGTTCATATAATCTGCTCATGTAGTCAACGTAGGTCTGAAAAAGGAGACGACATTTGTTTAGATGCTGTTTAGATGCTTTAGATGTTGAGATGCAAAACAGCACTCAGAATTTAAGGAATAATTAAACTTTCTGCCTTGTTTGCTTTTCTACATTTCTATTAACATGAAGACCAGTGGTTTGCTGGATGCTTTTGATTTGTGAAGAACAGCTGTACCGCAGTTTATTTGTAAAGCAGGAATTAAGGGTGAAGTCAACTAAAAAAACTTAAGATCTAAATTCTGTAAAGTTTCAGATAAAACAGGCTACAAAGAATGAGTGTTGATTTACTGTATAACATCCTTTTAGTTATATGTTTATTGTTACACTGATGTTACAATCAACTGTATCCTAATGACTGAAAAAAAAGGTGAGCAAGAATGAAAACCATATTTTCATTTCGTCAACCAAAAGCTGTCTGACGGATCTTCTCATCTAACTCTCTGTGAAACAGCAGACATGCATATCCTGTCAGAAAGCATCACTGACCCTCGACAGGCCCTCGTACTTCTCCCTGTGTGTGTTCTTCAGCCACTCCATGAGCTTGGCGTAGCGCAGCAGGTCCCTGTGGAGGGGGCTGTGTTTGGGCAGGGTCAGCTCAGCCGTGTGCTGCGACAGGGTGGAGCTCTGATCGTGGCCCTGCAGGACAGAGTGAGGAGGCTCAATTAGCAGTGAAAGAACGCTTAATCTTTCTGTTCACACAAAAACACACGAGGAATATTTATCTTGCTTTCTATCACAATCACCTGTGGATAGCATACCTTACCTTTATATTACCAAGAGACGCAAGTTTTCGAGGTAAAACACATTTTTCCACCTAAAATTCAACACTTTGAAAGGTTTCCTCACTTCCCCTCTTTGTTATCTTGTTCAGTATCTATAAGCTTGTGCAATGAGACATGCACGCAGAGCAGACAGGCACAGGATTCAATGATATGAGATCTTTAGCGTAAAAGCCAAGTTAGCACCCAAACACAAACAGAGCCCTCAGCTGAGTGCAGAACGTCGATGAAGGAGGAGGAAGATGAGCGGTGCCTCGTCAGCTTTGAGATCAGATGTTAAGTAGTTAGAAACATCATGCATTCACATTAGGCTCTCTGAGGTGATGAGATGTAAGTTGGTTTGAGTCGCGAGAGGTCAGACATGAGCAAAGAGGGGGCGGGTGGGGTTTCTGTGAGGGTACTCACTGGAAGCGACAGACAGGAGGACCTATAGAACTGAGGGATGGTCATTTTGAAGTGACTGAAGTGGTTGAACTGACACAGAGACAGAGAGCAGAGTGGGATGATTCAAAGTGAGCAACACAGAGAGTCAAGAAGAGGAGGGACACAGCGAGAAGGACACGACATAAAGGAGCCCAGGAAGAGAGTCACAGGTAAACAGGAAGTCCATGAAGGCGGGGGAGAGAGAGAGAGAGACTGAAAAGAACACTGTAGCCCGTCCTGACAGAGAAGACACTGGAGACACAACGTCCTACTCCTGAACCTGCAAAGACATTCCTGCTCCCTTCACTGTGTTCGTTTTTACTTTGATGTAAAATTCAGATACCAAAGAAAAAAACAGCCAGAAAACTAAGTGAAGTTTTCTCTGTCTAAGGAGAACCTCTTTTGTAGCCTCTGATTCTCCACCAGCTACAGTTAAACACAAAATAATGAGCCCCTCAAGTTTACAACAGCCTGTTTAGGAGGACGAACTGGGTTCAAGTGCAACGATATAAAAAAATCTTCATTACAAGTAAAAGTTCTGAATTCAAGGGAAATTGTGATATTTCCTGACATGGCCCTAATTTTTACATGTTTTGATTTGTAAATTATGTTTTGGAGAGTCCATAGATAGATCAGTAGACTGCTTCAGTCTGCAGCTGTAAAACAGGCTGTAATGGCTGCATCGTAATCCATGATGGCAGTCAAAGTACATCTTTTAAAGTTCTTGTTGTTTCCACTGACAGGCTCAGATTGTTATTCTAAGTGTGTGACAGGATCCCTACAGAGATAGACCTTTTTGTTACAGAGGAAGATGATTGTTTTAACCACACACAGACGATAGATCGCTCTCTGCAAACACACCAGACTCCATTCATAAAAACAGTGATTTTACCTCACAGAGCATAAGAGTTGCTAGTCTACCGCTGCTTTGATGGTTAGTTTATTTGTGTTATTGTGTGACTTTGGTGTTTTAAAGAATAGTTTGGGTCCAACATAATATTTGTGTAACACACAATAACACAAACAAACGATAATGATCGAGGCAGCAGTAGACCAGCAACTCTTGTGTTCTGCGAGGTAAAATTACTGTTTTTGTCGATGGAGTCTGGTCAAGAAAACGACGTTTGTTTCTGGTTAAATAAAATCATCTTCCTCTGACAGAGTTTGATAATATATACATATGGACCATTTTTCATCTCTATGCTTTATTGCTATATATTGGATCATTTGATCTCTTGAAGCTCATCAAACGTTTTTTATTTCTTTATTTAACCACAACATTAAAAACTCTCCTGTTCAAGAGTTAAACAAACAACAACAACATCTTTAGATTAAGCTGTAGTTACAGCGGTCACATTCATGTTGTTACAAGTACAATATCTCCTACTTAAATGCAGTAGGTCAAATATACTCAGGTAAAGTACAAGAAACTCACATTTTGTCCACTTGAATCTACTCATGTTACTTTCCACTGATACTTTAAGCATGTTTATAGATGCTTTAGTCGACATTGTTTGCACAGGTAACCAAAGTAAACATCTGACAGTAAATCAGGACAATCTTCTGTCACCTTCCACCTGAGCTGCATCTAAATAATTGGAGTAATGCTACATTAAATACTTTCTAACATGTTAGATCTCTTGTAATAATAGCGAGGCTGTTACCTGGTGAACGAACACATTGTTGAGGTGGTTTGTGAGGCGGCGAGCGAAGGTGTCTCTCAGCTCTGCGAACAGGAGCTGCTGCTGCGTCACAGCCATCAGCTTTTCGTGGCCTACAGACAGAAAAGGACAACAGCTCCATCACGGTAAATAAAAAATTTTGTTCTGCCTGTAAACAACTCCTTCTTTTTCCAAATATGAAGCTTCTGAGGGTTGCACATACCTGCAGCAGGAAACATCTGTAGATCAACAAGCACATGTGTAAACTGACCTGGTCTTAGGGCCACGTTCATGCACTGCAGCAGCGCTTCAGAGGCATTAATGCAGGCCTCGATGCCTTTAGGGGACATCAGGTCTCCCTCCTGCAGGGCTCTGATGTGTCCCTTTGACAGGTCCATGTAGTTCTGCACGAGGAAACACAAACACAGTCATCAAAGAGTAAAAATCGAACTCTCTTTAAACTGAGCTAATCACAGAGTTTCAATGTTTCTAACCACTAAGAACTGGATCTCGTCCAGCAGTTTGCCATTGTTGGTGCTGCTGATCTGGATGAGGCGGTTGCTCTGTGAGATCTGGTCCATCTGCTCCTTGACGCTCTGCAGCATCTCCTCGTAGCTGCTCAGCTTCCCCTCGATGGTGTCCACCTCAGACAGAGCCTCATCCAGCAGCTGCATCAGGATGTTGACCTGCTTCTCCGACGCCATGATGGACTGGATGTTAGCCTTAAAGGTGGAAACAAAAAAAGAGAAAATGGATGGATGACAGAGAACAAAACAGTTTTATGCTTTCTAGTCTATCGTTTCAGTTGCTTCACTCACCCCGTCCAGGACCTGCAGCTCTCTGGAGAGCTTCTCTGCAAAGGCCTCAGCGTTGGAGATGGCGTACTCGCACATCTCCATCATGCCCTCGATGTCCTGCTCCTCTCGGGTGCTCAGCTCCTGGTAGTCGTCCAGAGCATCCTCATCGCCTCCTGCAACGCTCTGACTCTCACCGCTCGGCACCGACTCTGATCGCACAAACAGAGATGGAAACGTGCAACGAAAGCATGAGAACAAAGTTACAACACATCAAATTTTACACCAACAACTAGAGACAAAAATACATTCAGTAGCAGGGAATGGATTTTTCTGAAGAGATGATTTATTATGTCAAGTATGTCATAGATTTTAAATAAATTAGACTCATTCTCTACCCGTGATGTGAGAATATTCCAACAATCTGAAGAGGATCCTTCCAGCTACATGAACTTCTCTATATTTGTTTTTGCATATAAAAAGAAAAAATGTAGTATAAAAAGAATAAAAGCTGCTGCACTTTACTCTGAAACAGCTAGAAACAGTATGAGCTAAATTAGAAACATTAATGTCAGTAAATAAACCAATAAATTAAGGTGGATGAGCAAATAAAACAGCTGAACGTGAGGCAGACATGAGCTAAATGTGTGTTATGATCATTGAAAAAAATGAATCATGCCCGTCCATATGTAAAGTGAAAACTTCAAAGAAAAGGAGCTCTAAGGAGGTGACAGTCTCTAATGAGAATGGTGGTTTGAGGTCATGAGGTAACAATGGAGAGAGGGGTGAGGAGAGGGAAGTTAAGTCCTACCAACCTTCCGCTTTAGGAAGTTCTGGCCAGAGAAAGTTAAAGAGAGAAAAGTGAGAATAAAGAAGAATTTAACACAGAAACCAAGATACAGAGAGGAGGCTGAACACTCTTTTCAAACATGCTATTAATAAATAAAATCAACCGAAATGCAGCAGGGGTTCAAACCAGGGCTGGGCGATTCAACTATACTGACCATACAACGATACATGTTTTACTGGAGTAGATCCGACAGCACAAAATGTTGCATGTGAAGTACCGTAATACTCGGTGTATAAGACGCACTTTACTTTTTCTTTCATCTAAAAAGTGGACTGCGTCCTATATATCGATGCGACCAATATACCAGTATAAAATGTAGAGAGAGGTATTTTATTGTGTTACGGTATTTTACCCAGACGATGGCGCTATAATCTAGCTAAAGCTTCGTCACGGACATGCGTCGTCATGACCGCCAGTGCAGCCGCCGTCCTCACAACAATCAATGTTACCGTGGGCTGAGCTCAACTGCCGCACCTCGGCAGTGTGAAAACAGATGGTAGGCTGTAATCTGAGCGTGTTTTGAATGTGTTTCAAATTAAAATAAATTGTTAAAATAATTTGTATACACGTTTTTAATATTTAATAGTGTCAGGAAACCCTTTTCCCCTCTGGGATAACCCCAAAAACAGACTGCGTTTTATATTGCGGTGCGATTTATACTCCGGATTTTCCGGTATACGTTGAAGTTCGTGCTCACTTCCCACTGCAAAACATTGATGAACTGCCGGGAGAGAAAGTGGATGTTACCTAAAAAACACTGAAAATGTGGAATCAAGTTGCACGAACGTGACAGTAAGAGTGTACTCCTGTTATCGTCTAAAGCTGAAGAAATTTCTTTATCGTGTAATAATTGATGTTAATTCTAGTCATGCTAGAAGCAGCTCAGCTAGCAGCCCCCCTAACGTACGTCCTGCATCTGCCTCCAACTCCAGGAAACAATTGGAGCTCCTGACGTCCTGTCTGTTGAAGAGTGTTAGAGAGAGACAGAATTTTGACCTGACAGTGCTTTAATCAGTGTTTGTACTGGTTTTAATGATCAGGTCCTTTTATTCTGGAGAGGAGAACACCTCTGTGGATAATACTCTGACTGTTTAAAACTTCAGCACCGCCGCTGAGCTCACAGCCCCCCCTGGCCCTCCAGACGCAGTGACTGTTGAAAAGCGTCTGAGAGAAGCTGATTTATTTACTGCTTTTACTGGTTTTAATTATCAGGTCATTTGTTGAGGAGAGGAGGAGACCTCTGTGGGTAATTTGGCTCCCGGTAAAAACCTTGTGAACGATGAACATTGAAGGAATCCTGAACTAAAAACATGCTGCGCTATGTACTAGTTCTGATTATCTTTACTTCCTTACAAGAAGAATACGTTCTTAAAAATGCATTATAGATAACTTTAGCATATGTTAATAAACTAAAGTGAACTTTCCGGTCTCTGCAGGCCTCCATTGTTTTTAGGACACTCTTAAAACTGGCAGCATTATCAAATCATATATCCTGATAAATCAATAAAGAAGACATTATCATGCTTTCTGCCTTATCGCCCAGCCCTGCCTTAAATATAACAAACACACATATATTTGTTTAAGAGAGAGAGACCGGCCTTCAAACAAATATAATCAAATCATGGACAGAGGCATGCGCTCACAGGGGAGGCTAACATAAGAGCAGAGCGTCTCTCACCTTCCAGCAGCTGAGAACTGACATTCACAAACTCCACCTTCTTCCTCAGGTAGCGCTGGTTCAGCTTCCAGATGCAGGAGATGAAGGAGTTTTTTTCAGCCGTGCTGCTCGCCACCCAGCGGTACACCTTCTCGAAGTGAAGGTCGAATTCAGGATTCTCCTAAACCAGAGAAGAAGTATGAGCTCTGAAAGTTGTGAAAATTTAAAGTTCAGTTGGATAAAATAAATACTTTCTCTGACCTTGCTCGCATCTTTGGCGTCTACTTCAGTCAGATCTCGGAGCTCCCATGTCAGCTGTCTTTTGTAAAAGTCTCCTTTATCAGATTTCTTCACTTTAACCACCTTCACCTGCACAGGCCTCTCTGTAGTGACTGGAGGGGGGACAAAGGCACATTATTTGAGGAACATTCACCTTTGTTATTGACATTATTCTGCAGCTGTTTGTGTGGAACTAACCTGTCGCACACAAGAAGCAGTTCTTCTTCTTCTTCCCCGCTTTGCAGACGTTAACAATACCGAGGAGACGCTCGTCGTTGGGAGTGAAGATGTCCCTCTGGAGAGCATGCTTAATGGCTGTCATGGTGGATGCTGTCACACAGAACATAACAGATTTTTATCAATATGCCCACATAGGATACACATCTATTATACAGGAATAAACCTTCAGTCATCATGCTTGAACTACACGTCAAGTCGTTTTTTCTTCCACAGTATCAGGGTTTACACATATTATCTATAAAGGGCACACATAAGACACTAAAGTAATGCCTAAATAATGCAGTACTTACGATGATTTAATGCATGAAATAATGCAATCATAAATTCCTACTAGTCACCACAAACAAATGATTAGTTTATAATAACTAGATCATCAGTTTAGGTTTGTTAATTCACTGTTAGCTGGTTTCTAGTTACATTAAACCTTATTTCATACAACACCAACTCTAGTGTGGACCACTGTCTGCTCAGCTGTAAAACTCTGCTTACATTTTACATACATACAGCAGACAATGCTGAGAGGATTGTAAACTATGTAGTCATGTGCGCTCTGCTGGATAAGCTAAATCTTTTAAAAATCGCTCCGAACATTGTTTTATGCATTTTATTTTCTAAAAAAACATATACCTGTGCATAGGGACAGAAATCATACATGCCGTTACCAATATATCTATGATAGGACTGATACATCTGTCAGGCCTAGGGACGCACGATATTGGATTTTTTGCTGATATCCAATATGCCGATATTTTACAACTAATTTAGCCGATTACCGATACCAATACCGATATACTTTTTTCCCGCCCACATAATTGCAGAGATCATCAACTCTCTTCTGTATTGGAATTAGCGTACAGTATAATGGTGATACTCTTATCACATTTGTTACAACGGTCGGGGTGACGGGTTAATCAAGTTTGTAGTGTTGAAAGACTTTGCCTTGGCTCCTCCTCGCATCACCGCTCCACACGCCCACACCGTTTGGGATGACGTCACACACGTGACATCATCCCGCTGCGCCGCGCAGGTCTTCTTCGCACTGGGGACATTGCGCCGAGGTCGGGCATTTAATCAAGTATGCAGCAGCCCATTATTTTATCAGTTAATTATATCGGCAGATATCGGAGGATATCGGCGTGTTGGCCGATGTCCGATAGTTCATTTTTAAGCCAATATCGGCCGATACCGATGACGTGCCAATAATATCGTGCATCCCTAGTCAGGCCCTATTTCAGACCCATGTAATATTTGCTCAGCCTCTCTGAAAGCAGAACAGTACCTGTTCTAAGAGAAATATGAAGCTTGTTTTTCATTTAAGTAGCTCTCAGGTGCAAACATTTACATCATAGACATGAATACATAAATACTACTGCATACACTTCCATGTGACTAAAATACAGGCAACTTAATGTCAATCTAAAGTCATAGTACCTTGATTCTTTCTTAATGGTGAGCAACAAAACTAAAATATAAATCTTGTATTTAGTCATGCATTAAATCACTAGGAGTCATGCATTATTTATAAGATTTACACCCTATTTTACTGCCATTTAGGTGACGTTATGCAAATGCCAACCTACCTACAGTTTACCGTATTACATGAACATAAACTTAAACCATTGTTATTTTACTTTACTCTGTACAAGTCTGCTTATCTCAGCACTCCACTCTTCTAACGGTAACTAACGTTAGCTAACAGGATGAAAGAAGCTGTTGACATTGAATCCACGACAGAGTGAGCAGAAAACATGTAGCACACACAACAACGTATTTAAAACACAGTTTAAGTGTTAAAAAGACATAAATAAACTGTTAAGTTGCTGTTGTCTTAGAATAATGAGGGAAATTCCCAAATGAATGCTTTGTTGTCCTCTGTCTGTTAGCCTTCTAGCTAATGGCGTTCTGCTAGCTTGAGAGAGCTAACCACTGTAAGCATCCTCAACGTTAGCCGCAAAGAAAAGACAAAGACTGTGACTACATCAGCTAAATAAACATTGTAATCACCGTGACATATTATGTAAAAGTGAACTCCATCTGTATTTGACAGAAGTATGTTTATTAAGAAGATACTACCTTGTTCTGACAGCCCACCAGCCCCAAGCAAAGCAACGCCCTCCCACTTCCGGGTTCAGCTGTCATGTGACAGCGACAGTGTCAACATCCACATCCACCCTGATTTCCCACAGAGTAAAATCGCTGCTGCCGCGTCCAGTGACCTCACGTCCCTGGGTGCTGGATTTTATACGAGAAAATACTGTTTAAAAAGTCTTTTACATGAGTGCCCAAAAATCTTTTGTTCTCATCTGGCCGTCCCGTCTTTCTGTCAAACTCTTATTTTAGCACCTACATTGTTACAGCAAGTGGTAACTTTTAACAGATGGTTACACTCTTTTTATTATGTTCTTGACCATTATCGTCTTCATCAAGAGCTTTTTTTTAATGTGCCATGTGAGATTAATCCAGCAACTGCCATGTTGCATGGCCAGAACTCAGGACACCAGGTGGCATTGTTAATCCACATAATAATGATCATTTCTTTAACTATATCTCTTTGCTTTTGCCGTGTTCTTACACTTAACGTCTGTGTGTTGTTTCATGTCTGCTGCAACAATAAAAGTGACATTCTCTCTGTAGCCCCACTCCACAGAGGCGATTAAGTCTGAATGTCACCACACTGAGGAAGAAGTTGCAGGGAAGAAAGTCAAAGATTAACAGCTGATCTGCAGACAGCACCAGGAGGTTAATATAACACTGTGGAAGTTATTGTGCAGAGACAGCAGTGGATTCCCCAGCTGGTGGATGTTTCATGTGCTGTCATCCAATGTTAAAACATGTCTTTGACACAAACTTCCAAACACCGATCTACAATGGAAATATTTCAGTATGTCCATATATGTGATGTATAAGTGTCATATCTACATTTTCCACATCTACACCAGACCATGTGCGACATAGAAAACCCTGTATGTGTACAACAGCAATAATACAGTGTGTTCTTTATAGAATTGATATATAAATCCCATTATTCAGAAAACCAGCAGTGTGGGGTGTGTAGCATCCTTATGCAGGTCTCTGTGGTTAGCACACTCATGTTATGTTTATGTAGAAAATCCCTGAACATCACTGTCTTTCCTCAAGAGGTGGAAAAGAATCACATTTTTCAATTATAGCTCATGAGTCCTATGATACCAAAAAATTGCTTTTACATAAAACAGTGTTATATTTTGGAGGAGGTAACTATGGAAGCCCTAAGTGGACATGCATCCAAACATTTTATCTGTTCTCGAGATCTCGACTAATTTATCTCGTTATCTCGAGATAACAAAGCTGGTCTTCTCATGATAACAGCATAATTTTCTGTTGATCTAGAAAACAGAACAAGAGGCTGCATACTGTGATATTACAGAGCAGGGCACGCCATGCTGCCACGCCCACACTGATGAGGTCAGTTAAGCCTGTTTCTGTGTTTGTTTTGTGCTCTTGCAGCTCTGGAGAAACAAGTTATGATCATCTGATGTTACACAGCTTTGTTATCTCGAGATACCGAGATAAATAAGTCGAGATCTGAAGAAAACAACTGAAATTACTCGTTATCAGCGGAAAACTGAGTAAACAAAATGTTTGGATGCATGTCCGCGTAGAGGCTTCTCTATGAAGATTTGTACATGAAAATTGAGGGAAATAGAGGGACAACAATGGGACTAATATTTGTCAATTCAAAAAACTTTATTGGCGAAAAGTTTCAGGAATAATTAAGCTTAGCACATTTGTTAAAGTACAATTATTCAGAGTAGAACTGACTAGAGAGGTTAATCTTTAACGATATTGGGCTGCACCTACAGCTGCACTATAAATGGATGAGAATTAGATTGACTTTACCTCATTGTTCTTGTGCTATATCTAATAAATGGTGCTATTTTTAATGCTTTATTAAAAAGATAATCTCATTCTCTTTAATGGCACCTCATGGCAGTAAACAGTAATTCAGGGGGGACACTTTCCTCATAGCCAGATGTCTACGGTTGGCTCCCTTTGTCATGGTTGTGACTCTTGATTTTCCTGGCTGACGGTCGCTTTCCTTTTAAGACTGTTTGCTGTCGAGTTTGTTTCTTTTTCTTTGGATTTTCACTTCTTGTTGAAGTTGTATCTGTAGTCATCCATCTTTTCTTTGTTTGTTCAGCCATAGTAGATTACTGTTTACTCGCAACACTTGCAGAGACCGGAAAAGCAGCCGCTTAGCTCCGCCTACCCTCTCTGGCAGACCAACCACTGCTGGCTGATGGAAAACGCGTCACTAACTGGGCGCCGCTTTAGATTTTTTCCACAAATGTTGCCCTAGACACCCAGCCCATAATAATACTATATACTGCAAATGCAAAGGCTTTCATCAGCGGGCCTTAGGCTCAATCACCATTGTGTTAACTCAATCAGCGATTGATAGAGACTTAACAGACATTTATTCACATGAAAGTCTTTGAGAGTACATCTTTAATTACAGCCATTGATTCATTAGGATTAGGGGGTTGTATAGTGTGAAGCACTTTGTGTTAGCTTGAACGAAAAATGTCCATTTAGTGATGATAAATACACATTTATCAATTTACTGTAAATTTAGTGTAAAACTGTAAAAGTTACAGTTTACCGTAAATAAACATTGATTAATGCACATTAATGTCATGTTTTACTGTAAACATTTAAACTCCCCGCGTCATCAGATCTGTAAAAACAATTAAAAAAAATTATGCCAAACGTGTAACATACATATAAACACCATCCTACAAACATGTTACAAAACAGACACACACATACACACATTGCCATTACAATCGTCAGTGTTTCTGTTTTTATGCCACGTGTTGTGCTTCCCTGTAGTCATGATTCATTCTCCCTGTCCGCTCTTCTGGCACTTAATGACTGTATATTTGGTGAATGTCAGAGGTCTGTAGACAGCGCTGACGTTCATGTTCCTACAACACACTGACGTTCCCACAAAAACAATAACCTCATGATGGGCTGGATAAACTGAGGAAAAAATGTTTGCTTCCGGTAAAGTGTAGATGAAACATTAAGAAGCTACGGTGGCCCTGAGTGCCCAACATACTGTGATTCAAGAAAAGACATGCAGGTAGACCAAAACAATTAAGGAAACATCTAAATCAATTAGTTGTATCGTGGTATGTGGTTGTGTTTTAGTATTTGGATCTGTTGTTGAATTTGGTTGTCTACTATATTTGGTTGTATTTGGTTGGGTTGTGGTATTTGGTTGTATTTGGTTTTGTTGTGGTATTTGGTTGTGTTGTGGTATTTGGTTGTATTTGGTTGTGTTGTGGTATTTGGTTGTATTTGGTTGGGTTGTGGTATTTGGTTGTATTCGGTTGGGTTGTGGTATTTGGTTGTATTCGGTTGGGTTGTGGTATTTGGTTGTGTTGTAGCCTACATTTGGGTTGTGTTTTGGTATTTGCTTGTCTGAGGTATTTGGTTGTGCTGTGGTATGTGGTTGTATTGTGGAATTTGGTTGTGTTGTGGTATTTGGTTGTATTATGGTATTTGGTTGTGTTGTGGTATTTGGTTGTATTTGGTTGTGTTGTGGAATTTGGTTGTGTTGTGGTATTTGGTTGTATTACGTATTTGGTGGTATGGTATTTGGTTGTGATGTGGTTTATGGTTATGTTAATCTTTGTTGTGATGTTTGTTTGTATACTGATATTAAATTTTTTTACTGTATTTGGTTTTGTCGTGGTATTTGGTTGTATTCAGTTGTGTTGTGGTATTTGGTTGTGTTGTGGTATTTGGTTGTATTTTGGAATTTGGTTTTATTTGGTTGTGTTGTGGTATTTGGTTGTATTCAGTTGTGTTGTGGTATTTGGTTGTGTTGTGGTATTTGGTTGTATTTTGGAATTTGGTTTTATTTGGTTGTGTTGTGGTATTTGGTTGTATTCGGTTGTGTTGTGGTATTTGCTTGTATTTGCTTGTATTTTGGAATTTGGTTGTGTTGTGGTATTTGGTTGTGTTGTAGTATTTGGTTGTGATGTGGTTTATGGTTATATTATGTTGTTCTTTGTTATGTTATGTGATATTTGTTTGTATACTGATATTTAATTCCTTTACTGACTTTGGTTTTGTTGTGATACTTTGTGATATTTGGTTGTGTTATTTGCGATGCATTTTTAAATGTTTTTCATGTGTTGAAATTATGTGTCATGTGATGAAATTGATAAGGATTATTTATTATCTTCATTTAGTTTTCTCTATTTGCATGTTTTTTCTTCGATCCCAGATTTCACACCCACAATAAGATCCAATATTTATTTGGTCAGTTTTCAGGAGTAACTCAAAGTCCCTGCAGTGCCCCCTGCAGGTGAGAGGTGTTCCCGCTGAAAGACCTGTCAGCAGGGAGCCCCGCTGACGTGCTCGGAGGCTGACATGCAGATGTGACTTACAAACAAAAGGGCTTTTCACGTCAGTGGTGCAGCGTCAGGGGAGGCTGATTACATCTGTGTGATCTACATTTGACATTCAGTGTGGTGATTAAAGGCTCATAGCATTTTCTTTCTCTGTTTGGAATCAGAAACGTTTGAGTTGCTATCTGGATGGCATTTAGTGCAGCCCTTTAATAAGCTTGAAGAAGGCATGTCGGTGTTGTTTTAGATCCATATTTGTTGTATTGTCAGCAGGGAAAAACAAACGCAGACATGAATAAATCAGCATATATGGACTTTAACTTCTTTGCATGACTTTACTTGTTAAGGTTTTATTTTTTACAGTTTGGAGCCTTTGTGAAACTAAAATAAACAAGCTCTTCAAATGTTGCCTCAAGTGCCCTCCTGGTATCCTCCCTGATGTGGCCGTCTGTAGGAAGTACATAATAGCGGCACCTGAATGCATCACAACAAACACTACAGGTAGGAAGAGAGCACAGTGGCGGCAGCTGTATGAAAACTTTGGCCTCACTTTGGTAACCCCGTCCGCAGGTGAGGCCTTCACTCATCTCTGCCGAATGACATGCAGAGAAGAACATGCTGGTCTTCCAAACTGAAGTAAGCATGAGAGCGGCTATTACATGAGCAACGCTGCGTGTTGAAGCTCTCTGCTTGTTAGGAGGGTCGATCATGCGTGCGATTTTGTTTTAAAGTAATCATGTAATTTAAAGTGTGTGTGTGTGTGTGTGTGCGTGCGTGTGCGTGCTCTATGTGTGCTCTTGTAAGATTGCTCTCCTGTTTGTTTGTGAGTGGTCAGGGTTAGGTCACAGTTACAGCGAGAGAGAGAGAGTGTGTAAGAGTGATGAAACAAAGAGGGTTATTATGAATGAACGTAAAGACAGAAATGAATCCCAAAGGAAAAGACCGGAAATTAACTGGAATTATAACATTTGTGTTGCTGCTCATTGATTCAGTTGGTGATTAGAGAAAATGTTGGTTCATCATGTTGATCTCCACCCATGTGGAAAATCACTCCTTTTTAATGATTCTGGTTTAATACTACATCTTTATCATTTAGGACCTTTACATTGTGTATTTTAAGGTTTTTAAATTCCCTCAAATGATAATGAATCATCACATAAACTGTTTGGCTGTGAGAACAAACAAGCCAAAGCTCGTACGCATATATAACAAAACCTGGGGCAGTATTTCCATTGCATGCTGTTATCTCAAGTAAGATAGCTAAAACAGTGATGATGTATGGAAGCCCTAAGCAGACATACATCCAAGCATTTTCTTTACTCTGTTTTCCTGTGATATAGAGTAAATTCAGTTTTCTCAAGATCTCGACTTATTTATCTCGTTATCTCAAGATAAAAAAGTTGGTTTTCTCGTGAGAACAGGGTAATTTTCTGTCGATCTAGAAAACAAAACAACAGGCTGCTCACTGTGATACAGAGCAGGGGTCCGTTTCAGAAAGCGGGTTTAGTGAAAACCCCGACTTGTTAACCCTGAAATGAGGGAAACCTCGGGTTTGCCGTTTCAGAAAGAGAGGTAACTTTAACTCTGAGTTGGTTACTATGGTAACTGTGTCTGTGAACCTAACCCGGTGGGGAGCAGGTTTTCTTCAGGAAACTCAGAGTTTTGCTCTGTCTCCATCCTCTAGAATATAAAACCCTCATTCGACTTCCTCATTCATTCAGCCCGTCTCACGTGCGTCTCTGTGCTGCTCTGACCGCTTTGCAAAAGTCTTTTTTAATTATTAATATTAATCAAAAGACAAATCTGTGTCAAAGTCATAATTTTTAGATTTTCCACCACCACTGCCGAGAGCGCTCAAATAAGACGCCGTAAGTTATTGGATTTTTTTTCATTTAAACTAACACAATTCAGTTTAATCAACATGAATTATAATGTATGTGAAGTCAGCATCATGTTAGGGATAAAGCTAATGCACATTAAAACAGCCACTGAATGATATTTAATCTGTTTCATATTTAAAATCTGACTGAAGTGAGGTTCAGCCATGAGCCTGTTCTGCCTGAGCCGCACCTTTCAATGATGTTCTGCTGTTTTATTTTTAACTGCTTCCATGTACGTTTTTCTCCCGCTGCATTGCTCCTAAATTAATATAAATTTTAGCTTCCGGTCGTGATTAAGTATAAAATAAACAGACCAGTTCAAACTTGCAAATTTACTCGAGCAGCAGTTTCTTCCCTCGCCGCTTCTCTCTCTGTTGCAGCTGCAGCCGTGTTACTTTATTTTTCTAAAAACATGCTCGTATTCGCTGAACGTCCGCATGAGGATTTAGAGCTCCACTGGTGTGACGTAGGAGGACTCTTTTTGTGTACTGTTGCCATGGTGAATCGTGGTGTCGGGGCTCCATTAATGCTGGCTTTTGATAGTCAGCGTGCACGCACTTTACTCTGGCTGAACCTACTCAGAGTTGATTGAACTAACTCTGATCAGCTGTTCTGGAACCGAAAACTCAGAGTTTCCTTTCTCAGAGTAGATCAACTCAGAGTTCAGGGTTAGACTCAGAGTTTGTTGAACCTGCTTTGTGAAACGGACCCCTGGACATGCCATGCTGCCATCGCCCACACTAATGAGATAAGTTAAGCCTGTTTCTGTTTGTTTTGTGCTTTTGTAGCTCTGGGGATCCGAGTTATGATCATCTGATGTTACGCTGGTGCAGCGTTGTTATCTCAAGATAACGAGATAAATGGATGCAAATTTCAGCAGATCATCAATAAAGTGAAAGAACGATGAGGACATATCAGGACACTGGATTACGTTTTTATTTCCTGCCACGTCTGTTTTACACGGCTGGTTTTGCAGCTCATATGCGGATGATAAAATCAATTAGACTGTAGGTATTTATCACAGATGAAATCAAATCAAGAAAATTCATTTTAATTGCACTTGGCGAAACACTTATGAAAGTATACGACCTAACTGTAGTTCCTGACTATACTACTGAGACCAAAGCCAAAAAAATATTTTAAAAAAGGAATAAACGGGAGGCACTGAGAGTTTTGTGAGGTAAAATAAATACATTAATTAATTTAATTTATCAACACAATACATTTTCGCAGCATTCCTCTCTTGCCTTGTTTGCAGCAGCAGTTTTGGTTTTTACCGTAGTAACTTATATTTCTAATCACTTCCCATTCGCTCCTTTTTGTGCAGAAGAAGCTTCAAATGATGTGTAAAACACGCCCCTTTTTTGTGAGCGTGCACAGAGCCTGATGCAGGAAGCCTGGGTTTGTCTAACGGGTGCGTCAGGCTTTGTCGAGCCAGCTTACCTAAAGAAAGCCTGGGTATTCTGAACTTGCTTTGTAGTACACCCGCAGGGACAGGTGAGACTAATCAAACACGGGTAAAAACACTGAGGCTGGAAATGAAGGATGAACAACCCACTACTAATAAAATTCACAACTAAACAAAAAGAATTCATGACAAATCCACTGCAATGATGGGTGAGAAAGGAAGATGTGACTAATGTCAAGTTGAGAATGGTATGGTGCACTAGAGGGGGGTCTGAAGTTGTATTTCACGATCCTTTAAGACATTCATGAAGGGAAAAGTATTATCATTTTTACTGTAACATGTTGGAAGGATGAATAAATGTTTAAATACATGCTCAATCACTGTGCCTGCCCAGGAAATTGTGAATGGGCTGGGATAGAAAATGATGCTCAGTGTAATGATAGTGAAACTTAATCTGGTGTAATTTAAGTCCGAGTTAAAGTGGATTCGGAGACTCATAAGTGGCATTTTATGAGTTGGAGATTCTAGATTGAAAATGACTTTTAGCTTCCTCATAGTTCTGTGACTGTTAATAATCGCCCAGTATTAACATGTAATATTAAACCATTATTCTGGGTTAGATTTGCAACCCAATCTAAACTGCGTGATATTAAATCTGAGTACTCTGAAGTCACACAAGCAGCACATGTGTATCTCCTGCATGTTTAGGGTATTAATGCACATTTGCATTGACATTGTTTGTGTTTGAAGAATATTTGAGATACGACTGTTTTTTATGATTCCTACATTTTGGAAATACAATAAAGTCAGAGGCTTGTCATGTTTTACAGGGTTAACGGATACAGCTAATGACTAACTTCATTTACATAGCTTCCATTTATCCAATAAATTGCGTCACAAAAAATTCATAGACTGAATCATAGAGTGTATAAAAAGATGGACGACATGTCAGCTCCCTAAACCCTCTCTGTCGCCCCCTGCTGACTGGCTGCAGTATAACTCATAAAGCCCGCCTCCTCTATGTTAACAGATGGAACATGAGTCAAACTATAAAATCAAAATACACGTCAAATACATTTTTCTCAAACATGGTTTCTGTCATTATAGTTAGTTCTTATCATGCTGATTTATGTCCAAGTGTTCATTTTTCTGACAAGTTTACTTTTAATGAGTTATTTGATGCTATAAAAAGGGGGTGTGGCCTCATGATTGACTGACAGCTCTGTTGACAAAAGGGGCTCCTGCAGCGTTCTGTCCCCGAGCAGCAGAGTAGAGGAGGAACGGCGAGAGGAGGCGTAACTAACACTAACTCCTCCCACCGATCTCTACTGCGCAGTCACCAAAGCAAAATGGCAGCGCTCGCTTCGGGAGATTTTGGTTTTAAATAGAGGTGGTGGAGGCGCGTCGTCCATGTTTTTACAGTCTATGAGTTGAATACACAATAATATGACCCACTGCTGCAAAAACAAAGAAGAGAACGAACTAGTGCCAGTTCCAAGTGAGTAAGGAAAGGAGACAGAGAGCTGTTTGCTCCTCTTTATGCTAAGCTAGCTGGTTGTTAGTTTGAACTGATTTTTAACTGATTTAAACTTTCTGCTTGAAAGCGAATAGGCGATATTCTCCAACTGTCCAAAGACAAAATACCTTAAAAGACTAAAATAAAAAAATAACACATACTCAGGTTGTTGATGAGCACTGGTTAGCTTTAGATGACGATGGAGGAGAATAATCTGTGCTCATGCTTTGAGGTGCGACAGTGTGTGAATCACCGACAGTAACCTTCCCTCAATACCTCCGTGGGTTCTCACTCAAACAAACCAATTAGACCGACACTTTCAAATGTCAGTCAACTTCATAACAACAGAAAACTCATCAAAGGTCACGACCTTTCAGGACCTCTCAGGAGGAAAGAAACGGATCAGGTGAAGCTGCTGAAGCAACAATGATGCTATGAAAAGTCGTTGAATCACCACGGAGGGAATTCTTTAGACAAAGCTGCAGAAACAAAATCTATCCTGATGACCTCCACTGATTAAAGAGAGCAGAGATTAGTGTAGGAGGAAGGCCAGGGTGGGGATGAGGGTGGGGACTCCCTGGAATCGCTCAATTACAAAAACGCTCCATCTGTTGTTGCTCATTCTCTCAAATTCACAGATGTCAGAAGAAAAGGCGAAGAGGACGGCAACTTTGTCTTGTTAAGGAAATAAATCAGGATATTATCTTCTCGACGAAATATTACAATAATTTGTGCACGTAAGCATCAAGTGTCTAAAATCATGTGATCTTCTCTTTTGTTCTGCCCTCAGTCGTCCCTCATTTCCTCTTTAATAAATCTAAAATCCTTTCTTGTAACAATCATGCTAACTAAAGTAAGCCCACTCTTCCGTGTAATATTTACTCTTCTGATATTTACTGTGGGTTTTACTGCAGAAAAAGAATAATGGTTGTTTTTTATTGTCTGTTTCATTGTAACAGATCAAACTGGATTATAGAGCGGGATGGTATTGAAGCCTTTAAACATGTTGCTGGAGTTATAAGAGAAAATATAAGGCAGCAATGATTCCTAGTCTTTGAAATACTGAAAGAAATGATAGTATTTGTAATACCGTGACAGATGAAAAACTTGCAATTCTACTTGTTATTTTTGCCATAGACTGTTTACTAGAAGTGGACATAGCCTCTTGTATTTCCAAAGTTAATCCAGAACCAGTCTCAGATCCCATCGACTACAGTCTGACGATGATAGAGCCTCTGGGGACAACGGTGAAGCCAGCGGTTAGCGATAAACAACTTCCTTTTCTGTGTGCTGCATTGTTTACAGAAAAAGAAACCGTTTTTCTTGTGATTGACTTTAATTAACGGATCTTAAATTTGCTGAAAGTAGATTAGTAACAAGTCAACGTGAAGCTTTGTCAGGTCTGAACTCAAGAGGAGAAAAAAACTGCTTTAAAATGAGAAGTTTGTTGAACGGAGGGCGGATCGAGTCATGAAATCTGAACGCTGAACAGCGTCAGGGGAATTATCTCAAGTTGAATTTTTGATCTAGAGCAGATTGTTAGCTATTAGCTGTTAGCATGCAGATGTCTGTTTATAGAGATTAATGAGAAGCTAAATCGTCGTCAGATGACGGGATGTCATTTGGCCGGATTACGTTCCGCCTGCCTTTGCTCTCCTGACGGACTGTTTTTCCTACAAGCGTACCACAAATGGAAACCAGAACACTTGCCCTCCCGGAAATCCACGCCCCTGCCTAGAGATTCTACCTTTCCATGTAGAATCTGTAAATAGAGATTGATCCAGAAGTGTCTTCAACCTGCATTCTTTCTTATGTCCAGCAGGAGGCGACTCCACTGGTTGAAAGAGAAAATCTGATTGTATAGAAGTCTATGAGAAAATGCTCCTCCTCCTCTCCTGATTTATTCCCTCAGTAAACGTGTTCCTAATGAGTTTATGGTCTCAGTCTCTAGTCTCAAGTCTTCTTCAACACAGCAAGATGTTCATTTAGTCACTGATGCTCCCATTTAGAGTTAGAGACCATAAAGCAGGGGAGGGTTTAGGGTGGGGCTACCTGTGATTGACAGGTTGCTTTCACAGGAATGTGTCAATCAAGAAAGAGACGAAACAACAGAAATCTGACCTCCAATATGGTCGGTTCTGGCTACAAAAGCTGGAAGATGGCGACGACCAAAATGTCAACTCGGGACTTCAAATCAGAAACCACAAACCAACTGACGACATGATGATTGCTATGTCCTCTTCCTACAGTATATGTATATGGTCTTTAGCTGGGGCTGCACGATGGTGCCGTGGTTAGCACTGTCGCTTCATGGCTAGAAGGTTCCTGGTTTGAGTCCCGGTTCAGACGTAGCGGGCCTTTCTGTGTGGAGTTTGCATGTTCTCTCCGTGCATGCGAGGGCGAATATTTCTTTTTCCCCATCGCTCCCCCACGTCTGTCCTCTACTCATCTCGCTGCATGTCTCTGCTAATGTCAGCACCCGTAAACTACAATGCACAGTTTCATGGTTTGTTTCCTGTATTTGGTCCTCCTTTATGTCCGTTTACGTTCTCACCAGAATCAAACCGGGCGGTGGTTCGTTTGGAAACGGACCGAGACCCGTCTTTTCTAGCGGACCATGGTCTGGTTGTTTGGTTCGCACCAGAGTTTCATTCCAGCGTTCACCCCACCTAAACGAACCGCACCGAGGAGGACAAACGCTCCAGGGTTCGGTTCAATCGGACTAAACAAGGCTGGTGTGAACCTGCCTTAAAATTGCCCATATGGTGTGCCCTGTGATTGACTGGTGACCTGTCCAGGTGTAACCCCGCCTCTCGCCCAATGACAGCTTGGGTAGGAACCAGCCCCCCACTATAGATAACTAATGGATCTTCAGCTGAGTTGTTAGATTGGACTGCTTCTTGTAACTGTCCAGCATTAAGACGAACAAACCTTTTCAAAAATAATGTTTTCTTTGGAAGAAAAAAACGAAATGTAATCTCCTGGTTTGGTCGTGTTAAAGTTCTGTTGACGTGTTTTCTTTAGAGTTCATTAACACTATAAAGATAATAATTTGGTCTTCATTTGGCAGGAAAGGATGTTAAATAAATCTGATAACACAAGAACCAGGTGGTTTTTAAAATACCACACCGCATCACGACTTCCTGCTGATCAGTTCAGGGGGCTCAAGCGTGAAATAACATTTTCCATCACAGGGTGAGTTCAGGTGAGATACAAGATATTTTGCAGACATGTTTTCTTAATGAACATCAGAGAAAATCTGAGCTCTAAAAAAACAAAAGTTCTCACATAGATCAATAAAGTCGATCATATCAGTCCACTCCTCAGATGTGTGAAGGTCAAACGAGGCGGTTCATAGACTGAATGGATTCAGAGCTGCTGTTATGAAACACATACAGCACGTCTGCTATTCAAACTAATGATGAAGAAACGACATTGTGTTTACTCACCACACGTCCGCAACAAACAACTGTTCTTTACGTAGACGCTCACACTTCCTGTTATTAAAGATCTCTCTAAAGGACAAGGTTAGAAAATATCTTGAATTTGTAACTAACAGTTCTCCCTCGTTATGAGATCCAAACTCGTCTAACAGCAGCTGGTGAAGTAATCTCAAAATGAATCTATAGACCCGTGTAGGCCGACATGAACACGATGTTTGTCCATCAGCACAAATAAAAAAAAAACATTACAGTGGAGGTATATTTCATGACTGAGAAAAAGCTTTTAAGAAGTACAATGGCATCATTAAAAGAGCACAAGAGTCAATGCCATACAACACCCCAGATAATGGAAGTGCACCATGATTTGCAGCAGTGCAAATAAGCTGTGTCCCAATTCAGAGGCTGCATCCATCAAGGGATGTGTTTTAGGGCTGACTGCGGAATTGTTCCCAGTCTATGTGCGTTGAATTATAACGTAACGTGACCTAACGTAAGGTAATAATAAACCACAGATTCCTGTGCTGATTAAAGTTTTTAGTTTGTCAGCACGAATGTCAAACACATTAGCACTTTAAAATTCATTAAGCGTTGTATTCGTGCCTGAAACACGGAAGCCTTTTTCGTGTCAGTCACATTACGCGGTGACGTGAGTTACGTGGCAAGCAGCCTCGTTTCACGTCTTTGTATTATTTAAGCCCAAACCAGGATCAAAGTATTTTGGTGCAATAATCCAAACAACTGTGACCATTTTTGTTCCAGGCACTGAGAACCTACTTTGGTTATGTTTAGAAAAAGCTAAAAGTCATCGAGTTAAAAGGAAACTAACTCACGTTATCTATGTGATGTTTTGGTACTCACTTATTAAAATAAATCAACTCTGAGCGTTCTTTCCGACTCTTCACAAGAATCTGGATCTGCTGGATGGAAGTCCAGTTTTTATTTGACCCATCCGTCCCCTCGATCATCATCCAAGTGGACTTTGTCGCTCTACAAACGACCTCATTTGACTTCGTTAAAGCTTTCAGGTGGCGGGCACAAAATATACTTCCAACCGAAAGACGTTTCTTAAGAATTTGTGCTAATGAACACGGGGAAAAAAACATTTGTGTCCATGATCTAAAGTTATAGTTTAGCATTTATATAATCTGTTGCTTCTTACTTTAAAATCGCATCAATGTCACTTTTTTTTGTCTTATTTTTCTCTGATATCGTTGTCTCACTGTAAATGCCTTTTTTGTTGAAATGTGCTAACAAAAAAACTTGCCTTCACTGAAGTAAAGTCTTAAATCCTGGTTTTAACGGGTGCATTGTTTGTGATTTCAGGCCTATTATCAGTAAAAGTGAAGAATCCTTTCAGGACATCTTATTAATGGATTTACAGGAAGCTACATCTTTTTGTGAGGTCACTGCCCTCACATTCACTTACAACAGCAGAAAGCAGGACTACAGAGAATTACTGAGTGATGGAAAAGATTTACTACGTGGAGGTCGAATATTATCAAAGCAGGTAAACAACATGAAGGAGGTGAGAGCAGGAGCGTGTGCTGAAATGGCCCGTTAGGATAAAGGTAACAGTGAAGCTGCTACAAGAAGTTGTAGAAAAATTGATGCATTGAATACACAGAAAATTACATTAAATTACATCCATACGATACAAAGCATTATAAAAACAACAACAAAATCTACAACCAGAGAAGAACCTCCGCACGGCAGCGGATAGATGGAGGTCAACACGGACTGTACATGTTATTCTTTGACTTCATTTAAAGTGTTGTGCAATAAAAAAGGAGGCCTAAGACTTTAGCTGAAGCTTTCCCTGGGCATATTAGTAAAGCACATTGCATGTCACCTCTAGGGGGCGCCACAACTGTGAAAGGTTTGCTAACAATGTAGCAATTAATGCACATGGTCAATGTTTAAGTGTTTATGGACGTCATCGTTGTGTTTTTTTAAATACTGTTTTTAGTGCTTTTTACCGTCACAAGTAAAAGTTTTTTCACGGACTATTTGTAGACGTCAATTAAACGTCTTTGTTCAGAACCGATTTTACCGAATGGTTTACTTTGAAACTGTCTGAAAAAATACAAGAAAAAATGAAACGCCTGAGTCGCAACTAAAAATCCAATCACAGTAGCAAAACATTCCGTTTACGTTACCGTGCATGCTGTGGCTACACGCTAGCATGCCTGAACGAGCAGCCCAGCTTGGAGGTAGCCTTATTGAACGTCCCGGTGCGGCCGGTGAACATTTCACCTTCACCACAGCCGTCTGCACCTTCTGCACAGCCAGAGGACTCGCACATGTGCGTTGTTCCTTTTCTTTGTCTTTGGGGTTTGACGGCAAGCGGGATCCAATGACGTTAGCACAGCAAACATGACATCAGTTTTACATAAATGTTTCAAAGTGCTTCCTTCACGATGTCTGAACCTTCTCGTTAACGTCACACAGCCCATAAAGCGCCGTGTTCCTGATTTTTGTACGAAGAATGAAATGTGTTGAAATCTTTGCGTAGACTTGATTTCACCCACGAGATTTTGGAGATGCTGTTACAGTTATCACTTTTGTCCACCTTTCAAAGCTAAAATGAACAAATGTATAAAACTAAATATTTTGTGACACGTTGATGTCGTAACAGTGTTGAAATGAGATCTTAGACGTTCAGACGTGATTTCACCCTGTTTTCAACCAAATTTCAACGTTGAAATGCCGGACGTCTTTTTTAAAAAATGTAGTTGTGTTTTGACCTCAAGGGCCACCGTAATCATTCTTATTATTGAAAAGCCTTTATTTAACCAGGGCAGCAGTTTTTGAAAGAGCACTGGGCAAGATATCAACAGCAGTGTTTCAAACAACCTACATGCACACAGTAAAAACAAAACAAGTGACTCTCAGAAACACGTGACAAAGACACAACCAAGAGGAAACAGAGTCAGACACTGTTCATACTGTCAGTCTCATCTTTACCTTGATGTATAATCATTCCATCACTACTTCCTGAAGCTCCAACCAACCTATTAATCAACTCCAACAACTTCTCACGCACGCAGCGGACCTCTCATGACGCAGTCAAGTAGTGTCCGCGCGCAAGAGGGAGGGGGGAGTGTGTCTGAGTGTGTTTGTGTGTGTGCGTGCCACGAGCCTTCATATTCCTCTGACGTGAGACTGAAACTCTCAGAAGAGCAGAAACAAAACAACAAAACAAACAGAGAAGAAGAAAAGAAGAAGAAGAAGAAGAACAGGAGGATGAGGACTTTCCAGATCCAGAGTCAGACCCAGCCTGCCCCACGCGGAGCCTCCAGCAGCCCGCAGAGCCTCAGCAGCAGCAGCAGCAGCGCCATGAGTCCCCTCAGCACGGCCAGCATCACCCTCACAGCCCTCCTCATCCTCAGCGTCCCCGTCTGCAGAAGTAAGTCATCTATCTATCTATCTATCTATCTATCTATCTATCTATCTATCTATCTCAGAGTTCCTACACTTACAGGTTGTTTTTTGTTTGTTTATTAATGTTTTTAATGTAGCCTTTATTTACCACTTCACATTTGTGCAAAAATAGCGCTCTCTCAGTTTCCCTTCATTGATCAGCTCAATATAAACTCGTTGTAAGCAAAGCGTTGAATTCCTTGTTTGTCCACACTAACTGCACTAAATCTCTGTCTTACAAGAAAAACTAATTAACGATTATTCTTATTAAGTATCTGAACAATTACTCTCTAATACTCTAATCTGGGAAATCTGGAAAACTACTTCTTAAAGAAAGCAAAAATATGATTACATTTTCGAAACAGTTCAAATAATGTGATTAATACAGACAAATATTTAATAAATAAATACAAAGTACATAAACAAAAGAAGATATATTTATACAATAACAACAATAACAGAAGAGATGAAAATACTCCTTAATAAAGATAACACATACGATCCTTTATAAATATAATAAGATTAATATCTATAATGGAAAACACAATGTTAAAAATTAATACATTACAGATTTGATACAATATAAGAGAAGATAATCCTGCAGCAACACAAAGACAACATAGCAAGTAAGTAAATATAAATAAAAATAAGAACAGATAAAATAAATAAACAAAATAAGAAGTAAATACAGCTGGTATACAAGAAGGAGGACAAGTGACAGTTATGATTAATAGCAGCGACACTTAACAGCATGAGATAATGCAGTCTGATATGACTGATATTATAATGTGCAATACAATATAGTGTGTATATAATGTAGTTTGATATTGAATAGTAAATGAATAAAAATGTAATATAACAGTCAACTTGCAATTATACAGTTTAATATAATACACAGTATGTGATATCAATAATAATATAATGTATTGTCCAGCAGCAAAGACAGAATATGGGATGTAATATAGTGTATAGTGTATAGTGTATAGTAGGCTATAATATGACTAAGTATGTATAGAGTACTAGAGTATAATAATACCAGTAACATGTGTGATAAACAAACGGGGAGGCAGATGTGAGTTTCACTGTGCAAACACACCATGTGCAGAGTTCGGACAGGAGCAGAACATGCTGCAGTTTGACTGAGAGGCTGTGAACACGAAGATGTAAAATAAATCTTATTATTTTACTTTCTTTTTACTATTTTACTGATTCACTTTGTTTTTCATCGAGCAGCGTCATCTTTCTTCTAGCTCTCTAACCGGCGTGCAGAAATGATCCGCTGTGTGTCTGCAGCCTCTGACCGCACGAGTCCACTCTGACACGAGACGTTTAGAGATGCTGACTGACAGCCACTGCAGGGATGTCGAGCGGGATTCAAAGCGACACAGACGCTGTTGACTTCTTCACTTTTTAGACACATTTTTCTAAAAAAGAAGAAGAATGTTTGTTTCCTAAAATCATGCGATAATAACGCCTCTCTGCCTGTTCTGCAGAGAAACTATTATTCTGCTAATACGCTGCAATCATGTAGAAGCAGAGGAAGAGTACACACGCATCCTAACTGCTCCGTCAGTAAAGTACACATGAGTTGTTAGATGTAAGTTTTCTCACATGTAAACATTGTTTGTGTGTTTCTGTTTGTTGCATTGAACCTGAAGGTGCTCCGACAGATCTTCAGCAAGCCACATCAGATCAGAGGCAGCTCCTCAGCCAGGTACGCCGTGACATCCTCTCTCCTCTTCTTCATCCTCTGTGTGTGTTTGTGTGTGTGTCCTTCATGCTGTGTGATGCTCCACAGATAGACGCCGTGTGCTCGCTCTACCTCTCTGCAGACCTGAAGATCTGGGTGAGTGAGGTGTGATTCTGTGTCCATGTTTATCACAGCTACATTTTAGAGTCATTCTAACAGCCGCTCTTGTTTGCAGCCATCTGACGTGTTAGGAGAACTCTGTGTGTTGATGCTGGTGCAGAAGTCAAAGGTGAGTCAAGCTTTTTTATCTCTTACCTACGAGACGTTTGTGTTTTCTCACGCTAGATTTGATAAAAAGCAGTAAAGTAAATGTTGGATGTTTTGTTTTCTTCTCAGGAGCTGAAGGTGCGAGAAAGTAGCAAAAGGGTGAGTAACACGTACTGTTTCTACGTCATCTATAGTGAGACACCAGCCACAGAGTGTGTGCACGTGTTTGTGTGTGTGGTCATTTATTTTAAGTCATGCTCCCTTTTTTTATTTGCATTTATTGCCCTGTAGGTTCACACATAGCAGGAATGTGTCTCCGTGTTTTTGAGTTAGAGAGCAAGTCTCCTACTGTCAACAAACTTCAAGGAAATAAAATGAAAAATAAAAGAGTTTTATTTCAAATATGGACAAAATATTTCTTTCTGAAGGGTAAAGAAAGTAAAGTTTGTGCAGGAATGTGCAACACACTGACCAGGGTGTGTGAATAGAGATATTGAAAAGAGATAATGTGCAATGAACAGAGATAAAAAATAAAGTGTGCATTAATGCAAAAGAGTCACAGGTAGAAGCTTAATGTAAAGATGTATTGTTAGTAACATTTAAACTATTTACACGTTCATGAGACCTGCACTGATTGTGTAAGCGTGCTTTTTTAAAGACTGAATCGAGCTGCTGTTAGACAAGAAGCAGCCTGCGCAGAGGTGCACATTCACCACCACAGATTAACACTACTGCATGCATGCAGACAAATACTACAATAAGGTTTGAAACAAATATCCTGTCCTCAAATAAACAACCTCATCTACCTGAGTCTGTGCTCCGCATGTCACATTTTTATTGTCATAAACCAGCAACATTTTGTGCAAGAGGGCGACTGCACGGCTCCCAGTGAAGAGTCTGTCTTAGTCACATAAAATCCTCTTTCACACGGGACGACACCAAAGTGAATCAAAAAACTAGCTGTGTGTCCGGTTTATGATACACATCCGGACACAGAGATTACGGTTTATTTATATGGTGAAATATAACGATGCGTTAGATGTGCTTTTGTATCTGTCTCATCCCAGTAACATTCAACATGACAGACGTACTTTTAAACAAACTCTGCTAATAATAACATAACTAATAATTCAGAATCAAAACAGTGTTTTTAAGTATTGATACAGAATCACACATTTATATACATCGATTTCTTCTCCTACAAGAAACCAGGGAAAAGGTGCAGAAACAGACGTTTTTAACTCGAAAACAAAATAATTTAACGACGCTGCTTTCAGAAGTTTGACTTCATGATGCTGTGAAAGCTTCCAGATGATCTGAGGAGCGCTGCACATAATATTTATTATTCAAACAAAGATTAAAAAACTGCTTTCATGTAATGTATCATATTTTATTCTCTACATAAAATACAATATAATATTTATTCTTTCTTAGTTTATCTATCGTCATCATTACTTATTATGTTCTATTAGTTTTATTGGCATTTTATTGGCTGTGAAATTAGTTTCATATTTTAGTTTTTTATTGCTTGTTTTATCTTTTATTATTTGTCTATTATGTTCACTGCTCATCTTTTCTCATCTCTCAATTTTTAACATCCTGTATATTTTCAGATGCTTTAAAGGCAGGTTGAGTTGCATTTTAATCATTTTGAAAAGAATAGACAATACTTTGTCTACTTCTGCATGCAAAAGCGGACATTTGTCTTTGACTTGTGTGTGAGCATATATGCCATAAAACACAGGGTAAGACATTTATTCGAAGTGGCACGTTTAAAACCATTCAGAACGCTTAAAACACATTTACATCATAAAAAAACATAATGAGAAATTTGAGCTATATTCCTTCAGATTACTGAAGTGCATGATTTTGATTATTAAATATAACCCTCTTCATGTTTTTATGTTTAAACTATAACAGATTTGTATTCTTGCAGCAGAGAGCTGTTTCAGTGCAGCTGCTGTTAAAGGGAAATGTTTACGTTGTGTTGCAGCAGACTCAGTGTGAAATACGTTCTTTTTATTTACATGCATTATGTTTATTTTCCTTTATTTACATTTGTGGTCATTTAAAACCATGGCTGCACATTCACTTTACACAATGAAGCATATTTCTGATTTGAAATATGAAGCTATGTTCTGCTTTATGACCGGTTTGTGAATAATGCAGAATGTTTTTATGTAAACACAGAAGATAAAGCTGCACTGAGGGAGCATTCGTATGACTTGTGCATTTCTGTGCTGCATGTTCTGGTGTGTTTATGGGCAGCGCCGCCGTGTATCTTGCCCAGCCCCGGGATAAGATGATCCCAAAAGCCCCCCCCCCAACAAAACCCGAGCCACATCCCCAGTCCTGACCGCGCATAGAACGCTTAAAGCACATACACGGTGCATTCAATTTGCACACGACAGAGGCAAGAGCCAAAAGGTTAGCCCCACCACCAAATACAAATACACCAAACAGTTCCTTTAATCTGAGGAGGCACAGCGCCACGACTTTTAAAATATTCATTTAAAATAATCGATTCTCATGATATTAGATCTGCTTTATATGCAAGTTCCTTTTTTCAACAACAACAGCTCTGGTACAAAGGACAAGAAAGAAAGCACCGGACAGCGCAGCACCGGACAGCGCAGCACCGGACAGCGCCCAGCAACATCCACACAATACATCCAAAATGACTGGTGCATTTCTTATGCAGAATCAGACCCCTGTGCATTGGTAATGTTTTGGTAGTAATGGCCATCACAACGTCAGGAATAAAATGAATAATGAGAAGAAGTGCAGCCCAACGAGAAGCGCAAACAGCCTGTTGAGTGTGCGCACACATCACAATCTAGGTGATCACATTTAAACTGCAAACAAACATATGCGTCCCGCTTTGCATTAAATGTAACAGATTAAACGTCACTCTGTTAGTCATATTTGTTTTGTAAACAAAGACACATGTACCCTGCAGTGCATCAAAACTCAACATAAACAACAACAACAACGATATCCAAATAATTCCATCACAGTCCGACCTTACGGAGCCGTGCTGTTGGTGCCACATGTTTGAGCTTTTGACACTTCACCAGCTAGCCTTTAGACGCAAAACATTTACGTTGCTATGGCAACCAGTCAGACAGAAACCATTTTACATGTAATAGGTGAGAGAAAATTGTTGACCATCACTCATTCATTGAAAATTGAAAAATATAAAAGTTTTCCAGCTTTTACGAGTCTCACAAAAATATATTTTGATAAAAGTTTTTTTTTAGGGCCCGGGCAACATGCCCGTTTGTCCCCCCCTGTCAGCGGCCTTGTTTATGGGAGAGAGATAGAGATTGTGTCTTTGTATCTGTTTTTCTCTTAGTGTTTGTCAGAGTCGCTGCATTGCATCCTCTGCTGTGTTTAGCTTCTGAACTCAATAATCAGAGCGGAGAGGGGACTCGTAATGTAACACCCAAGGAACAGCTTCTGAGTAGAAACTGTCACGACTGCAGGATGCACAAAGGAACAACTGCATTGTACTTTTGTGTGTTTGCATCAGACGTTGCTTGTGAAGTTGTGTGTTCCTCTCCCTGTCTGTTTTCCCTCCTGAGCTTACATGTGAGTAATGCAGCTTCGTATCGGGCAGCTCTCCTCGCTCTGCGTACAACCTCGGTCCACATTAGTTGTTCTTTCCCGGGCTGCAGGTAATTACGGGCTAAAATTAGTGCAGCTGACAGGTGAACGTATCCCTCGCTCGAGCGGCTGACATTCAGAGCGGACACAGAGGGATTGTGGGTGAGAGATGTGTTTGTTTTGGAAAATCCAGATGTGGATGTTTGACAGAGGAGAGATGCAGCAACACGGAGAAAATGTCAGATACTGAATGTCTAAATGAGATCACCTGTCTAAATAAAGATTAGAGATAAATGTAAAAAAATAGGAGAATGACATCAGTTGTGTTTTTGTGTGTCTGCAGGCGGAGCTTCAGGGACCGGGGGGAATCCAGAGCAGAGGTTACTTCCTCTATCGGGTATGGACATGTTCAGGAAATTTAAATAAATCTCGTCCGTCACATTATGGAAGCCGGAAGCGGACATGCATCCACACATTTTATTTATCTCGAGATAACATCTCCGCACCACCGTAACGTCAGATAATTTGTATCTCCAGAGCTGCAAAGGCACCAAACACACATAGAAACAGGCTCAACTGACCTCATCAGTGTGGGCGATGGCAGCATGGCATGTCCTGCTCTGTAACATCACAGTGACCAGCCTGTTGCTCTGTTTTCTGCATCAACAGAAAATTATTGAAATTTTATAGAAAACTAGTTTTGTTATCTCGAGAAAAATAAGTCGAGATCTCAAGAAAACAACTGAAATTACTCGTCATCACAGGAAAACTGAGTAAATAAAATGCACTGATGCATGTCCACTTCGGGCTTCCGTACATCATCACTGTATCAATTGTCTTACTTGAGATAACAGCATGCAATAAGAATAATGCCCCAGCTTTTGCTGTATATGCACACAAGCTGCTGTTGTGCTTTGGATTCACACAGCTAAAGCCTGAGGATCAATGATTGTGTGCGTAGATGGACGACGCGTCTAACTCTTCATTCATTTTGTTTGCACTTACAGCCGCGGAATGGAAGACGATCCTTAGAATATGAGTAATTTAAAAGGTAATGCTTTAATTATACTTTATACTTTTATATGTATGTACATATATATATATATATATATATATATACATATATATATATTTAAATTGAAACACTGTAATTATCCTGATGGCAGAAGTGACTGTCAGTTTAATAAGTGCTGCAAAGAGCATGTTGATATGGGGTTACAATGTTAGAGAGGTGTGTGTGTTCTTGTAATTCTCCTGTAATGAGACTCTCCTCCTCTGAAGCCGAGTGTACAGAGACCACATGGACCCCCGAGATATGAGCTGCTGCACCCCGACCGACTGATCCGGACTCACACAGGCCTCTGCTGTACAGTGAAGTCTGAATGTACACAAACAATATGATTAAAACAATATTCATTTGTCCAGATTTTATTTTGTGTCATTTGCATTAAAACTGCTGTAATGTGGAGGCGTAAGCTTGATTTGTTGCACATACTTTATATGAATCTGTCACTGTTTGGGAGAAGTGTAAAACAGGAAGTGTATGCATGAATGGATGAAGATACGTACACTATTAAACACACACTTAGAAATATTTCAACCCAAATAAAAGCTTTTATTTTAAAAGTAAGTGCATTTTTAAATGATTATAATTCATGTAAAATAATTTGCTGTTGTTTGGTGTTGTCCTGCATGTGTGCCCTCAATAAGACACTGAAGAAAATCAGCTTGAAAACAAATAAAGTCACAGAAGAATATTGTGAACATTTTTTTAATTGGATTGTCAACTTGTAAATTGTAAAGTAGATGTATAAAGCTGGACTTCTAGTGCAACAAAACAAGTAAAGCTAAACAACAAAGAAGTCCAGTCGCAAAAAAAAAAAATCACCAACATTTTCATCAGTTGTTTACATGCAAACCAGATCTGATGAAATGGTCCTTCAAATATTAAATGCTATTATTTCTAATATTTGATTATGTTTCTGAAGCTATGGCTGTTTTTTTGTTACCTTCCCTGAAGATGGTTAGGGGATGAGAGGAAGAACAATGAAGTAAAACCCAGGAAGAAGAAGGGAGGAACAAATTAAAAAACACATTTAGGAATTTATCTACAAACTAAAACAAACTTCTAACAAAAACAAAAGAGAAGCCAAACTTTCTTTCTTAATCCAAAGTCTTTTAACCAAACTAACAAAAAGAAAGTAACACTCAAGAAAAGACCAAGGAAAACAGTAAGGCGGCGCAGAGGGGGAAACACCCTCCAAGGAAGGAATAAGCACGAGCGAAAATGAGACACACAGCAAAATGGCCCGAAGAAAGACTGCCCAGTAGATTTACACCTCTCTTTTGATTGTGTTGGTTATTATAGAAATAAAGCTTCACTTACTCACTTTCAATCCCTACAACACTGGGATGTGTTTACTTCTTTTAATCAGTTTTTTATTTGTAGTTTTTATACATTTCTTATTACATATCCTTCTTAGATATTCATTTATTTTGTTCACTGAATATGTCATGACTCTTATCAACAGTAGGTGTCATCATTGCAACAAGTAAGTCAAATGTAGTTTTAAGCTGTTTTTGAGGCAAAAGAGGAAAATGCACCTGACATGATTTTATCAAAGAATCACAGCTGGTTTGAATGTGTTTCAATTAGCCTTTGAAAGAGTGTTTCACCTTTACAGGTATGATAAGAAGAATCCTGTGCAGATTTGACATTCCTGAACCGATGGTGTGATAATTCTGACATCAATCTGTCTGACACTCCAATAAAACTCTGAATTATGGTTTATTGTTGGGAAAGGCAACAGATATAATCAAAATGATATACTGGGACTGAAGGTTTTAAGAGTAAAACAAGCAAAACAAGTAAAAGTATTCTGTTTATTAATGTAGTTACATGTGACAGGACTTGTTGTCTCAGTGTCCCCCTTTCTAGCCACAAAGAACAATAAATAAAAAGGTGTTTTTGAAGTAAAATTATAATTCGTTTTTTTATTTTATTCTGTGTGAAATAACATTAGACCTGTGGCCAAATCAAATACATACCACCATACAGCTGCTGGATGCTAGCTTTAAAGGCTAACTGTCAAATAGCTTCTTGTTTACGATTAATGTGACTAATTTGACCACAGAACAAGAGTAAGACTGTTCGTATTTTTAGTGAAGAATATTGGAGGAGTAATGGAAAAATAATTGCGACCAGACAAACTTTACTGACAATAAAATCATGTGTAGTCCTCAGTTTTTAATCATATACCTGTGATGAAATAATGGTTTTAAGGTGGGAAAGTAACATCTCTGAATACAGAGGTTAACTACGGAAACAATGAATGCACAAAATAAGAATATTTTGCATTATAATACATTAGAAATGCGGTTAATTTGCACATATATTGCCAGATTTCCCCAAACACAGGACAATTAAATTCGTCCTTTTAATCTCTTCCTCACATTAATGTCGAAACAGCGCCAACAGCCTAGTGACTCCTCGTTGTGGTCAAACATGGTATTGCAGCTTTAGCTAGCTTGGCTTTTGGCATTGTGATGGTTAGCCTACAGGTGACGGGGGAAGGCTGAAACAAACATCTGTGGGTCAATTAATCCAAAAACAGCCGTCCAATAAGAACTACACTGTTAAAAACACTATTTGCTATTCATCATTAGATTGTGTTTTCAAATTAAAAACACATCTAGCCTACAGATTTCCATAAAGCAAATTAGCCAAGCATAACAAACATACTAAACTTTTAGAGCTCCGTTGAGGAACTTTCAGTTGTGTTGATTTTGGCGCCCCGTGTGGGCAAAGCCGTACACCTTTTCTCTTTGCTGATTTTTGTCCTGTACATGCCTAAGTGGTGGTTTTTAACAAAACTCTTATCCTGCTTTCTTTTAACAGTCAAATGTATCACTCACTAAATTTTTGCCCTGGAAAATGTAAACAAAGACAGCAGCTTCGTCTGACACGCCCCCCCACCAGCAGTTTCAGGCATTTAAAATAATTATATAGAAATAATCAATCTTGTTACTAATGCTCGGGTTTGCTTTTGTAGGTCATATAATTACATATATAACATATACATATATAATTAATATAATATATAATTCATTTCAGTCTGTTTAATAACCAGTGATAAACTCCTCACAGGAGCTTTGGATGTTATTTAGAAATAATAAAGGCTACTTCTACATTTGCAATGTGTTTTAGTGTGAAAAATGTCTGTGACTCACAATAGACACAATTAAGGTAAAATAATAGTCCAAACAAATTTGAGGATTAAAAAAAATAAAATAAAATCTGTCTTAAAAAAAACAACTTTTCTGTCAACAAGTGGTTTAATGTATTCTGACAGATATCTGCGGTGTGGGAACTCAAGAAAAAGCTCTGATAGTCCAGAACACCTTCACCCGCGAGTGACAGTTCGATCCAGGTAATCTAACTAAATCTGGGCATCGATCAGCTCCCTCCTGCAGGTTTGTGTGTTATCTGGAGTTCAGCAGGAGGCCGTTTTGGCTCCAGTTCATCCTCCAGTCAGTCTCTCTGAGCGCTGCGCAGTCAGCCGTCAGCAGCGCCTCAGTGTGCGGGGATATCCCCATGAAAGGGGACTCAGCTCGGGGTAAGTGTGACGTCTTTAGCGGTGAACTCCGCTCTGTGTGTATGTCGCTTTTACCTGCAGCCTGTCTGTGTAATGTTAGCACATGTAGAGCTGCAGACAGAACAGTTTCTCATGAGCTGGTTTGGTGACAGAGACTGGACGGAGGCCCGCTGACCCACATTCTTATCTAATGCTGCTGCATGTTAGCTAGTGATGTGGAGCTCACGAACGATTCGTCTCAAAGAACCGGCTCCTTTAAGAACGGTGGCAGCTACTGTTGAATGCTAATTTTTTTTCTTATCTTTTTTTGGCAAATTATATGACCTATAACGTATGTGTTAAATAGTATAGAGAAACGTTTGTATGTTATCATGTGTTTTAATTGTATTTTTTAAATTTTTTTTTATATGATGTAGACTAATGTATTCATATTCTGAAATAAGGGAAAGTATAATATAACTAATATGTGTGTACATGTTCCAATCATGTCTAACAATTACTACATTTGTTATAAATCAGAAGTGGTACTGAATTAAGAGCTGGCGAAAGAGCCGACTCTTACTGCTGAGTTTAGCCAATTGATACGACACACAGAACAGAGCCTCAATTCCCATCACTGATGTTAGCTAGCATGCTAGCTGCGGTTAGAAGTGGGTTGACACACATACAGAACATTGTTGCGGAGTTGAGTGATCGCTAACTTACGTTATAAAGACTCTATCGACCGGGAGCAGACGACTGGGTCACTGGTGTCGGATAAAGGAGCCTTCACAGTGTGTGTCATGTGTCGCAGTAAGTGTGCCAAACTCTACATCTGGTGTTTTGTGGCGGTAATTGATGTTAGCTTTAAGCTAGGTGGCGTTAGCATTGTAGGAATCACTGCCCGCTGTGCCGGCCGGCTTCACCGGCTGCAGGGAGGCGGATATTTGAGCTGTACGCGGGTCTGTCGCTGCATTACAGGCTGGATATCACCTGACAACCGTGCACATCTCACCTGCACAGCTTTCCTCACATACACTGCCTCGTATTTAGGCTTCGTCTGTTTTCTCACGTTAATTAATAGATCGGAGGCAGCTGCGTTTCTCCCCTGACTCATTTGCTGTTCGACCTGTCAGGCTGTGTGTGACAGGTGACTTGAATCACACCTGTTAACATGACAGGAACTATAAGACTAGCAGAGCTACAACAATGCATCCAATAAATATAAACTCTATTTATTCCCCCCTGGTCGATATAACACAATTTCGATACACATGGAAATGGCAGTATTATGTTGTCATACTTAAACACTGCCAGTATGCAATAAGAAGTGTGCATGTAAATATTTTATTATTCTTTACAGATAAGCAAAGGTTAATGTCTTTGCTCGGTGTGCTCATAAACTAGTGCTTTGATGTTGCGTGCAGAGACACTAATGCAGATGAAACTGTAACCTTTATATTTAGATTTTATTCATATTTCAATTTCCCTAAAATTAAAATCAATTAATTGATTTGTTTTTCTTTTGACTCCACATCCTCTGATTTCAGCTTATTAAATGTGATATTTCTTCTGGGTTCTTCTCCCTCTCTGACATTTTATAACCCCTTTTAATATAAGATTGAATGACAGTCATTAGTTGCAAATGATTTGATACACAGTCTGATATGGAGACCAAATGTATTTGAATTCTGAAACCTTCAACATGCAAATGAAACAAATGGTTGAGATCATGAGAACAGGAGAACAGGGTGCCGAGGCACGCACACTGTAATGTTTAAAGACAAATAGGCCTACATGGAAATATTGAATCTCTGAACCCAGTTCATGCTTTTGACAGCCTCTCAGATGTCATGCTTTTAGCATAACATGAACTTCCTGAATTAAAACTTTTGTCCTTGCATTAATTTGATGAAGGTTTGCATGTATCTTCAATAAGATAGAGACCTATTACAACGTGCACAATGCAGTTATATCAAGTATTTACACATTTAAACACAATGGTAACAACATATTTGACGAGAGTATAGCTGAGAAATATGTTATTAATAAACAAGAACGATATCGTCCAAAAATATTTCTGTATACTGGAGAATGTCTTTTTCTGGTTTCTGTTTTATTTCCATTATTAATGCAGTCTGATTTGATAAAGAACAACCAGAAAACTACTAATCCAAATATGATAAATGTCACCACTGTATTTTCTGTTTTTTAATGCTTATATTTTCTAGATGACTGTAAGAACAATCAAATCAGCATTTGATAATTTCATAAAAGCCATGTAAATTAAGTTTTATATTTTAATAACAGCTTGCGTTGCTGTAGCTGTTACTGAAGCACGAAAAAATACTTCTAAACCTTTTGTACTTTCTGTTGTGTTTCATTGTTGTTCGGATCTTTCACAAATTTCAACACGTTTTTTCTAAGTTTATTATAAAACCTACACTGCACATAAATGTACTATCATTATGCTGTAATTCTGACAAAATACTGGCAGCAGAGTAGTGTTTGCTTTAAACAGAGGAGGGGGTGGACTGACATGCTGTCAGACACACAGATTACATTATTATGTGTTACGCCCAATAATGTAATCACTACACGGCTGTTATATCAGATACAGAGGAGATGTGATGTTTTCTGTCTTTGAAATAACACAGGCAGCTTGAATCAGTGAGTGGGCTGATGGGAAGTGTTGGCATTACTGGTACTGTCAATCCCCAGAGGATACTGGGAGCCAGCAGATGGGAACACTCTTAATAAATAAGAGACTTGTTGATAAATGCTGAGTTTTGGAAATGGTGGTGGTGTGTATATTGTTGTGATGGTCAGATATTGGATTTTAACGTCCCTCCTATTGTCTGATTAAAGGGCATTTCAGGTATTTGGCACCCAATTAAAGTGTGTCCCCTAAAAGTTCTTGTTTTTGCCAGTCTGACATTTTAGTTTTTAAGAAGGTAAAGCTTTTTGTGAGAGTTAAATTGTTTTTTTGAAGCCAGAGACAACTGTAGCATTGCTCTCTTCAACACCACCAGACCTTTGACAAAAGGCTCATTTTACCTCTCAGAACGCGGGAGTTTCCAATCGATCTCTGTGTCTATCAGTTAGTTTGTTCATATTAGTGTGTGACTTTGGTGTTGAAACTGATTTGATTGAATTGAACACAACCTTAGTGTAACAAACAATAACACAAACAAACATATACATTATTCGTGCGATCTTATTGTGAAGGCCCACGAGAAGGTGCAGGCATAAAATAAGATGCTTTTCAAAATATTTTCATTCACTTGGCACAACATGTCACATTTCAGTTTCATCTTTTAAATATCTTCTTGAAAACATACTTTTATAAACAGGCTTTTATGTAAATAATCTTTTAGTTTCCTTTTCCTTTTTTAATCTCTGACTGCCTCAGATATAACCCTTCATTTCTTTTGTCTTACCTTCTCTTACTGTTGTTGGATTGTTGTTTTAAAAAGTGCTATACAAATGACGTTTGTTGCAAAACAAATGATAAATCTAATCACTCATTTCAACATAAATATTTATTTGGGGCTGATTTTAATAAGCATTAATCAGTCGACGTACTGATATCTTTGTGCATGCATAGTATATGTCAGATTGCTTGTTTTGCTTCTGCAGGTTAAGAGGAACAAATATTTAAATCAAGCTTAATATTTTAATGCAGTTTCTTTACATGCGAACATTTACAGAGTGCCACAGAACTCTGTAGCATCATCACCTCAGAGTTATTTCACTGCTCGTTGAGATATTTCACATCATACAGCAACTAAAGGAGAGAGCAGGGGCACTATTCATGTGACAAGCAGAAGATTTCAGGCTGCATCGTGCTTGAAATTGTGTTTTTGTATCATATGTAACTAAATTGATGAGTCAACGTCCACCATGTGTGTGTCAAATGCGTGACTCTGTGTTGTAACAGACAGTTTGACCTTTGACCTCTTCTGAAGTCCCCAAACCAAAAATAATCAGTTAACTGTCATAGAGGCAGAAATAAACAGATAATGTTCACATTCAGGACTTTTTCCTTCTTTAAAAGTTACTCAAACATTTTTATTGATTATCAAAATATTTGGAGATTAAACTTATAGTTGAAAACTTGAACGGACTGAAGCTGGTTCACAGATCTGAGGTTTAAATTTAAAGCAGTTTGATGCGTTGGCCCTCTCTGTACTTGAGTCTTTACTTCTGCCTCCATCTATTAATTTGATTGTTTAGGCAATATTAGCTCAAATACATCAGAGGTGTCAGACATGTTTGTGTGTAGGACATGAGATTAACCACATTTAGCTTTCTGTTTGCAGATTTAGGAAAAGACATGTGACTTTGCTGAAGTCAGCTTGTTTAGTGACTGTCGTCATGACGGAGGCTGACTGACGTTTTCCTGCTCATACGGAGTCACAGGAGGGTCATAATGAAGAATAAACCTGTAAAAGTTAAAGAAGATAATGGTGGAGATAGAAATATGTGTAAATATATAAAGACTAAAAATAAGAGGAAATAATTAGAATCATCATTTACACATTTTTGTTGCTTTATTTCTGTATTTATTTGTATATTTTCAGACTATATTTATTTATTTTATGTACCTAAATTAGACTTTAGGTATATTTTTTGAGTATATTTAGAATAATATATAATCTGTTATATATTCATTTATTATTATTTTTTAAGTAGCCTAGGCAGGAAGACCCACCCTAAGCAAGATGATTGACAGGTTAAGGAATAGTACAAGAAAAGAAAATTACAATAAATAAATTGAACATGAAATTAAAGCTGATATAAATAAGTACAAAAATACATAAAATAAGTTGAAATTTATCAACAATATACATTTGATAACTTATTACACTATATACATGAAATAAATAAATATATATTTCTAAGTAAATATGTGAGTAAATAAATGCTTATAATCATTCTATATACTTTGATATTATTTACTTATTTATTCTTTTATTTATACCTTTTTATATTTCCACATTCACTGTCTTTTTCCGTTCAGATTTATTAATGTTCTTGCATTCCTGTAGGGGTGGGAACCACAGGGTAACTCACGATCACCACACGTGGCCCACACTGAGATGACCGGTGTACGTGTTTTCACTCTGTGACTTAAATTAACAGAACTATAGAACAACTGAAAAAACTAATCAGGACTTTGGATTTAAAAGTTGCTGCCACATCTGTTCACGTCTTTTCACTGCTGTCCGATATTATCCTGCTGTCTTCTTCATCTTCCTCTTTTATCCTGCTGTCTTCCTCATCTTCCTCTTTTATCCTGCTGTCTTCCTCTTTTATCCTGCTGTCTTCTTCATCTTCCTCTTTTATCCTGCTGTCAACTTCAACTTCATCGGCCAATTACTTTCCGTTCACGTTACCCTCATTCATGTCTTAAGCACCATTGGAGGAGTCATGAAGTACTGACAAAAGGTGCTTTTCGACCAAAAGTACCAGGAACTTTTAGTTCCAGGAACTTCTCTTCAAGGAACTGAAGAGAAGAAAACGCGACGATCGGCCCGGTATCATCATTTGTGCGACGCTACAGTTATCCTGTTAGCATGGAGGAGATTCAACTTCTGCTGTTTTTGATCGTGCTTGATTCATTGAGCACGAAAGCTTGTGTCTCCTACTTCCTGTTGGCACACACATCCTCATGGCGCGTGTGCTGCGGGTGTAACCGCTAAGAGTAAACACTCCGCGGCACGTCCGCTCCGTGAACTGTCTGTTTATGTTTACTGTAGCAGCGGCACCTCGTCATGCTGCTGGTTAATGCTGTGGTGAAGTGAGTCAAAATCACAGGGAAATCTGTTTGGAGGGCCAAATATTTGTAAATGAAAATATCAATAATTGTGTAGCAAGAATCAGGACGACAATATATCGCAGTATCGATATTTTGTCTCACTCCTTCCCCGATGCCTCCATAACGTGCAGTGTGTTGTCATTAATGCTTTATTGGACATTTAATGGCTCTTAAATGTTTTTTTGTTTTAATTTAATCTGTATTTAGAAGTTAACTTTATTCCACGACTGTCTTACACTTGTGCTGTTTCAGATTTTAAAATGATATCATGAAGTTCACATGAAAAGACTTGACGTATAACTCACTCACAGACTGACAGAAGGAGCTGCACGGACCATGTTCGCTGTAATGAAGGAATAAGTCACAAAATGCGACTTTATGACCCTTTTATGTGTTTTTAATGTGTTTCTGGACAACACTACAGCTTTATGGCAGAAGCATCATGAGATATAATAATACAAGAATCATCCTGGAACTTCATCCACGAGTGATATTTGTCAGACATAAAAAATGTGAATTTATAAACCGTGAAATGAAATACCAGGAAACGGTACAATAAAGGTTATAATAAGCTTTGTTTGTCATAAAATCACAGCGTTGACATCCACATTTTTAACCACACACTGTTTCTGACCTTTCTCTGAGAGGATTCCTGTCAGCACTTGTTTCTTTCTTTCAGGGTCTAACACACTTCATAACTGCGCAGACCGCCAAAATAAAATTACTCGACAAATGACTCATATCTGTGTCTTCCTCCGTACGTGCAGCGATGGTACAGTAATCCTGCTGAGGAGGCGGAGGGAGACTGTTTGATGTTGAACTTTTGAACTTGTGAAAATGTGTTTCTGATCTAACGCCTGATTATCTGCAAAAGATTTTAAGACAGGAGACAGTTTTGGATACACAGCAGCGCACATAAAAACACCAAATGATGTGTTTTGTATTTTCCTGCAGCAAACTGCAGCTCGTTCATTTCAAAATAGACAATAGACTCAATAGTGTTAATGCACCAATGTACCAAGTCAAATCTGGTACATTGGTGCATATTGAAAACCTACTTGGCAACAATTCTGATAAAATTCTCAACACGCTTCGTCCTGTTTAAATGTGCTGCAGTCTGGCAGCCCAGCGGTTTTAGAAAAACATACATTTTAAATTGAAGAGGCCTGATCTGATCTGCGCTTTAAAACTTGGATTTTTGCACAGGTGGTAAAAAAATCTGCCTGATCAATCAATTATCAATCAGTCATTTAAATGAAAGTGACAGACATGGGTTCGTCACGGCTTCTGAAACGCACAGTTTGCTGCTTTTCTTGGTCATTTTCTCAGTAGATGACGAGTTTTCTGGTTTTAAGCTGTTTAACAAATGAAATGACTTAAAGTCGAGCTGAAACTGCATTTCGAGAGTATCTAGCTTCCGTATCGTGACGTATTTCCGAGTGAAACAGGACGTGCAGGCGGGACATATCATTAGAGGGATTTGATTGGATCGTTGAGAAGTGGGCATAGACAGACGTTCTCCACAGCGCAGTAGCTAGCTAACTGACCGAGCGTTCTTGGTGCTCTGCGGCTAAATGTTGCAGATTGATTGGTTGAAATTGTTTGGTGCTAACTTACGTAAGCACGCGTGAAATTTAGTTTTACCGGAAGAAAAAATGATCAGATTTTGATATAAGAATACGAAGAAATGATTTTACTGTGGTTTTTTTTGGCCTATATTGTCAAAAAGATGCACAATATTACCGGGGATGAGATCTAAAAGGATTTTTCATTTCAGCTCGACTTTAAAGAGGTGACTTTGGGCTCTCCGAATGGTGACAAGCATTTTATAGACTAAAATGTCATGAAGACAATAATCGGCTGAATAATCAGTAATAAAATAATCATTAGTTGCAGCCCTAGTGTGTAGCGTCTTGTTTAATACATTATTATTATTGTTTGAGTGAAATACAGGTAGGAGCTATGAATGGTCGGGAAATGTGTCCCACTTTAAATAAACATGAGACAACAGAAGTAAGACGTGCCGAGTGAAGCGGGAATCTGTTGACCTACATGTAGATGAGGGACCATCAAACACGTCTCAGAATGACTGATTTTACCAAGATCAGTGGAAAGTGGGTCAAGTGTGTTGGGTTTTCCCTTAAAGTGACGGGGACTTACAGGTGCGTCAGTGATATCTGCAGCTGAATAAAAAACTCAGGATTTCCGTGGTTCAACATGACTTTACTGCAATGAGAGACAAGATGATTCAAATGAAACACACATTAATTTAGCACTAAGGTAAATCATTGATCGCATGTTTTAAACTATAGAAACAATAGAAAAACTTTGCTGAACTCAACGTGCTACAGGGACATAAAAACAAAGAAATAACCAGATGAATATTAAAGGAGTGAGGCATGAGCGACTACAACACAATAAAAAAAGTGGAGTCAGAAGTCTGTAGAATAACAGATTAGCAATTCTGAAAACAAGTTGGTTTTAAAGAGATTTAAAAGAACAAACGGCTCAGCTGCTGATCTGCGGCTGCATGACGGCTCACAGGGATCAGACCTCAGTGATACTATCAGAGGTAAACGCCAAATGAGCTTTAGAGGAAGAAAAGAGAGCGGTCACAAGTTCAAGATATCGTTTTTCAACATTTAGTAAAGTTGTCTCTGAAGTAAAGATAATTAAAACCAGTCCAAACAATGAATAATATTAGTGTTTCTCTGACACTCTTCAGCTAACACAGGACACGCCAAGCTGCTGCTAGCATTAGCTTTGTTCTGCAATTTCTTTTAACTCTATCCAGATGACGTCAACTTTCTTCACGAGCTGCTCAAACAATTCTTTGCTGTAGGGAAAGTGTGTTACATGCAAAAAATACCTTAATAGAAACTGGCTGTTGGCGTGTTGATGTCCACGGTGTGATCGGCAGCTAGACCTTTTAAAGTATGTCCACTTTTATTTAATCACAATATTGAGAGTGTTTGATTGTCCCTCCCTAGAATATAAACATACTTTTATGACACGGTTTGTCAGTTTGATAAAATCCTGAGAAGGATTATAAAGAATCAAACTTTCACACACCTGCAGTCAGTCAGTCTCAGTTCGTACAATAACTACACACATTATAGAAAGTGTGCATTAAGAAGTTTAAGGAGCAGATGCCTGGATGCAGACCCTGCCCCAGCTGATGGCACGTGTGTGTGTTACAGAGCTGCTCTCTTACTCCTGCAGTGTTGTGGGAAGCTCTCGATGACTCAGATGTTTAAGTTGTGATTCAGAGAACACGTTTTTCAGCTTGTTTATAAATCCAGTTTTTCTCTTTGTGTTCATCAGGTGAAGAATTCAGACCTGCGTCACGAGCTGAAGCTGGCACGTCATTAACCATCACTCACAGACTAAAGGTAGGACCTGCTGGACGGTGGGACTGGATCCTCATCTTATTTAAGGCAGTTGATTGCTTCAGGACAGTTTGGGTTAATATATAAATTCAACAGGAGCTTTGATGGAGACGTTCTGCTTTCTTGTTTCAGTATTGCTTCTCCTAAATATGGAACTGAAATGTTTTTGTTAGCAGATCAGGATCAGAAGCTCGTTGCTTGTTTGGTGTTACTTCACTGCCTCTGACTGAACTCTAGACTAGCTCGCGCTGCTGATATTGCTGTGTTGCTGACTAGGCCTAGAAGATACGAGAAAACTCTGCATGGCTGCAACTCATTCATTATCTCACCTTTGGCATGCAGTGACAGAACAGCAGACGGTCATTCTGGTGTCAGGCTGATGTCCAGCCGTTGGTAGAAGCAGATTGTAGCTCCAAAGGTGTCTTTCATGAGTCATACTTTCAGCATTGAAATAGCTTCACAGTGTGATATTAAAGCTTTGACTTCTAGTTATCCAAGACGAGTTAAAAGGCTTTAAAGAAAAATGTTCTGCGTTAGAATTTCATCTTTTTCCTGCCTTTACATTATGTCTCCTGTCAATCATTCCTGAACAATGGAGATAAAAATGTAGGCAGCGTTATGTGTCATAAAAAACAAAACTTCAAACATGAAGTCAACAATGGCTGTAACTAACTATTACTTCATTCTTGATTTACACCACTAAATATTCTGGGGCTCCTTCAAAGGGCTGATTTGTTCTTCTAACCGTCAATCACAGTTTACAACGATAGATAAGATAATCATCACTGCGCACGCCTAAACTACGACTACAGCTGTGTTTTCTCTATCTGTGATTAACTGCAGTCAATGAAGAGTGATTTCAGCCCGGACAAAGTAAGTTGGGTGTGATTGGACACATTAATCCATAGAGTACAATAAAGTGTGGTGCAAAGTCTTCTGGGAAAGGACACAGCAGTACGCATACATACAACAAAGTAAATATGTATCATTTATTATTCATACAAAGCAGTCAATGCTGTCATGTTATTTGTTCGACATTTCACCGTTTCTAACAGCGTTCAAATGTATGCTTGTACGATTATTACCTACATTGCAAGGTATCGTTACATCCTTACTATTTACAGATTCTACTTAGTAGAATAGTCTACAATGTAGAATCTATAGGCAGGGACGTGGATTTCCGGGAAGCCAAGTGTTCTGGTTTCCGTTTGAACCACGCTTGTAGTCCAAGTAATATTGACCGATCACGTATCAGCAGGCTGCGGCGTATGCAGGAAAAACTGAGGAGAGCAAAAGCAGGCGCAACGTAATCCGCCGTAATGCCAGCCAGACTCCATCAGCATGATCTGACGACCATTTAGGTAAGACCCGTTAATAACATGTACATCACAAGAGAACGGTTTCTCTTTCTGTAACGATGCAGCACGCGGAAAAGGAAGTCTTGACGGGAAGCAGTTTTTCACTGGCACGATCACCGGTGTCCCCAGAGGCGATATCGTCTCAGAATATAGCCGATGGGATCCGAGATTGTGTTGACCATAATATCTTCAAGGTCATAGCTTCACTATTATTATGCTGCTTGAAAAATGATTGAATTCCAACATACTCTTGTGTTTCATCCATAAAATCACTCATGAAATCTCGTGAGCCCTTTTCACACATGCACTCCTAAAAATGTCCGGAAAAAGGAGTAAGGGTGCAAACGAGTACTCGGGTAAACAAGCACTCACTAAATAAATCCTATTTAGTTTCCTGTGTCATGTAGGCCTGTAAATTTAAAAAGTGATCATGCTTGTTTTAGAAAGAACCCCATGGCCACGTTGCCTCACACCACCGAGTAAGCAATGAAAAGGGAGACTGTCTCGGCATCAGGGATGCTAATTTAGCATTTTTTTCTGACCGATAGCCGACCCCCGTTAACGCCATTAATCGTTAACCTTTAAGAATTAAATATCATTTTTAGAAAAACAGCCAGAGACCGACAACAAGCGCTCCATCAAGTGCTCTCATTCTGATGCACGCTCGCTCTAATACACGCAGAAACTCACACACATGCAACTTGAAAGGTACATTTAGTGTAATCCTCAGACATAACTACCTGTCGCACCGACAATCGTGCCCACAGATATTAACACACTGTCCATTACGCACACACTGGAGAATACAGAACTTGAGTATACATGGTTCGACAGGTTGAGAGCACCATTGCTATAGGTATATATGTATCTATATATATGTGGGAACAACATGTTGACTCTTGTCTGGTTAGCATAGTCAGCATTTCCACACCAGATTAAGTGTCGGTGGTCACATTTCAGTGACATATTTTGATCATAGGCTGCAGTCTCTCAGGGCTACAGTCCGTCTCGATTGCTTCTGTTGTGCTGCCAATCGTCCCTTTGAACTCCGCTGACCCACTTGGCATCCTCATGAGGCCCCTGGCTGCGTTCCTGCTCCGCTGGGACAGGAGGCCAGCAGCAGCCGAGGGGCCCCTGCCAACCGCTGCTGCCTGCCTCTCAAACATTCCTGTCTGTGGACTGTGGAGAGAAAAAGGCCAAACAAAGATCCTTTTGTGCTTTCGGGCCGGTGGATGTGTGTGCATGGAGTGGAAACACAGCTGGCTCTAGAGACAGGAGGGTTGGGTTGGTACGACTGTCTGTGTGGCAGCTTGGTGGGCAGCTTGTGTTGTGGATTTAACGACTAACAGATCACAGCATTATAACAACCGTCCTCAGAAGCATCTTGAGGAAAACATTAATTCACCGTATTCACACGGCAGCCATTTTCCATGACATCATGCTCATGTCATAATGCCATAGTGCTGTGTCTTTGGGTTTTAAGGTGTATGATTAAAGGTAATCTGACAAATGTCATCATTTCACTATTTTTTGATTGACAAGCAATGATGTCATCCCGGCTCCCGGTGGTTATGTGATGACAGTTTAAATACAGATATATGCATTAGGGATGGCCATTTCCAGTAATCTTAATATTCAAGTAATAACTAATTACTAATGACCTTATGAACAAGTACTCGCAAATTATACATTTTTTTACCATTAAAAAAAACCCTACGTCGGACACGGACCTCCCGGCCCGGAAATAGTCGCCTAAATGCCTGTAAGAGAACATCACTATCCAACACTTTTACATTCATGTGAATAAATTGCCAACAATGGAAAGCAATTAATTAAAGTCGATCACAAGAAACTCTGTTTCTGTTTGGGCTTCATCCCGCTGCAGTAAGCCAGAGTGCAGCCTCTGTGTAACTTCCTGTTTACAGTGAGACTGAGACTCAGCACAGACAGATGAACGGGCGCTCCTCCGGGGGATGGGACGAACCGAGAGATGACAGCGTTTATTTAGCAGACACATCTGGAGGGAGAATTTACCTTCACTTTGATCTGAACACACGGTCGCTTCTCGAGCTGCTGACTGGACTGTAAACAATGCAGCGCGCGGAGAAGGACGTCTGCGCTGGAAGTCCTCATCGCTGAGCGCTGGCTAAACCGGAATGCCCGAGAAAGTTCACCAACACTCCCAGAGGATGTAGCATCTTCAGAGCTGATGGGTTCCAAGATTGAACGATACCTTAAGATAGTGTTGTATGATATGATAGGAGATAAGTATGTTACTAATGGTAATGCTAGTAAGTGGATGTATGCTAACATTAGCCCTATAATCCTTTTAATCCATAAAAGCCCTCAGAATTTTCTTTTCGGTTGCTGATTAATCTGGAACCATTGATATGATAATGATTTGTCAGATTTCATTTGGATCACCACAGTATGACATGAAAAAAGCATTTGTGCTTCCAAACCTGAGTGTGCAGTCAAAGGAAAATCATCTGTGTGAATATAGTCGATGCCTGAAAACTGAAGCAATGACTTCTTTGAGGATGCTGAGGCCTTGATGCTGCCTCAGACAGGATGTGTGACTGAATACATCACTCCTGGATGTGTCTCTGCTGATTCGTGTGACCTCTTTGGCAGAGAGTCTGTTGTTTTCTGGCTGTTATAAACTGCGTAGTAGTATCCTTCACCTACAGCAGAATAAGACGGAACAACCCCTTTCCCCTTATCAGCTCCTGAAGTCTGTTTGTTTGACTGCACAGAATACAGATTTCTTTTTAGAAATCTATTCGATCTCTGAAAGCTGTGGTCTGTGTTGTGACACCTGGGATCTGGGAGGGTTGACTAATCCTCGGTCTCGGGTGTCAGGATGTGACGTGGATGATGAAGAAAACACAAGGGTTGCTATGAGCCCAGGGTGTTCCTATCCATGTGATCCAAAGCGTACCAGACATTCCTGTCCGCAGCGTGGTGTAAAGTTCCATGAATAGGTCCCTTTTTGAAAAGTATTTTAGGGCATTTAAAACGCAGCACTAAATTGATCATAAGCTTCATTGAGAAATATCTTCAATTCACTGCAAACTATGCAAATGATGTACTTTTCCCACTAAAGAGTCTAGACTGTAATTAGACTCAGTTTGTGTTGGCCTGAAGCAGCATTCAAATGTCTTCTTTACTTGTGAGCACTGCAGCTCTGCTAGTTTGATGTGCAAAACAGAAACCTCTGCAAGACCAACAGTCCCCCTTACTACTTCCCTTTTTGGGGATTTAACTGGTTTATTATAATGTCTATTTACATTTATCAGGTTTTAGCTTAGCCTCAGGTGGGCTCAGTCTGCAGCAGAACAGCTTCTTGTTTATGGAAAGTTCAAGGACTGTAGTTTTAGTGTTAGTTACGTCTCCTCTCGCTGTTCCTCCTCTTCTCTGCTACTCGGGAACAGAAAATAACATTTAGTCATAAATCAGCATGGTAAGAACTAACTATAAACTTCTAGCTTGTTCCTCAGGTACACAGGTAGCTTGTTCCTCAGGTACTCCGGTAGCTTGTTCCTCAGGTACACAGGTAGCTTGTTCCTCAGGTACTCCGGTAGCTTGTTCCTCAGGTACACAGGTAGCTTGTTCCTCAGGTACTCCGGTAGCTTGTTCCTCAGGTACACAGGTAGCTTGATCCTCAGGTACACAGGTAGCTTGATCCTCAGGTACACAGGTAGCTTGTTCCTCAGGTACACAGGTAGCTTGATCCTCAGGTACACAGGTAGCTTGTTCCTCAGGTACTCCTGTAGCTTGTTCCTCAGGTACACCGGTAGCTTGTTCCTCAGGTACACCGGTAGCTTGATCCTCAGGTACTCCGGTAGCTTGTTCCTCAGGTACACCGGTAGCTTGTTCCTCAGGTACTCCGGTAGCTTGTTCCTCAGGTACTCCGGTAGCTTGTTCCTCAGGTACACAGGTAGCTTGTTCCTCAGGTACTCAGGTAGCTTGTTCCTCAGGTACACCGGTAGCTTGTTCCTCAGGTACACCGGTAGCTTGTTCCTCAGGTACACCGGTAGCTTGATCCTCAGGTACACAGGTAGCTTGTTCCTCAGGTACTCCGGTAGCTTGTTCCTCAGGTACACCGGTAGCTTGTTCCTCAGGTACTCCGCTAGCTTGTTCCTCAGGTACTCCGGTAGCTTGTTCCTCAGGTACACCGGTAGCTTGTTCCTCAGGTACACCGGTAGCTTGTTCCTCGGGTACTCCGGTAGCTTGTTCCTCGGGTACTCCGGTAGCTTGTTCCTCAGGTACACCGGTAGCTTGTTCCTCAGGTACTCCGGTAGCTTGTTCCTCGGGTACTCCGCTAGCCTGTTTCCAGGTACACTGGTAGCTTGTTCTTCAGGTATGCTGGTAGCTTGCTCCTCCTGTATACCGGTAGATGTCCCTCAGGTACTCGTGTAGCTTATTCCTCAAGTACTCTGATAGCTGTTTCCTCAGGTACTCTGATATCTTGTTCTTCGGGTACTCCGGTAGCTTGTTCCACAGGTATACTGGTAGCTTGTTCCACAGGTACTCGGTAGCTTGTTCCACAGTTGAGAAGCATAGAAACTAATTGCTGCCTCAGCCTGCTTGTTTCTGACTCTGGGAACAATAAGTAAACCTGTCCCGGAGGACTTGAGGGGCCTGGATGCCTCATAACGAACCAGACAGAAAATGTCATATAAACCGTCATTATTAATCTGTTTGTCTTCAGCATGAAAGAAGAGCTTTATTTGGTCTCAGCTCGTGAGGCTTCAGTCTGCCTCTGCATGGAAGACTGCTGCTTCGGTCCCTGCAGATCAACAAGTAGTTTGTGCCCTTGTTAGAGCTGCATTCTAATTTGCAGACACATTATCCCGACTGCTGGAGCAGGATAAAACAAAAGCTGCATCCCTGTTGGTTATGGATCATTGGCCTGTAGTTCATATTTGGATTTGGTTCCATTTCCCCTCATTTGAAAGTCTAAGCTGGATGATTCATCAGGGAAGTTTGCCGTCTGTGATGGAGAGAATCTGCTTTATTACACGCTGGGATTTCCTGTGCTTGGTTTCCTCCTTGTGATGCAGCAAAGAACATCCCAGTAATGTGTAAATGATGTTGCTTGCACAGGTTGACTTGTCACACTCTCTGTAGTCTGATGATACCTAGTTTGACGGAGGGATCATCAGCTGCAGAGGAACCACGGTATGTTCACGATCTTCGCAATGCGTGGTGAGGCCGGGTGCTGTGTTGCACGTTGGCACCGTCACTGTGTTGGCATCTCAGCGCGGGGTGTGGCGTGGTGCGTGACGAGCGGCGCCACAGATCCACTTCAGAGTGACTCATATCCTCAGAGCTCTGCTGCCCTACATCTGCGTGCACACACCCCCACAAACACACTCACCAATGTCGTGTGAGCAACTGAAGCGATGCTAAAAGAGGGTTTTCAGGAGGTGACTTGATGTGTTGAAATTACTCCTGCATGTGAGAGGCGTGTTAATTTGAATATATCTGCTAGTCTGCGTGGTTCACATTACTAAACACTGATAATAAGCTGTTTAAAATTCAGCTCCTTCACACGTCTGAGGCTTCGGGAACACCAGGAAGTGTTTGCATGTCGTTTGATTAAACAAAGAGATGTGACATGCAGGCGGTTTGAGACCTCGCTCACATGTTTATTTGAAGGTTTCAAAGGATTTCTGTCGACAGGGAGAGTTGTGTTATTAGTATGAACATGAGGTGTTGCCTGTGGAGCTGTGATTAAGTTAGATCGGAGGAGGAGGAGGAGGAGGAGGAGGAAAGTAGGTCATTGGGGCAGCAGGTCAGTGAAGCATGGATGACATCACAGTTATACAACCTCTGCTCTCAGCGCTTACACAACCCTCGCTCTGCTGCAGATGCTGCTGATACACACGAGACTGTGGTTAAACTTTTCCTTCCTCTTCTTTATTCTGCTCATCTTTTTTTAATTTCCTGGCATCCCCTGTTTATTTTATCTTTTTTGAATCTTTGTCTTTGTTCCAGTTACTGATTTCCAGATGCTGCAGTGTAGATAAAGGTCTGTGCGAGGACGCTGCGCTCCCTTTGAAGTGCATTTGACCGCTTGTGTTGACAAAACGGTAAAAGATAAGACATCTATCTCTGTAGTTATCAGTGTCAGAAGAGTCACATGCAGGGAGCACAAAAATTAACTCTGAATACCTCAACGTGAACAGGGCGTGATGAAACTGCTACTCCTCTCTCTGTCATCGTCTCCTGAGTCCTGTCCGTGTTTCAACACGAACGTGTAAATATTCAGAGCAGAATTCTTCTCCTTGTAAGTTTTAAACAACAGCAGGGAGCTGGCCGGGGATTCCCTCACACATGTGCTGTGTTTCAACATTCAGTACACCGATCATTTGCTCAATTTATAATGATTTTAAACGTGTGCCACATCAAATTCTCAAGTCTTGGTTTATTTACTTTATTTAGACAGTTAGGGTGGAAAAAGCAGGGCTGTGTATTGGTATATATTAACATATTTAAAGCAAGGAAACAAAACGTTTTGAATCTGATTGAAGGAAATTATCACAGGATAAAGTACACACTGTAATTAAAACTATCGGAGTAAAGATCTTGTAACTAGTCATATAATAATGTAATGATACACTTAATCCACACACTTATCAATACATTATCACTTGTATTGTTTTTGTTTGTTTTGCATTGCTGAAATTAAACTGAAACTGTAATGTTACCGACTTCAACACGTGTAAAATGGTCAACAACACCTGTGTGATTATGTCATCAATAAGTGCAGTTGTGCAATGCTAATGATGCTCAGTTGAACTGTAGTGTGTGTTTATATTAGCTTTAAATAACTTAGAAACACCTCCAACATGAAAACTTAAACTATGAAGGCTTGAAGAGGTCGTTATGGTGAGAAAACCTCCCACACAGCTTCTGATGGTAACTGGTTCATTAAATAAATGTGTCAAATATTTAGGCTGCAGAGCCAACAGGCCTTCACATTTTAATGTGACAATCTATTGTGGGCTCACCTGCGTAAGGAAGGTAGCAGAGTCAGGCAGCAGAAGGAAAACGTCTCTGAAATGTTCTCAATCAACAACAGTTTATGATTTTAAAGAACATAGGTGCTTTTATTCGTCTGCTTCATCAGCAGTTAATTAAACATGACACAATAATCTACCTTTTAAAAGCCCCATCGGTTGAAACCTTGGCTTTGCTCATTGCTTGCTTCATTCATTGGTAATGATTTTTTAGTGGTAAACATTTCACACGAAACCTCATGCTAGCTTCCCGAGAAGTCAGAGGAAACACTAGAAACATTGAAGTTCTCCTCCTTTCAGAGATAAGCTCTCATATTTGCAACAGGGTTTGCATGAGATGGTATTTCCTGACTTCAATCTGTTTTATGGGCAGGTTGATGTTGAGCTTCACTAATGACACCTGTGTGTGTTTGTCTAACCTCTTGCAGACTCAGATGTTGCTGCCATGTGCCACACTCAAACGCACAGCAGAAGAAAAACTCACCTCGGCGTAGACCTCCTGTCCACTTCCTGCCCGCTGACTGAGGAAACGTTCAGTGACTCTCCTCCCAGACCTCCATCACCTCCACCTCCACAGTGTGTCCACTCAGACCCTGCCTTCATCTAGCAGCACCCTCCTCATCCTCTCACAGGACTGGCTGCACTGTCAGTAAGGTAAGATTTATGTAACGCACCTAATGTTTGGATCCCTCGGAGGGGATGGAGATTCATGTTGTTTTTCTCCTCGTAGGTTCGTTCACAAATGTCGCCCTCACGGTTAAAAGACCCCTCTCCGACACTGCGACCCTGAACAGGATACAAGATGACCTCCAGCATTGACCGGTGAGTCGAACACTTTGAGCTTCCTTGTTTGTAATTATTGATAATGATTCTATAAATCATGTTTTCCTTAAATTGACCAGCGGAGTGCTCAATTTACCCTGATGCTTTTTACTAATTGTTTCAGTGCTAGATAAAAGTCACTATCAATGACTATAATGACCTCTCGTTGTACAAAAGTGAAGCCAAACCCCCCCAGAGCGAGCGCCGTCATCTTGCTCATTTGTTTCCAGAGTGTGTGCAGTAGAGATCGGCCTCTATCCAAAACACACCTTTACCTTGTGTCCTTGGCGTGTTGGAGCCCTCAGGTGTCCTTGGCGTGTTGGAGCCCTCAGGTGTCCTTGGCGTGTTGGAGCCCTCAGGTGTCCTTGGCGTGTTGGAGCCCTCAGCAGATATTCACGCTGATGGAAAGTTCAATGACTGTAGTGTTAGTGTTACTTACGTCTCCTCTCGCCGTTCCTCCTCTACTCTGCTACTCGGGAACAGAACATTTGTCAACAGAGCTGTCAATCATGAGGCCACACCCCCTTTTTATAGCATCAAATAACTAATTAAAAGTAAACTTGTGAGAAAAATGAACACTTGGACATAAATCAGCATGATAAGAACTAACTATAATGACAGAAACCATGGCTGAGAAAAATGTATTTGACGTGTATTTTGATTTTATAGTTTGACTCATGTCCCATCTGTTAACATGGAGGAGGCGGGCTTTATGACCCATACTGCAGCCAGTCAGCAGGGGGCGACAGAGAGGGTTTGGCTTCACTTTGAGGGAGCTGTCATGTCACCCATCTTTTTATACAGTCTAGGGTGTTTTCAGACCACAAAACTGGGTTTATCAATACTTAGACGGACGACAGGCGCTACAGATATAACCTGAAAGTGTCTGCTCCGTATAGCAGCAGCATAAAGCAGAGTTCACTTGTCACATGATGAGTGTAAGTAGAGTTAAGCCAGAGCAACATAGAGGGGAAAATAACCGACAAGACGATGGCGGGGGATCAAAAGCTAAAGATCAAAGTGTCCATGAAAGAGAACGATTATCAGAGGATCTTCTTCCACTGTTGGTGTGTTTGCTCTGCAGGGATGACAGCAGTATCTTTGATGGGTTTAATGAAGAGGATGACAAGGACAAAGCAAAACGGTCAGATCCATGTGCTTTGTGTTCAGTGTTATTCAAACCATCCTCCATCATGTTATAGTCCCAGTTATTATGAGGCCAGGATTTCATAACAGGATAACACACCTACATCCCCTCCATCAAGTGACTCATTAAATTGCGTTGGGCTGAACCATGTCGCAAATTAAAAGGGAATTCTGGCATATTTACATCTGGGCCCAATTTTATAACATATTTTGGGGTCTAAATGACAAAAAGGCACAGAAAGTCATGGAATTGCTCCAGTAGAGTGCTTCAGCCTGCAGCAGTGAAACAGGCTGGGATGACTGCAACATAATCCTTTAGGGCAAATGAGCCCAATCAAAGTAAGTAAAGTCCACTCAAAGGTCTTGTTGTTTCCACTGACAGGCTCAGATTGTTATTCTAAGTGTGTGACAACATTACAGAAAGGACCCCTACAGAGATAGACCTTTATGTTAAAGAGGAAGATGATTGTTTTAACCAGAAACAGGCGTTACATCGCTCTCTTCAAAGACACCAGGCCCCATTCACAAAAACAGTAATTTTACGTTGCAGGAAAGGGGAAGTTGACGGTCTGCCACAGCCTCGATCAGTTAGTTTTATTGTGTTATTGTGTGACCTTGGTGTTTTCAATGGTTGGTTAATATCTAATTCTTTTATATATTGTAACAAACAAAAACACCAGAACTAACCCATCAAGGCAGCAGTGCGTCAGTAACTCTCCCTGTCCCGCAATGTAAAATTACTGTTTTTGTGAATGGAGTCTGGTGGCTTTGAAAAAATCTCTGTTTCAAACACAGAGGTGTGATTCAACACAGTATTTGTTAAACTTGCAGTGCCACAAACAAACTAACTGATCAAAGTATTGTTGACCAGTATCTCCTGTGTTCTGCAAGGTAAAATTACTGTTTTTGTCAATGGAGTCTGGTGGCTTTAAAGGGAGATATGCAACGTCTGTGTGTGGTTAAAAAAATCATCTTCCTCTTTAACTAATAGGTCTCACTCTGTTGGGATTATTTCTGTAATGTTGTCACACACTGTTGTCAGTGGAAACAACAAGAACTTTTAGTCGACATAATTACAAAACTGTTGGTATAATCAGTCAAAGAGACCCCAAATAATGTGAAAATTGGGTCCATGTTTAAAAATACCTGAAGCATCCTTTAAATTTGTGTCTCACCTGTGTGAACACTCACGATAATACAGCATTGCTAATGTAGCTTGAATCAATGCCCAGACAGCTGTTTGTTATTATGAGGAATAGTGATGTTATCTCATTGTGTCATCACCCACAGTGTGTCCCGTAACAAGTTGGAGAAGAAGCGCAGAGACCAGTTCAATGGCCTCATCAAGGAGCTGGGTACCATGTTACCGGGCAACACCCGGAAGATGGATAAATCCACCATTTTACAGAAGAGCATCGACTTCCTGCACAAACACAAAGGTGAGGATCTCTGCTGATAGCTGGATGATCTACGTAGCCGTGATTCCGACTCTTCAGCTGAACATGTTTCATGTTTCCTTCATCAGAAATCGCTGCTCAGTCAGAGTCAACAGAGATCAGACAGGACTGGAAGCCTCCGTTTCTTAGTAATGAAGAGTTCACTCAGCTGATGTTGGAGGTGAGATACGGACACTGCTAAACACAGAGTCTCCTTTGTTTAGTTTACAAGATAAGTAAATTAAAAGTTGTTGTTTTTGTTTTTAACAGGCGCTGGATGGTTTCTTTCTTGCAATTATGACTGATGGGAATATAATCTATGCCTCTGAGAGTGTGACGTGTCTACTGGAGCACTTACCTGTGAGTATAAAAGAGGGATTCTTGTGTTTTTATACAGGATTGTTATACTAGGCCTTTTTTTTTTTTTTTACATAGTTTGTTGTCTAAATAAATATTGCTCCACTAGATTGTTTCAGCTGACAGCTACAATACACCTGATCAAAGTCTGTCCACTAAAAGTTCTCGTTGTTTCCACTGACAGGCTCAGGTTGTTCTTCCAAGTGTCTGACAGCCTTTCAGAAAGGATCCCTACAGAGATAGACCTTGTTAAAGAGGAAGGTCTTTTTTTAACCAAGTACAGCATTTACAGTGCACCCTGTAAAGCCACCAGACTCCATTGAAAAAACAGTCATTTTACCTCACAGAACACAGGAGTTGTTGATCTACCGCTGCCTCCATCAGGTAGTTTTTTTAACATTGTGTTGGACCCCAACTGATGGTTTAAAAAACAGAAGTTACACAATTCATAAATGCAAACCACCTATTGGATTGATGCAGCAGTAAACCAACGACTTCAGTGTTCAAGGTAAAATCAGTGTTTTTATGAATGGAGTCTGGTGTGTCTGCAGAGAGCGATGTAACGTCTGTGTGTGGTTAAAACAATCATCTTCCTCTGTAACAAAAAGGTCTATCTCTGTAGGGATCCTTTCTGTGATGCTGTCACACACTTAGAATAACAATCTGAGCCTGTCAGTGGAAACAACAAGAACTTTTATTATAGTTACTTATCAGTTATTTAGACCCAGAAATGTGTGAAAATAAGGCCCAGGTTTAAAAGTATCTGAATATACTTTTACAATCTGACAATTTATAGAATACTTAATAATATTTAAAGAGTGTAACAATGCACACACGTTTAAAGATTAATCAAAGTTCTTGTCTGTTCTTCAGTCTGATCTGGTGGATCAGAACCTGTTGAACTTCCTGCCCAAAGGCGAGCATTCAGACGTGTATAAGGCTCTGTCCTCTCACATCCTGGAGGGAGAGACTCTGACGCCCGAATATCTCAAAAGTAAGTCTTTTTTTGTATCTTGGCATTGCCATCAGATTTTTATGTTGTTAAATTAATTGACTGGTATTTCTAAGTCCTAGTGCTGATTCTTTCCTTCATGTCTTTTATTTTAAAACGTCTCTTCCAGCAAAAAATCAGCTGGAGTTCTGTTGCCACATGCTCCGAGGGCCGATCGACCCCAAAGAGCCTCCTGTGTATGAATATGTGAAGTTCATTGGAAACTTCAAGTCCCTGAATAATGGTGAGTTAGACTAATCTAAGTGGTACGATCCTGGAGTTTTCCCTGGCTGTCAGGTCTAACTGTTCTGTCGTTTATTCGTCATCAGTGCCTAACTGTAACCGAAACGGATTTGACGGCGTGATCCAGCGGTCGCTTCACTCTGCCTTCGAGGACAGAGTCTGTCTCATAGCAACTGTGCGGCTCGCCAAGCCCCAGTTTATCAAGGTGAGAATCCTTATCTTCTTTCTTTACCTGTTTAACTCGCATTCAGATTCGTGCTTCAGGGTTTGATAAAGGAGGTTTTAAATAGAACGAGGCTAAGTTGCCCAGTCAGCCCCCCCACAGAGACACATTTGGGCTCAGTTATGTGCAGCCCCCCCGCTGCCTCTGCTGGCTGCTTTTACTTCATTTAAAAACTGTTTATCTCTTTCCCACTGAGTAAAATTTCTCTCCCAGCTGAGTTAAAGAGCTTCTGTTGATTTTATTTACTCTGTTGGAAATCAAATTTGGAATAAAGACAAGCGATTACTCATCATTTTCCTGGAATAACACACAGGACGATAGTTCTGAAGCTGAGACGGTTGAAGCTGAACAAAAGAACAAAGAACAATGGTAACTGAAATCTGGCTCTTCACACTGACCTGGTTTTCTGCATGTTCGGCTCAACATTGTTAGAGATCATTTAGTAAATACACTGAACAGCCATCACATTACGACCACTGACAGGTGAAGTGAATAACATTGTCTGGTTACAATGGCCGCTGTCAGTGGATGGGATATGTTAGGCAGCAAGTGAACATTTAGTCATCCAAGTTGACGTGTTGAAAGGATGTGAGCGACTTTGACCAAATGGTGATGGCGCGACGACTGCATCAGAGCATCTGCAAACCTGCAGCGCTTGTGAGGTGTTCCCGGTCTGCAGCGGTCAGGACCGACCAAAAGTGCTCCAAGGAACACACAGAGCATCACAGGTTGTTGTGTATGGGGCTGCATAGCTGCAGATAAGATAAGATAAGATAATCCTTTATTCGTCCCACAACGGGAAAAGTTACAGGGTGGACAGGGTGCTCATGCTGACCCCTCATGCTGACCTCTGTCCACCGCTGAAAGCGCCTACAATGGTCACATGAGCATCAGAACTGGACCACAGAGCGATGGAAGGAGACCTGGTCTGATGAATCAAGTTTTCTTTTACATCATGTGGATGGTCAGGTGCGTGTGCGTCGCTTACCTGGGGAAGACATGGCACCAGGATGCACTCTGGGAAGAAGGCGAGCCGGCGGAGGCAGTGTGATGCTTTGGGCGATGTCCTGCTGGGAAACCTCGGGTCCTGATTCATGTGGATGTTACTTTGACACGTACCACCTACCTGAACATTGCTTTAGACCAAGTCCAGCCCTTCATGGGAACGGTATTCCCTAATGGCAGCGGCCTCTGTCAGCAGGATAATGTTCCCTGCCACACTGCAGACATGGTTCAGGAATGGTTTGAGGAACACGACGAGTTCAAGGTGCTGACTTGGCCTCCAGATTCCCCAGATCTCGATCCAATGGCGCGTCTGTGGGATGTGCTGGACAAACAAGTCCCATCAATGGAGGCCCCACCTCGCAGCTTACAGGACTAAACAATATTAGGCAGGTGGTCATAATGTTATGGCTGATCTGTGTATGTTTAAGATAATTTCTACTCTCCCTCCATCTGTCCGTCACAGGAGATGTGCACTGTAGAAGAGCCGAATGAGGAATTCACCTCCAGACACAGTTTAGAGTGGAAATTTCTCTTCTTGGACCACAGGTAAGTTTATATTCTCCAGATTATTTGTCACCAAGAAATCCTCTTCAGTGTCTGTTTCTCGTTCAGTGTAAATCTTTTGCTGTCAGTGTGATGTGTAACTCTTTACCACTGGATAAATGGATCATGACGCGAGCTTATTTAACGGTTCGGTTTGAATTAATAAAACTCTGGTGTCCTCCTCCAGTTTGACTCTGCGGTGACTCTAAAATTTCCCGTAGGTGTGAATGTGAGCGTGAAAGGTTGTCTGTCTCGATAATGGATTGGAGGATGATAAAACAGATTTATAACTCAGATGCAATCATGATCGATAATGCTGCATGTTTACTGGTCTTGGTTCGTCGGTAATAAAGCAGTCTGCACAGCCTGCAGCAGAACGAGTTTACCTGAGGCCATGGAGACGAGCCAAAGGTTCATCAATGAATCTTTTACAGACGAGCCTTTGTGGTGTGACGGTTGAGGTTTGTGGAGTCCAATCACATGGGAGCAAATTATCTCTAATCCCATGATATGTTGGGTGTTTCATGACGCCTCTGCCCCGGCGACGGCCACGGCCAGAGGCGTCGTGGTTTTGGGCCGTCCGTCCGTCCGTCCGTTTGTCCCATTCTTGTGAACACGATATCTCAGAAACACCTCGAGGGAACTTCTTCAAATCTGGCACAATTGTCCACTTGGACTCAGGGATGATCTGATTAGATTTTGGTGGTCAAAAGTCAAAGGTCAAGGTCACTGTGATCTCACGTCCATCCCATTTTTGTGAACACGATATCTCATGAATGCCTTAAAGGAATTTCTTAATATTTGGCATAAACGTCCTCTTGGACTCAGGGATGAACTGAGTACATTTTGCTGGTCAAAGGTCAAAGGTCTCTGGTCTAAAATAGTCTCTAAGTGAGGGCAGCATGTTCCTCACTGGAAACTATGCACTGGGATGTTACATGTCGCTATAGTATTAACTTCCATTTCACCAAAACATAAACTTAATACCTTTTGTTTAATAACTCCAACATCCAGAGTCACACAGGCAGAAATGTAACTTCAAATAGTTGGCGGAGGCATACAAGCACAAGGTGGTAATTCTAGTTTTTCAAGTTGGAATAAGCTCTTGCTTTGTGTTAATAATTTCTCTATAATAATAATGATGATGATGCTTTGTTCGTCCAGGGCGCCCCCCATCATAGGGTACCTCCCGTTTGAGGTCCTGGGTACATCAGGGTACGACTACTACCACGTAGACGACCTGGAGACTCTGGCCAAATGTCACGAGCACTGTGAGTCCTCCTCTCTGTCTGACATCATCTCACTGAGCTGATACACAGTCAGCTTCTTCTTTTAGCTTTCAAGCAGTGAATGTGACCCCCCCCCCTCCTCCTGTGTGTCTGCAGTGATGCAGTACGGCAAAGGAAAGTCCTGCTACTACAGGTTCCTCACTAAAGGGCAGCAGTGGATTTGGCTTCAGACGCACTACTACATCACGTACCACCAGTGGAACTCCAGACCCGAGTTCATCGTCTGCACACACACTGTGGTCAGGTACGTGGAGGATTTCAGTCTCAGTCACTTCGATCACAATGTTTTTTACACATATATTTAATTTGGTGTCTTTGCTTCACAGTTACGCTGAAGTCCGAGCAGAGCAGCGCAGAGAGCTCGGGATGGAAGACTCGCCTCCTGAGATCACAGCAGACAAGGTGAGACTTCTGACCCCGACTCAGAGTTATGTCACTCTCAGCTGTTCAATACAAAGAGTCAACTTTATTTCCAGTTCAGCGCCGAAACAAACTCCTCACCTGTAAATGTGAATGTGTTTTAGACTTATTTTTAGATCATGCTTGGACAACGCAAACACAAGAAGATATTTTTGTGCAGACGTTAATAAATGTTTACATGTCTCGTCTTGTGGACAGATGAAAACACATGTATCATCATTCGTTTATTTTGCATCATTTTGACCCTTTGATTGCAATAAAAGCAGCTAAATCTTGTTCTGTTGGTTCCCGGTGACTCGAGTCAGCCAGATTCAGCCTGTGTGGCCGGATGGTTTCAGTGAACAGACACTCTTTCAGAAAACAAGCTGAGCTCAAGTTCTCGCAGCCCCAGAAGCACCACCGAAGACTGAACACAGATTTGAACATGAAACTGCTTTACTCTGTATTTTTCATCTCACCTGGAGCCGAGTGCACCTGCTTGATGTGCGCCTGGGTGTAGCGTTACGTCCGACCTAGAGCTGAAAGTTACGACAGACTTTAAGTTACGCTCTGTGCACCGGTTAGACTTAAGCCCCTCTTTGTTTGTGGTGTATGTGTTACGCCTCGGATGGAGCTCATGTCTGTTTGGAACGTCTGACTTATATCCAAGGCAAAACAAACAATGGCAGCACGGGCATTAAGACAAGAGAGAGAGAGAACGGTCCTGTTTGAATTCATTAAAAAGCCCCTCAGCAGTGTGTCAGTGCTCTCGATGGGACTACATGCTTCATACTTTGGTGCCACACAAAATAAAACCTCCTCACAGCTGCTTAAAATAAAATATTTAATGTTTGATGCTATTTGGTGGATTATTTTATGGGGACAGAACTGTTACTTTTATGTGTCGACTTTCTCTGCCATGTCTCTGCAGAGAGACAAAATCTAAAACTACACAGTAAAAATGTTTCATTCACCAGTTTAAAACACGTATCCAGCCTGAGTCCTCCTCTGCTGGGATCAGGATCATCCTGATGTGTTGGATCGTCTCCATCCTACTCAGAAGTTTGAACACAAACTGGAGGTTTGATCCTGATAAAAAACCAAACTGGATTTTGGTATCTGATCTGAAAATGTGATCCAATCTGTTCGCCGTGATCCGATCAGATTACTTTTGACAGCTGGGCCGTTTGATCGGGGATAAGGGACCTCTTCTGATGAATTGGACGTCGGTGTGAACGACAAACTGTGGAGTCATTTTTAGATTAATTTGCTAAATGTACAACCTCACATAACGTGAGTCGACTGAGGATCTTTTTGATTGATGATTTGATTCATCGAGTTTTACTGGGTGTCCCTTTGACGTTTCCTTCCATTGAGGCCCCGATCAAAGACTGACCTCACCTGTTCTCTCCCTCACCTCTCAGCAGTCTCAGGATTCAGGCTCTGAGTCTCGGGGAAACACTCCCAGCCTGAAGGAGGCGCTAGAGCGCTTCAACCACAGCCGGACTCCCTCGGCCTCATCCCGCAACTCACGCAAATCCTCGCACACCGCCGTGTCCGACCCGGCCTGTAAGAAATCATCTGGTCAAACAGCTGTTTTAGTCTCTATAAGACGTGTTTGTTCTGTTATAAATCTGTGCATCATGTTTGTGTTTCCCTCTCAGTGTCTCAGATGAAGCTGCAGGGAGATCGGAGCACACCCGGCCGGCAGTCTGTCTCTGCCGTGGACATGACGTCACAGCGCAGATCGTCTATCAGCAGTCAGGTCAGAGAGCGGACAAACAGAGCTGGTGTCACATGTCTGACTGATTGTGTTCGGGGTTGTCAGGGAATAAATGAGACATAAAGGCTGAATCCCGCCCCTCTGTCGCGCACACTCCCACGGAGGGTGTCCTCTTTCTTAGGGGGATTAAGGGGAAGTTGTCATTTAGCCTCCAGATGTCCCTTCTAGCAGAGCTTTATGTAACATGGGACGTTGCTACCTGCGCAGGAGAAGAAGACCATGTCTTCATATTGATCCTTTTTCTTTTTTTATATGTTTGAATATTTAAGTTGAATGAACATGCAGAGGAATGTTTAACTTTGTGTAAATGACGTGGATTTGGGATTGGAAGAAGAGATATCGAGGTACTGAAGTCTGAACTGTTTGTTCATTCAGCAGTCGATGAGCTCCCAGAACACAGGACAGAACATGGCTCCATCCATGGTGTCGCAGCAGCAGCAGCAGCAGCAACAGCAGCAGCATCAGCAGCAGCAGCAGCAGCAGCAGCAGCAAGTTCAGATCAGCAGCCAGGTAAGATATTCATCTTATTTGCAGCTGGCCCTGAATCTCTCCTCACTGAGTTTCTTGTCTCTTGTATCAGACACAGATGTTCTGCAGCTGTTTTTTCACCTCTCGCTGTGTGTCATTGTTCTTCTCCAGTCAATGGTGCCGTTCACCAGCCCGGTCGAGGCCATGCAGCACCTGAAGGAGCAGCTGGAGCAGAGGACCCAACTGATCGAAGAAAACATCCAGAGGCAGCAGGACGAGCTGCGGCAGATCCAGGATGAGCTGCAGAGAGTGCAGGGCCAGAGCCTGCAGGTGAGACTGAGAACATACGGCTGAATAAACACATCACTGCTCTGCTTTTTGTTTGTGAGTGAAGTCTTTGCTGTGTTAGTTTCAGAGTCTGTGCTGTGTGTTTCAGATGTTCCTGCAGAAAGGCTCTGGAGCACTGAGCCTGAGCTCGGTGCAGGTGGCTCAGGGGAACTCCATGCAGCAGGCGGGGGCGCTCAGCATGCAGGGCCAGGTGGTCTCTGCAGGGCCTCTACAGAACAGCATACAGCAGCAACATCCTGTCCAGACCCAGACCCAGCAGCAGACACTGCTACGGGATCAGAACACTGCACTATCACAGGTCAGACAGTAAACGATTGTCCCTCTCCCCTGATGTCCGTTAATGCTCTGAGAACGTGGGCAGGCAGCTGCAGCAGAAAGCTAAGGCCTTCCTCTTTTGCATCATCTCGATATGATTTACTTTATGACATCATTACTTTTATTAAATGGGGTGTAAGACACTCGCAGCTGCGTCCTGCTGGGGGAGATCTTTGTTTGCATCATCTTGTTTAAAATGATCTGAAATAAGAAACAGAAAAGCTTCATCATTTTTTCACAGCAGAAAGTGAAGACTTCAGTCTACTTGATTCTTCTAATTGTTCCTTTGTTAATGATGTCGTTACATTCATCATGTGCAGAATAACACAGGATGACAAAGCACAGGATTCTGCATTAAGGCCGTGGGAAATGCTCATTTGCATAATTCTGTTGAAATCGATCGAACATTAAAACTATAAAAGCAAGAAGAACTTTCAGAATCTTCATGTTGTACAGATTTTAGGGATATGAAGCGTTTAAGATACTCAAAGATGTGACATCACAATATGCAAAAATATTTCTCTTTCTTTCTTAAACTGAATAGTTTTGGTCAGTCAATTTTGTGTGTTCATTTTGCCAAATTTAATGAACATATTATTATTGTTTATAAACTTTCATAACCTTTTAGCTTTGGTTGTTCAGGGACATGAAACAGTTGTAGATACTCAAAGACCAACGCTTCCTTTAGTTTCCTCTCGATTCTTCAGCCCCGTGTCCTTCAGATCTGCTAACTGTCACTGCCTGTGTGTTTTTCAGCGGCCGTCTGTCACTCTGCAGGCTCAACAGAATCCTCTGCCTGCGTCACTCTACAACACCATGATGATCCCGCAGCAGAGCCCGACTAACATGGTCCAGATCGCCACCAGTCTGGCTCAGAATACTGGACCCAACACGCCGGCTGTGGCCACGTTTGCACAGGACCGAGGAGCTCAGATCAGGTACATATCTCATTTTATGTTACATTTTATTTCCTCCAAAATGTGTAGAATGACTGCACCGTCACATTATGTTCATGTTTGTGTCTGTAGTTCCATTTGTTCAGCAGAGCAACACTTACCGTCCACTTCCTGTCTCCTGCAGGTTTCCCGCTGCTCCTCAGCTGCTCACTAAGCTGGTGACGGGGCAGATGGCGTGCGGGGCCGTCATGGTCCCCACCACCATGTTTATGGGGCAGGTGGTGACGGCCTTCGCTCCTCAGCAGGGCCAGACTCAGACCATCAGAATTTCCCAGCAGCCCCAGCAGCAGCAGCAGCAGCAGCAGCAGGAGCAGCAGGTGCAGACGCAGTCACAGGTCACAGCCATGCAGGCGGGACAGGCTCCTCTGACCCAGCAGCAAACACAGTTCCTACAGGTAACACCCTAAATAAACCTTTGACTGCACCAGCTAACTTTTCCAAATGACGGGTACTTCAGCGGCTGTGAACGATGGCTGAGATGAGGGTTCTTTTCTATCCTAAAATAACTGAATTTTTCTCTTCAGGCTCCTCGACTTCTTCACGGGAATCAGTCCACCCAGCTGATCCTGCAGGCCGTCTCTCTGCAGCAGCAGGGAACCTTCACTGCCACGAACCAACAGCAACAGTTACAGCAACAACAGTTACAACAACAACATCAACAACAACAACAGCAACAGTTACAGCAGCAACATCAGCAGCAGCAGAAGCAGGCACTCGCTCCTCACAGGACGGACAGTTTGTCTGATCGCTCGGCCGCTCAGCCTCAGTAACTGATGGACACCTTCAGAGGTGGGCCGAACCAAACCTAGGCGGGGGGGGTCCTTGTGATGGGGGTGTAAAGGGAGGAGTTCTGCTCACAGTGCAGCACTGAGACCTCAGAGGCTGCCCAGTGATTGGACAGGCAGGCTGCCCCCCCCACAGGGGTGTTTTGCTGTTTGCACTAAACTCCTGCAGAGGAGCCAGAACCGGGCGACAGGGTTCTGGGTCAAAGCCTTTTCTACAAGAAAGCAGGGAGCCACAATGGCCCCCCCTCACACCCCCTGTGTGTGTGTGTGTGTGTGTGTGTGTGTGTGTGTGTGTGTGTGTGTGTGTGTGTGTGTGTGTGTGTGTGTTTTACGCAGAGCTCTCTGGCTTCATGGACGTCCTGCAGAGCCGCCAGACGCACGTTTGTTCTTGTTGTTTTTATGTAAAAATAATTCTGGGTCAGAAAATATTTTTCCGAACGTGCTGTAGAAGAACTTTGACTGTACAGAACATCATGTGTAATATATTCTGTAAATACGATGAGAAGAAAGAACTAATATTTTCTATGATGCATGACATGAAATGTGGACTCTGTTATTTGCAGCTTTGCTTTTTTCTCTAAGAAAAAAAGTCTTAAATTCAAAGTGGCTGTCTTCACAGACTTCCTGTTTGTGTGTTTGTGTGTCTGCGTAGCAGATGAAGCTGCTTGTTGTCTCACAGTTGGTTTAATCCTCAACTTGAATTTTCACAGAATTTCATAAGTCTGTCGAAACGATGGAAAAAGTATTTTTAAGCTTTTTAAAATCTGCACTAAAGGCTAAATTCAGCGCGAGTCAGGTGTTGTGAATGTGAATAAAGACGACAAAGGTTCAGCTAAATGTTTCTGCTCAGACCTCGGAGCCTGAAGAGGCTTCACACAGACTATTAATATGTTCCCTTCATTTTCAAAACATAAAACCAGACCCATTTTCTCACACTGACTGAGTGGTTTTTGTTAGCATGCGGCTAATCCAAAGAGTTCCTCATCTGCAGTCCGATCATCCCTCCAGTCTGCAGCTGATGATCTGGGTCAGCAGAGTGAGGAGCCTCCTCCGGTTCTTCAGGGGGACGTTGTTTGTTCCTGTGCGTCACAAACCTCCTTCGTCTGCTCTTGAAGAAGCAGTGACTTGAAAAAGAACTTCTGCCCTGTTTCTTCACACAGACCTGTCAGGCCCTTATCTCTGCAGGTACTGACCTGTGGTTTGTGTTAAGAATGAGGCGTCTCCTGAAAGCTCTCTGCTTCTGCGTCATGACAAATGCTAATGCTTCTGAAACAGTTTGCACTCACTCAGGTTTTAAGGCCTGACGAGGAAGAAAGTGTAGAAGCGTAGATGTTTCTATGCTTTGTCACTGGAAGTGAAAGTAATGTATTCGCCCCTTCGCTCGCATAACATGGATGTCAATCCTGAACTCAACACAGAGCCTGTTTAAAGTAGTAAAACCCTCTAAACAAGTCAGTGAGCAAACTGTTTGTTTTTCTGGTCTCCACCTCCTCCTGAGGGAAATCTCTGCCTCTTCAGCTGCCTGCCGGGTTAGGCCGTTAGTGTGGAGAAGTTTTAACAGCCTTTTTACTAAAATCAGACAATATCAATCGAACTGCAGAGCCAGAGACATATGCATATCATAGCTAAACAAAATGGCTGCCATAAGCAAGCTACTGTCAATAAATAATGTCAGCATATCCTTTCTCCAGGGAACCAGCTGTAACTCGGGGTAGCCGGCCAGCTTTAGCAACAAGTCATATCTTCTACAGATGATAATAATAGAGCTGTAAAGATTTAATTCATTCAGTGTTGTCTGATCCAGATTTATCCTCTTGATAAGCAGCAGTAAATAACGTGCATGTTTTTTATCATTTGTCAGATTTGATCATGAGGATGAAAAGTGTTTATCTGCTCACTTCCTGAATGTCTACGTCTGAAACAGAGGGTTTTCCAGAGTTCTCCACATTCCGATGTTTCACATTAAAAGCTACGACGGAAAAAACAAGGAGCTGAACGACGGCATCGTCAGCATCGTGCTGAGGGAAACCCTTTAACAAGAGTGAGCAACCACTCCTCATGCAGGTTGTAATGCAGGCCATGATGTAATACAAGTATTGATTAAAGGAGCTTTCTGACCTAAACAAACAAAGACAGGTTTGGCTAAATTCAAGTGATCTTTAATTTTCTGCAAAAGAGTAAAAAGCTTTAGATCACACGTCCCTCTGTGCCTCCATCGTGTCGCTGAACTAAAGCCTCTGCTGTGGAACCCGTGCTGACATAGAGAGGATGACGGTCTCACTGCAGACACAGACCCCCTCCTGGTGGAGCCCTGCAGCCTCCTCACTATCTGATCTCATTCACTGTCAGACGGTAACAAACCGACAGCTCCGCTCTTCATCTGTGAAGTGACAGGCTGAGCTCAACACGTGGCTGACAGTCTGTCGAAAAAAAACCATGTGCACCTGCAGAAGGCATCACACGAGGTGGCACCTGTAACTGTATATAAGGATGGATGACACGTCTCCACCTCCTCTATGCAGTACAGCCGTGTTGGAGCCCTCAGGTGTCCTTGGCGTGTTGGAGCCCTCAGGTGTCCTTGGCGTGTTGGAGCCCTCAGGTGTCCTTGGCGTGTTGGAGCCCTCAGGTGGGCTCAGTCTGCAGCAGAACAGCTTCTTGTGTCGGTCTGAAGCAGATATTCACGCTGATGGAAAGTTCAATGACTGTAGTGTTAGTGTTAGTTACGTCTCCTCTCGCCGTTCCTCCTCTACTCTGCTACTCGGGAACAGAACGCTGCAGGAGCCCCATTTGTCCACAGAGCTGTCAATCATGAGGCCACACCCCCTTTTTATAGCATCAAATAACTAATTAAAAGTAAACTTGTCAGAAAAATGAACACTGTGACATAAATCAGCAGGATAAGAACTAACTATAATGACAGAAACCATGTTTGAGAAAAATGTATTTGACGTGGATTTTACAGTTTGACTCATGTCCCATCTGTTAACATGGAGGAGGCGGGCTTTAGCCTGAAGCATAGTTTCATTTACAATCTCTCGTTCTGCGCTACATGCAAACTAAAATCTGCAGTGTGACATGAACAGAACTTACTTTAATATCATGAACGCATGAGGAGCCGTGTGGCTGTGGCAGACTCACTGAATTAAAATACTTTATGAGGGACTTATTATTGCATTACTTCCAAACAAAACAACCATTAGGTACCTTTAATTTAACTGCAATTAATGATTATTTTCATTGATTAACCCGACACTTTCTCTATTAAGCAGTTGGTCTCTTGAGTTAAAATATGTTTTAAAATCCTGAAATATTCATCTGCAGCTTTCTCTCCTGTTTTATAAAACTGTCAGAGTCTCATATTACAGAATAATCTGCATTTGGAATCAGACTAAATTCTTCATTAATACAGACTTCATGTCTTGTTTTGTCCACAACCAAAGATGTTCAGTTTCCTGTCACAGAGGAGGAAAGAAACCAGACTTTTTTTCACATTTAAGGGGATAAAAATGAGAATATCTCCTTTAAAAATGACTTAAATCAATCAATCGATTACCAAAGAAGGAGCAGCTCTAATGAAGCATCAGTAAATTATGAAATAACTGTGAACAAAGCCATTATTAACAACGCACACCGTTTGAAAAGTGCTTGACAGCAGCAGTATCTCTGTAGATTAATCCTCTATCGCCACCTGCTGGTCAGTTGAAGGAAACACACCAGTTTCAGGCAGCAGGGTCTCTCTGACCTGAAATACTCTTTGGTTGAACATCACATGATTAGAAATAAATTCATTCTCTCATTAACAAACTGCACTGTGATCCATGAATCAATACTGAAGCACTTTTTACAGGTGTGTGCGCCCACCTCGCATTTATTTCTTGAGTCAAAAAATGTATTATTAAAAAGAAATAAACTTTTCACTCCTCTGACCCCCTTTAACTTCAAAATAAAAGCCTTATTTGTCAGTTGTTTCCTTTATTTTGTTTGTGAGACATGACTATATGGAGTCACAGGAGTGTGAGAAAAAAATAATTAATACGAAAAAACCAAAATATATTGAAAATAAATAAATACAAATATATGGAAGTATAAAGACAAATATAGAATATGTATTTATGTATACAATTAATGTAAATATGTGTAAATAATGTAAATAATTAGTTATAATTATAGATTAATTCTAACTTTAAAAACTACAATTAGACTTTTTTTTAAATTCTTAAATATGTTATATTAATACAAATAATTTTTAATTTTATATATATTTTATATTCTATTTATGTTTTCTTTATTTATTTTATATAATAACAATTTTATTGTATCCCTGTCTTTTTTTCCATACTGCAATTACTGTTCCTTTAAAGGCCAAACTGTCAATCAACTGGTTTGGGGAGGAAGAAAAAAAAAAAACTAAATTTGTAAATGTAAAAAATAAATGTCTATTTATATGGATTAATTTAAAAAACATATACTGTATTTATGTCCCTCCTGTGCCTCCGTAGCCCTCAGCTCCACACAGTGAAAAAAACCTTCAGAAATCAGACAACACATGAAACATTTTTATTGAGCTATTTATCAGCGTTGAACCAGCCTGTATCACAAACAGAAATATTTCACAGCTGAGCAGAGTCTGTCAAATATTGACAACGCAGTGTGAGCCTTTTTCACCTATAAAAATATTTCCTTCCTTGTTGAATGTGACCTCGCCCTCCCTCCTTCTGTTTCTACAGTACAGTTATTTAAAAGAAAAGACAACGAAGCTAAATAAATAGAATCCACGTTAAATAAAAGGTGAAACAAAGGCTTGAATTACACTGCTGCGTTCAGGTGTCACTCGAGCTACAACACAGCTGCTTCTGGCTAAAGGAGTGATTTCTATTTATACTGTACGTTTGTGTTTTAAGGATCGATAAGCTGGAGTCTTTGATTTTTGTGATTCGAGGCTCGTACTCTGAGGGAGAGCGAACCTGTGTGGGAGATTACTGGCCTTTCTTTAACCTGATTCGTGATTTTTTTTAATTTTCAGCACCAAAAACCGGAAGCAGGAAACACTTAGTGTCCAGATCAGTATTCAAAAGAAGTGATTAGTGTGTTGTATTTTTGAAGAGGGGCACATACGGTGATTTAAAGGATAACTGACATACGGAAATGAGCCGTTAGGGCTGCAATGTAATTTCTGCAGGCAAATGCATTTTTGTTGTTTCCACTGACAGGCTCAGATTGTTATTCTAAGTGTGTGACAACATGACAGAAAGGATCCCTACAGAGATAGACCTTTTTGTTACAGAGGAAGATGATTGTTTAACCAGAAACAGACGTTGCATCGCTCTCTTTAAGGACACCAGACTCCATTGACAAAAACTGTGATTCTACCTCACAGACGACAGGAGTTATTTATCATAAACTGCATCTGTTGGTTTGTTTGTGATATTGTTTGACTTTTGTGTTTGAAACAGTTCGCTTGGATACAACATAATATTTGCTGTAACATTAAAAAATAACCGGTACAGCGGTAAGCAAGCAACTACCTTGTTCTTAGTAAAATTACTGTTTTTGTCAATGGAGTCTGGTGGCTCTAAAGGGAGATATGGAACGTCTTTTTCTGGAAAACAGAATCATCTTCCTCTGTAACAAAAAGGTCTATCTCTGCAGGGATCCTTTCTGTAAGGTTGTCACACACTTAGAAAAACATTCTGAGCCTGTCAGTGGAAACAACAAGAACTTTTAGTGGACGTACTTTGATCAGGCACATTTGTCCCCAAGTATTACACTGCAGCCATTACAGCCTGTTTAGGCGATTACAGGACTTTTGTACCTATAATTTAGACCCAAACATATGTAAAGGAAAAGAAAAAATAGGGCCAAGTTTTAACAATACACAAACTCCCCTTTAACTGTTGTGTAGTACACATATATCCCAGCAGGAATCTGCACTAAGAGGTATTCTAGTGGTTCAGGTCTCCGTCTCTAAAACGCTGCTCCTACGTGAAGCAGAAGATTAACTAAGGGAAATGTTTCAACAGCAACAATACAAATGGCTTAAAATAAAATTTAACTCTGATCATTCATTATGTGTGCTGGTTCTTGAGTCTTTCCACACACCCCAATCTTTTAATACATTTTGGGGAAACTGGCAGCTCAGCCTGAGGTTCCCCCTCTGTCAACAGTCACCTGGGCTCAGGTAAAACAGACAAATCAACCAGCCACATTTAAAAACAAAGAAAAAGGCAAAAGGTTATGAAACAGGCTCAGTGTCTGACTGAGAGGGAGGGAAGTACTGCAATCAGGCTCCGTGTGTGACACACAGAAGCTTCTAGAGACGAGTTGGAGGGCAGCATTCAGTAACAATCCAGTCTTCTTTCAATCACACACCTTGTGATGAGAACACAGCTCCTGTAGAGAGCTTAAACCTCCTCCTCTCCTGGATGGCCTCTGTAGCTCAGTGTTTCCTTCTCATTAAGGGTCAAACGTCTTTTTTAAACTAATGTGTATCCTGCTGAATTAAACATTGATTAGTTAGCATTCAAAAACTACATCTCCCATGAGGCTTTGATGAGCACTGCAGGTTCAGACTCTTGGGAAATGTTGTTAAATGCTAAGTGTTCAACCTCGGGAAGAAGAACGCACTGAGTTACAGACTGTAGTGGATCAGAGGCTCGCCGGGAGACGAGGACACACACAGAATCAAAACTAGAGTCTCTCTACAGCAACATGAACACATTTTACATTTTATGTACAGAGAAACCTGAAAGTCTTTCGTCAAGTTGAGGTCAAGCTTCGGGCTTGATGAACAGCGCAGAGAAGGCGAACGCCAGGAAAACAATCCCTCCGATGATTGTAACTGTGAAAACAAGACAAAAAGGGCATTTCATTATGGGGTGTGTGTGTGTGTGAGTGTGTGTGTGTGAGTGTGTGTGTTTTACAGATCAAAAGGAGGATTAAACTGCTAACAACTGCTTGCTTAATTCCGCTCTTTTAAACCTGCTCCTGAGTCTGAATCTGTAAAATACAAAGAGCACTGATTTGACTTCTAGAAGCAACAGCGAACATTTCAGGCATTCCAGTTTAGCCAGCGTTTAGAGCTAAACGACTTCCAGCCCAGACGTCCTCCTCCGTGCGCTGCATTGTTTACAGTCCAGTCAGCAGCTCGAGAAGCGACCATGTGTTCAGATCAAAGTGAAGGTAAATTCTCCCTCCAGATGTGTCTGCTAAATAAACGCCGTCATCTCTCGGTTCGTCCCATCCCCCGGAGGAGCGCCCGTTCATCTGTCTGTGCTGAGTCTCAGTCTCACTGTAAACAGGAAGTTACACAGAGGCTGCACTCTGGCTTACTGCAGCGGGATGAAGCCCAAACAGAAACAGATTCTCTTGTGATCGACTTTAATTAACGGCTCTTCAGTTTGCTGAAAGAACAACATCATGATGCAGATTAGGAACAATATGAAGCTTTGTCAGGTCTGTCCTCAAGAGGAGAAGAAAACTACTGTAACATGAGACGGAGGGCGGAGCCATCATTTATGATGCATTCAGGGAAACCTGATTGCCAAGCAGCTTTCGTGGCACAGCGTAAAGCGAATTCATCTCCAGTTACATTTTAGGTTTGGAACAGATTGTTGCTGAACTCGCTGCAGATGTTTCTTTATAGAGGTTAATAAGAAGCTAAATCGTCGTCAGATGACGCTGATGGGAGCCGGGATGTCACTGCGGCGCATTACTCGCATGGCCACCCCGTGCCGCCCCCTTAAATCACTGATGTCAGTGTGTCACTACCAGATGAAGAGTGAGGGTCAGCTGAGGAGAACACAGGGAGTCATGTTCCAGTCTGCAGAGTCATTAGAAACACACCTGCTGCCAGTGGAGAGCAGTCCACCATAGGTTTCAGATATGGACATCAGATCTTCAGCAATTTAAGACCAAACACTACGACTAATATCCACCAGCTTCTGGTGTTTTTATTTAAAGCTGGGAGAAAAAGGTCGACTTTGAAGTATCCAACAGGAGAAATGTAAAAGCCCTGTGCCCTGCCTGGCTTACGCTGCCTGGCTTACGCTGCAGGGCGAGGCCACGACAGTAGCTGGTTGGTTACCAGACTAAATTTCCCTGCAATTCTTGTGCAACAAGTTCACTAGTTTAAGCTTGTTGAAGACTCGACTCATGCGTAACGAGTGAACGGGCAGAGTGTCAGCAGTAAGACAAGACTCTCTGCCATCTTGAAACAGACTTCAGATTGTTTTTCTTTTTGTCAGAGCTTTTGATTTATCGGATGATGTCGGGATGTAAATTGAAATTCAACAAATACAGCAAAGTGCCCCAGAAAGGATGTGCCTACCTACCTGACCTGACTTTGATTTCTAATGAAATTATCTAGACAGCTCGTCGCTTCCAAAATTCTGTTCTTACTTACTCACATTTTTAAATATTTTTATATTCATGTTTTTATCTGTTCATGCACAAAAAGTTAAACACTTAATCTGTCTACAAGTGAATGTTTATCTGTGTTTTAAGTTGTTTCAACAGATATAAATAGAGTGTATTCTGTTTTTTTTAAGATTCATGAAAACATTTTGAATCGCTAAAACAAAATAAATCAAATAAAAACACAACTTTATAAAAATGGGATATTGAGAAGAAAAGAGATACAGCTCCTCTTACACTGCCAGTTCAAGGCAGGATTATTACGCCTCGTCTTTTATGTAAAACACACAAAGACAGAAAGGTGGGGGGAAGTCGCTCCTCCTCTGAGCCGGCATGGGAGGAGAAACAGCGTCAGTGTAAAGGGCGGGGCCGGTAGGGCGGAACAGTGTTGTGTGTGTATAAGTTTGTTTAAACCTCGCACATGGAACCCGATGTAAAGACACACACACACGCTGGCGTTGTTTGGTCCATTGTAAAATAACAAAGGCGGCGGCGGAGCTTCGTTGCGGCGCTGTTGCAGAATTGCAACGTAAGAAGGGCTTTTAACTGCACATGCATGTTTTTGTAATTAGTGAAGTGTTCTCAATCATCCTTTCAATGAGGAACAGCAAAATCACAATCTCACCTGTTCTGACAGATATTTTCTGGGCGATCATCCTCCCTCCTATCACAGCCAGTCCTGTACACATACAGTGTCCCAGTGTGCCGCCAACTGCAACTCCAAAAGGATCCTGGGAATTAAAAAAAGAAGTGCCTTTTATGTTGATGCCACAGAAAATGATACATCACATGTCTAACATGCACAGTGTATAAACACAGCAGAGGGAGCGTTTGATGTTCATGAAAGGATTCCTCCCAGCTCAAATCTCTGACTCAATATTCTTTAAAAATACTGTTAAGATACAGAAAAGGTGTTAAAACATAGAGCAGAGGGTCTTAGAGAGCATGTAACGAACCTCCCGAGCAGCTAGAATAATGGTAGTGAGCTGTGAGCGGTCCCCCCACTCTGCCAGGAAGGTGAGGGTGAGCGCTTGGAGGAAGATGGGGGAGATGAAGCTGTGCCACTTCTTCTGAGGAACTGTCGCCCCGGATCCGGCCTCCACATCAGCAGCCCCATTCACCAGCTTTGACCGCTGGAGCTGCGCACACAACGGGAACAGGGTTATTTCACTAGAGGAGATGCTCTATTTACATATTAAAAATGCTCCCTTACAGGCTGCACTTTCTTACACACACTTCACTTAGTTTACAGGAACACAAACATGAAAGTATTTGCTTTAAAAGTTGCACAGCAGCAGATCAGTTCACAACATGTAAGGGAGATTCCTCAGCTCCAATCTTCTCAGAACGTAGCCGTGGCTGGAAGAAGTGAGATGTCTTAATGCATTAACTTTGGATTAATGTTCACATTAAGTCTTCTGGCTCAGCGATGGAATTCATGGTGTCCGTAATTCTCTCTGGCACGTGCAAATACCACATGATCTAATTCTTAGAAAAGCACCACAGTAACTGAGCTTCCCTGGTGATGGAGTACTGAGAGGCATATCTGGAGCTGGGCGATACAACGATCTCCATAGGGCATCAGGTTAAAATGTATGTTGATATAACTTTTAATAGATATGAAAAGATGAAACAGTCTATCACACTGCAGAAATAGTTAGTTGCAGTTAGTCTGCAGTTTTTGGCTTGCACATGAAGGGTGCAGAGTAGACACCCACTTCTCACTGCAAAGCCTTGTTCGGGCTGAGGTGAGAAAGTGGATGTCTTCTGTGAAAGCAACGAAAAAACAGAAAAGTGGACCAAAGGGGCACAAAGGGGACAGTGACATTGAGCTCCTGTTATCCTCCAAAGATGAGGAAACTGCTGACTAAAACCTGTAACATGAAAAAATTCTATGAGAGGTGATAGCAGCTCCGCTTCAGCCCCTTCACCGAACATCCAGTGTCCACTGAAGAGTCAGAGACACTGATGCTGCACCCAGAACTCTTTGTCTTTACTGGTCTAACTGTTGTGATCACACCTTTGACCATATCGCCCAAACCCTGAGCTACCAGTCAGAGACAGTTCCCACGCCGAGGCTGCTTATCTGTCAGAGATAAAGAGTTAAACGTTGTCTCACCTCTTCATCCTTCTTCTTGATCTCGGCCTGCACCTCCTCCAGCTCCTCCTGGCCCTCGTCTGGACTCATCTTCAGCCCCTCTCGCAGCATCCGCACACCAAAGATAGCAAACAAAGCGGTCGACACATAGTATGTGTAGATTCTGGGGATGATGGTGGTGGCATAGCCAAACAGCACTACAAGTGGAGACAAGAGACACTTCTTTATTACTCAAACACTCTAGCTAACTGTTACATGGAGAACAAAAACTTCCACTTCTACTAACCAGAGAGACAAGTCATGAGTCCCAGCGCCAGCATAGCTCCTGCCAGCACGGTGAGCCGGTTGTAACGCATGGCCATGATGGCTGCAATGAAAAATGTTTTGTCTCCCAGCTCAGAGACGATGATGACGGAGATAGAGGCCACGAAGGCGTGGATGAAACCAAGGTTTCCTTTGTTGGGATCATTTTCAGGGACTGCTGGGCCCACTGGATGGGGAGTCGTTGCTTTCTGCAGGAGAGAGACAGTCAACACACAGTGAGCGACAGTCAGCTGGTTTAGTGCTGTGTCGAGCTCGGGGAGGCTCCAGCTCCCGTCTGAGAGCACATCTTTCTTCTTCTTTTTATTTTTTGTATTACTACAAGGGATTAAAAACAGTTAACCGTATAATGTCAACATGAACAAAGCAGTTTTCCATTAGATCAAACAAATTAAACTCAACATGTGAGTCTGTGTGTAATTATTTATAAACCATCAGTGTTGCACATAACATCATTCATATGACCACACATTTCAACCCATCAATGTAAGAGTCTGGCAGAAATATACTTCTTGCAATAAATAAAAAAAGTAATCATCCATACGCATATGTAATAGGGGTTTGACATGTATAATGTGTGCATAATCAATAGGATCAATTATTGTATTAATTAATATTCTATTAAGGTTTTTCCTCCAACAAAAAAAATCGTGGTATTCTTTAACATAGTAAGATTTAGGGATGCACGATATTTGCCGATATCCAATATGCCCCTTTTGATACCGATAAACACACGTTTTTTTTCAACCTAATTGCAGAGCACATCAAGTCTCCCCTGTCGTGGTTGATATCATGCCTACTCTTATTGCTGTGGCCCACTGGCAGATTCTTGAGATGGGCGATAAAATGTGTAGTGCTGAATGAATGAGATGTGGCCCCTGATATCTGCTGATGCCGATATGTCATTTTCAAGGCATAATCTGCAGATGCCGATAATATTGTGCATCCCTAGTATGATTATATTGAATAATTTAAGTGATATGTGAGCACAGAAACCGATCACAGGTCAAACATGACTAAATATGGTTGAAAATAGTATCATTATTATTGTGAAATCCTAAATGATACTAAATGATGAACAACTAAATGCTGTCTGGGGATGAAAGAGCTGAGCCTTAGGTTCTGTCTCATCAAACCGATTACAATAAAGGCTAGCTTAATATTGTGGCCGTATGCTCCAAGAACATCGTAAACAAAATCTGTGGCAATGTTATGTAAGCGTCAGACCCGCTAATGATAACGTCTTTCAGTCTTATCTTAACTTTCCTACAAATGTGTGCTTTTCCAGCCACCTATAAAGATTAAAGACTAACTTTACAGACTTTAGCTACACCCGGAACACAATGTGAAATGTGTCTCAGCTAGCATGTGGTGGCTAGCTCGGGGCAGCTAAGAAGCAGCGGCAGCAACGGCGTCTAACCTGCTCCCATACCAAAGACATCTAATGGTTTAAAAAGTCACAATGGAGTTCAATGTATTACCTCTGCTTGGGGTTGCTCTTGAACAGCTTTGTCCTCCTCTGGAGCAGCGGCAACTCCGACAGACAACAACAACACGGCGACGAGTGGAAACAAGAGGCACATCACATTTTTAACAGCCCGTCTGTCTCCCCCGCTGACAAGGAGAGGCATTATTGCTCCCAAAACACTTCCTAAAAGACAGTTTGCGCTTCGATTTATCTTCCGCTAATCACTTAATATCATCGACAACAAAACTGGGTAACTTCATATTAGCAGCCTACACAATTAGAGGGACTCCTTGGCAATACACGTCACGATCAAACCGACCGAGTTAACTCAGGGCGGAAGTTAGCTTCTTGCTGCCGGTTTCAGGAAAAAACGAAAGACATGATTGGACCGTAAAAAAGTGACGTACTGTTGTAGAATGACGTACCCACAGGGCACTTCGTGATTGGACAGTATACTTGTCATTAACATCTTTACTTGAAAAAGAGTTATCCTGCATTCATGTGTTGTCAGAATAATCGGAAAATGTGTTTCCTACTGGAGAAAATCCGCTCAAGTCAGAACAACAACTGGGAAAGTCGGATCATTTTCTTTATAAGCGACTTTGGGAGTTGATTGCGAACCAAAGTATACGTTGGCTTGATTACCAAAAACTTTTCTTTAATTCAAATATTTCACATCAACTTTTTGGTTTATGTATCTACAGTAATATGGATTAGATTGTAACCATTGGTGTATACAGTAGATACATAGAGTTACCTAGCTTGGTTCTGAAAGGGAAATAATACACATCTTCCTTTTGTTGCGTGTTGTTTCCAAATACAACTTAAAGCTCGGGAACACAACGAAGTCGGGAGAAAGACTTCCCAAAGTGTGGACTCTGGACATCCCAGGGGCACGTGAAGGCAGCGTTAAATGCTTGAAAAATCTATGACGTTTTCACTATACTATGGGTTGCTCAGGGATTCAACACAAGTTCATTGATAAAATCGTTTCCATGGCTTTTTGAAGACCCATAATAACATTTTACATGACCATTAACAACCTATAATTACTCAGACAGACCGACTTTATTCAGTATTTTTCCCAACTGTGCAATCAAGCACTGATGGAGAAAATAATGGGCAGATTAATCCATAATAAATATAATAATCAGATTCAGTCCTTTATCACATTGTTCACATAGCTCCACCTCAAACAACTCTAACAGTTAAATCCTGTTTTTACATTAAGACATGAGAAATAATAAACTAATAAGTGTACAAATATGGTGTAACTGTACAGTAACTACCATCCAACATTCTTACTAAATTATACATACTCTCCTTCCCATAGTTCATCATGCTATGCAATAATTATGTGCAATAATTTCTGCTACACTGTGCAATATAACAATTTTATTCTGGTTTTAATCATAATACTACACACCATGTGTGTCTTGATTTTAAAAAATGACTACAATTTTCTGTGCAAAAAAAATAACCCTGCATATCATTCAACAAGGAAAAATGTGTACATAGTGTGAATAGTTGTGGGTTATTATTATCTAAATTGTCATATATATTTATTTTATCTTTTTGTTGCCACCTGTACTTTTTGTCTATTTTTATACTACTTTATTTATTTGCCTGTTGTGAGCTGCTGTAATGAGTACATTTCCCCTTGTATAAGCATGAGCGAAAACACAGAACTCCTAAGACATAACAAACTAAGACATAAAATAAACCAAATCAAAAAGAGTTCAAATGTTTTAATAACAATTTAAATTCAATTGAACTAAATATTTATTCAGGTTGACAGCCCTCTCCTAATACTCTAAGAGTGTGAATGATCTGTAGTGACGCTTTCACAATAAATATTTAAATACACACACACACGCGTACACTATATACACTGTTACAGTTAGTTATCTTAATCAGTTTTTTTGGCCAGAGGTCACAAATCAGTTACACCAAGTGGTTTCTTCAAATTCTAATGTAGACTACAAAAAAAACAAAAAAACCCACCACAAAATATGGAAGCAATAAGTGATGTAAATATCAAGAGAAAAAACATCGAACAGATTCCATAACACTGCTTGGTTTGCATTTTATTAAAGAGTAGTTCCCAATTACAGATTACAGAATAACAGATTCATTGCACTCTGTTATAGCCGCTGACTTCTTCGGTCACCGATGACTCGTTGCTTTATTTAAAAATCTTTATTACAGTGGCTAAACATCACAAAAGCAAACCTTGTTTAAATCACAGTAGGATTTCTTTATGTCCTGACGTAGACAGACATGAAACATGTCGGCTCTTCTGAAGATTTATCCATTACAATAAAGGCTTTTTAATTACTCCTTCCCTTGTTTCATATTTGAATGAATGATGTATCTGGAATGTTTTTTTGTTTGTAGAAAACTTCACGTTTCTTGAAGCACCTTTTATATCAAAGTAACAGCTAATGTCCTTATGTCACCAACATAACTTAACCTTTGACCTAAAAACAACATAATGTGTATGATATAGAAAAGAAATGTGTCTTTGGTAAGTAAATGTTCCTCACTAAAGAAGAAACTAGATTTGTTATTGAACATGTGAATTGTGGTGGCATTCTTCATTTCTTCCCTTAAGTCTCTGAGAGACAGCTCACCTCTCACTCGGAGAGAATTCTGCAGAAGGATGCGCCTAAAGAATCGCCTGGTTTCACATTCACACCTGAGAGCGGACAGCTGTCGAGCAGCTGCACTTGGTCGAGAGCATCTTGTCAATCAAGCTGAGAAAACAAGCTGAGCTACTCCTTCACCTCTGCATCCTCACACACCGTGTTCTCAGACTTCAACAGGAGACATTGATGACGACTTTTCACATCACAAAGGGTATAAAAGCCTTCCTGTTCTTTGGGTACGACTTATATTTGCTTTTATAATATTCATGACTAAGCTGTGCCTCCAGGCCCTGGCTGCAGAACACATAGAGGAAAACGATCCACCAGGTATGAGAGAGGCATCCAAAAATCAGGTTCAGAGCGACGTAGAGCAGCAGCTCGGCAAAGTAATGTGGACAGGACACCAGCTCGAACCAGCCGCCCTCAGGAACTCTGTGAGCCAGCGTCTCCACCGAGCCTGAAACCAAACACATCAGCCTTAATACATCTGATAGACCAGTGGTTCATGTGATGGTATATGGCTGTTATCTGTCTGTGTGAAGCTGAGTTAACAGATATTTTTATACAGCTCACATGCCTGCGTGTTGTTAAAGGTGTTGCTCATTGAGAAAAACACCAACAGCCTAGCCTCCTATTGGTAACTGTCTGTTATTTCTGTCCCACCATTCGCTCTCATAAACCTTCTTTCCTGCAGCAGGCAGCTCCCACTGGACAATACCTGCCCAGCACCAGGCAGCAGATAGACAGAGTTAGCTTCTGGCTAGGCTTGTGTTATTGATGGTTGTTGCATGTTAAATTTACAACTGCTTGCTTACAAGTTCCTAATAGCAACTTTACAGGGTAAGAACAATGGGTCAATGTTGTGTTTTCGTCTCATTCTGTTGCCCAAACAAAAAACAAACACCTAAAAATTGGATGCAGTCTAAAAGGATAATTATAGTATTATTAATTTCTGCTCTATTTCTTTTTTACATATCTTAGGATCAATGACTTACAGGTGAAAAAGTTTTGGAATGTCTCCAGTTAATTTCTTCAGCCAGAAGCGCCGAAACAGGCTGTAATGGCTGAATCTTTGGGTGTAAATACACCTGATCAAAGTTCTTGTTGTTTCCACTGACAGGCTCAGATTGTTATTCTAAGTGTCTGACAATGTCACAGAAAGGATCCCCACAGAGATAGACCTTTTTGTTACAGAGGAAGATGATTTTATTTAAACCAGAAACCAGCTGTTACATCACTTTATTCGAAGACACCAGACTCCATTGACAAAAACGCTCAAGGCAGTGGCACACCAGCAGCTGCTCATGTGGTGCAAGGTTTTATTACTGTTTCTGCCAGTGGAGTCTGGTGGCTTAGAGGAGAGCCATGTAACCACGGAGGTTACATTTAACCTTGAACACTGGTGTTGTTAGTTTACTTCTGCATCAGTCTGATGGGTGTTTTGTGTTTTTGCATTTTATAACTTCTGTGTTATAAACTATTAGTTGGGATCCAACACAATGTTATGTAGCACACAATAACACAAAACAAACCTAACTGATGGACGCAGCAGCAGATCAGCAACTCCTGAATTCTGTTCAGTAAAATGAGTGTTTTTGTAAATGGAGTCTGGTGGATTTAAAACGTGTAAATGCTGTTCTTGGTTTAAAATCATGACCTCCCTCTTTAACAAAAAAGTATATCATTCTGTAATGTTCAAAGACCTTTTTGTGGAAGATGTTCAAGATTCTTTTGAACCCTGAAACAGCCTTTCCATCACTCCCTTCAAACCAACCAGACTCCATTGACAAAAACAGCAATTTTACCTCGGAGGGACATTTCCCTACCAATATCTAGCTATTACTAAAACTTCCCAACCAATGCGTTTGTGCAAAAAAGTAAATACAACCAACCACCACATTCTATACGTAGAAGACAGCTGTCACTATGTATGTCAGCGTTAACAGAGACTCCAGGCTGCAGCGTAGTTTATACACATTACTAACAAACAAGTTATAAATATATTAAACAGATTTACACCAGGCTTCATGATCAAATGACCTATTATTTCACATCTGCAGAGAGCGGACATTACGTTTAATTATTAATCATTCTGGACCCTGACTTCTTTTAGAGTTAGAGTGTGGCACTTGGAAAAAAAAATCTCTGACTCATCAAGAAAGCTGAGACACATCAATAAGCAGGAGGGATTATCGACTAACACATGTTGATAATTGAGGGATAAAAAAAATTTTTTACTGACAGAAATAAAAGTAACCGAGGCAGAAAGAGACAAACATGTTAGAGTTAATATTCTGCACGTTTGGGAAACAGGAAGCACACTCTGGAAACAGCTGGACATTTTAAAAGGGGTTTTCCAGGCCTGACGAGGATCTGGAAAAAGGTACACGTCCACAGTGAAACCTCATTTTAAAAAGCTTTTGCTATAAAGCTATTGTTGTTCAATTTCAGGTTACAAAACATGTTTAGGCTGTTATGTACGGTTTTGTGTGTTTGGTCTGCGAGCAGTTATGAAACAAAGGTCACCTTATTGTATTTATTTGTTGAGTAATTCATAATTCCCTCAGGAGGCAGGGAGAGAACAGCTGAAGCAAAGCAGCATTTTCTAATCATATTTGTTTGTGCGTGGGTTTAAACTATTATGGGATGAAATAACCATGTGAATTATTGCAGTTTAAATCTGGCTACAATGAAAATCATGCAGAAAGAAAAAGTTCTTGTTTTCATTACGTAAATAAAGAAGCTTCCACAATCGGTGAACACAACAGTTTATTTGGCAAAATTATATCACTGGTCTTTTTTCATCTGTCAAAAAGATCGACATCCGCGATCGATTAACGTACTGGACACTCTCCCCTTGCTCTCTGTCCGTCTCTCACATACCTGCAGCCGCATATCCAGACATGCTGGTCAGAAGAAAACACAGAGACGTGAGGTGCGACGTCTTCTGTTAAATATTGAAATTCTTGTTTTAAAAGACTGTAAGTGCAGCTGTGTAGGTCGGTCTCTTTAGTCGGTTTTGACACGTCACATATTTAACGCAGAGCCTCCTTCACGCGCGGCTCACCTGCTGCTGTGAAAACGAGATCGCGGGTGAAAAAATACAAAAGTCGTGCAGCTCATGATGGATGTAAACAGAGCGGACTGATAGGGAGAGAGAAACAGAAAGAGCCGCTGCGTGCAGGTACAGCAGGTGAAGGTGTGCGGGGAGAAATAACTGAAGGTGAGCAGATTAAAGTAGTTTTGTGAACAAACACGAACACGTGGTGGAGAAGAATGAAGCACAGTTAAAATGGAATTATGATATAGCTTTCTTTAAATATGGTGATGTGTTGTTATTTTTGGGTCAGGCTGTGGATAGTTGTTCGCCCCATACGGCCGCCTTAGGAGGGGAGAATACACTAAAGTACAGGACATGATGAGCAAAGATATGACACGTATTGCTTTGTCCACAGGGGGGCACCGCAATCAACAACTTGAAAGTTCCTCACAGGAGCTTTAACTGCATTAGTTATAGTAAAAGGCCCAGAATCCCCAAATCTGCCCCAGCTCACCTGACTTCCCTGTGCGAAGCCCGGCCAGCAGGATCATGCATTGATGCTGCTTCAGTGACGCCATGATGAAGAGAGCGCTTCCTACCACATGAAACCAGTCCAGCTGAGGGAGGAGAGGTCCCGCCCCTGAAAGGAACAGCACAAACATTAATACAACACGAGATAAGAAGGGGAAAGGTGAAGGACAATGATTTTCACCTTTTCCCAGACGATCTGATCCGAGCACCGTCAGCCCCATCATGACGTAATATACCAGACCGAAGACATACTGCACCAGATGCATGACTCCGTCAGAGAACACACTGACAAACAGGCACTCCTGCAGCCGCCTGAGGGAGTGGAAGAAGAGCAGCAGCTGTGCCAGCAGAGTGGACAGCTGTGGGACTGCAGACAGAAAGAATACGAGGGGTTTATCACATTATTGATTCTCTGCTGACATCACAAAGTCTGCCACCATACAATGTGGATTTGATGCGATTCATTCTGCAGTAGATAAGTAAAGTCTGTGTGATCTGTTGGTGTTTTTGCTGCTGTGTGCACGCACCCCAGTCTGCTGCCAACATGTACCTGGTGTATCTTTAAGTTGATGTAAAATGGCAGATGTTTTCACTTTAAATAGATTTTTAATTATATATTTATTGTGTATTTGATAGCAACAGAGCATGTTAGTGAACATCAGTGAAAAAGGATGTTTAACACGATGTAAACATGCACGAGTTAGCATGAATGCTAATTTACATCCATCCCAAGGCAGTAAGACTTTAGAGTAAATTTACTTTCCTTTACTGACAGCACAGTTTATTCAAATGTGTCACCACATTTGAATAAACTGTGGCACCCAACCGCCAAACTGCCAGCCCTCTTTTTGATTCATTTATTTAAAAGGATTCAGTGCATGTCCATACAATGTCTAAAGCATATCATTAAGCATTAAAGTAAAATTAAATCAAAGCCGTTTCTGACGTCCTTGTGAAGTATCCTATTGATTTAAGTCTTGTTACACGTGTATGGGACCGAAAAAAATAACCAGTGTATGAGAACAATATTGAGTGAAAGAAAATCCTCGTAGCATTACCTGCCAAAAACAGCCTAATTTGTTTAAAAACTGTAATGTAAATGTCTGAATCATTGAATGGATAATTCAACCCACATGGATGCAGCCTTGGATGACATTACTAGTCTAAGTGTTAACAGCGTTACAGGAAAGCCAGCCTACCTTGACTGTCAGAGCTTGGTACACCTGTCAAAGTGTCCAACAGTCCAGTCAGCCATGATGGGTACGACTGATGCTGAAATGTGAAGTTCAGGTACAAGAACAGGAGGAAACCATTCCAGCAAGTGGAGATGGCGTAGAAGTGCCAGAACCATCTGAGACAGGGACAGAGAGGCGCAGGTCAGGATTTTAGACCATCCACTTAAAAACTTTATAAATAAGCCTTAAATAAGAACACCTGAAGGCTAATAACATTGTCTCTGACCCCAAACATGCTCTGAAGAGTGAATTTAAACCATTTTCCATAACCAAATTAAGTCATATTTGAGGTTCAGGGTTCCACAATTTAATAAGGTCATATTTAAGCACTCTTTTGTTCACCTGTCTTTCCAAAAATTAAATATGGAGCTTATTTCCAGAACAAATGTACGTTAAAGGACCTAGAACACTATGTTCAGCGACTGTATTCAAATCATCTGTAAACACCTGTGTATCTGTATTTTTGAAAATTGAGCTGCTGTGATGATAAAAAACTATGACCCATAGACTGTATAAAAAAGGTATGATCATATCAAACCAAACATATGTTACTTTTACCTTTTTGGGATGTCAAACACATGCAGCCAGTCGTCTCTCTGTCTGCTATGTTTGGTCTTTCCGTACCGGATAAGATCCTGAAATACGACGTTAGGACGGCTTGTTTCATATCCTCTCGGCAGGTTTGTGGATATTTTGTGAGCACAGAAAGCTACAAGGAATGCTAGAGCCAGAGAAGCCCACAAAACATCAGTAAAGCTCAACGAGACCGAGTTCCAAATCATCTTGCAGCTGTGCAGTTCGCGGACAATGTTGTGCAACACAGAAATCAGACCGTCGGAAAACGGTTGCGATAGTTCCGCATTAATTGTGATGGCAGGAAATGCCAAGTAATTTTTAAATCGTTTTGATTATGCTTTGACAGATAATTGTGTAGGACAAAGGACATTTTACTTAGCGTCAATGAGAAAAGCATTTTATATTTTATTCAGAGTCAGTGAACAATAATACAGCAGGTGGCAGCACCGGAATCTGACAACAAGTGGACCAACACGAGAGCACTCAGTCTCCAGCTGCAGCCAAGACATATTTACAGGTAGGACCAAAGGTGAAACTGATTTAATATCTTGTTATTGAGCTTGATAAGTGAAAAGGCTGTTTTATGTAACACAGTAGTCGCTATTCATCCAACAAAAAGTTCACTGTGTGTCCGTGTATTTCTAAACTAGCACTAGTTTGACTTTTACCATAAACTTGAATAAGTACTTAGAGAATGGATGGAACTAATTATTATTGTCATCAATTAATATTTTGATTCTTTTTCAGTAAAAAAGTAGGACATGTCCCAAAAGCCCAACTCCTAGATATTAATTTTTACACCATAAAAGACCAAAAAAAGCAACAAACATTTCAGAAGCTGGAGTCGGTGAACTTTTAGGGTATTTAGTAAATAAAAAACATACTCTAGGGTTGTTTACATCGTGTTTTTAATTTTTGCATGTTATGTATTTGTACTTTAGTGTGTTTGTAGATAAATGTTGGATGTAGTAATAAAGGTGGAGTAAAAGGAACTTATTTCCCTTTTAGATGTGGTGCATGTTGGAGTTGTATGTTTAAGCGACTGTTACTATCCTGCATCAGTTGATCCCACTTTGATGTTTTGGACAGTGTTACCAAACATGATGTTGACCGACCTCGTGGCCTTAATGTTTCACACATGCTCAGTTTTTGCTGAGTTTTTTCCCACAGGTTCACAAGTCGTTTTCTCTTCAGCGCAGAGATGTGTCAAAGGGAAAGACGTGTGTTTGTGTGAAAGACTTGATAAGGCCTTTGAGGCATGAGAGTCCAGGATGCCTCTTAGAGGAGCACAGCATCCTGTCTGAGGAAGTGTGCGCTGTTTCCTGCTTCCCTCAGTGTCCTCCTCTTTTTCACTGTGCCAAGGAGTAGACCCTCATTAGGCCCCCAAAGATTGCCAGTCAAACTGTTGCTCCATTCCCACCATTAGATTTGTGTGACAGAAAATCTGAAACAAAGCCTACTTATGAAGAGGATCCAGAAATATTCTACCAAATATTTTGATATACCACAATTGAATGATACACACAGACTTTTTTTTCTTGTTGCTACAAACAAAGTAAACGGATCTGCTGCAGAAAAACAGAAAGTTTCACATTTTGAGGATCAATATTCTGCTGCTTTCTGTAAAGTGTAAAACAGAGACCCGGCATCCTCCAAAAGCTCCTGTTTAAACTGTGACGGCAGCCTGTTAAAGAGATTTTCACTGTGTTTTATCTGGATGTCCATTCAGTGATGATGGTAAATGTTGTCAACTGAAGCAATACATTCCTAAAAGCATGCTATACTGACCGAGAAAACGTTGGATGCACTGTGGACGAGCGGCTAAAGCCTTGACGTCTCTCATTTCTTCAGCCATACAATCAGGCTGGAATAAATAATCAGTCGGACAAAACACTGTAAACTTTATCCTCGTCTATTCCAACCTCTGCTCTCATATTTTGCAGCGTAGTTTCACAGCTGCTTTGCAAACAAGCGAAGGTAACCTGTAGTTCTTCTGGGCCGCCAACTAGGTCAAATGAAGATGCTGGTGCAGGAAGAACAACACAGAAGACAACAAACCGGTTTTTCACACTTTAAGTACCTAACATGCATAAAAAGAGGTACGTCGAAATTTGGCAATATGTTTCCTTTATTCAGGAGGATGAAGCCAGCAGCACATTTGTGTAAAACTGCTCTCTGTTTTTTCCCCCTCAGAGGTCATAGGTCATATATTTCTTCTTTCCTGTACACATCAGTCATGTAAAGGCTTCATGCTTCTCCTCTTTTCAGTTTCAGTTAGCTTGTTCCTCTCCTCTCTCTGTACTGTGCCCTCCTTTCAGCGTCAATCAAACAATGCAACACAGAAACACCCCCCTCCCCGCTCAGTACATGAATGCTCCGCGCCCATTCTCTGTGTGTTGAATTGTGGGACACTGACCTTTGAAAGCCCTCTTGTGATCTCGAAGCATAAACACAAACTGTGCCAAAGAAATCCAGTTTTTACTTGACAAGACTTTGGATAGGAGCTGCTTTCAAAAGAGATTTAAGCAAACGTTCTCCACCTCTCGACACAGAAACATAAACAGTTTGCAGGTAAATCTTCTTTCTTTGTGCTTTGCAACTATTCCTCGTTTGTGCGGCAACAGTAATTAGAAACACAACAGCAAATATCAGCAAATATCAGTCATATTTAGATCCAAATATATTAAAACTATTCCCTTTCAGTCTTCCCTCCTCCTGTTTCCCCAGAGAATCTTTCATCTTTTATTCTCTTTGTCTTTCAGAGGGTCATCGTTCACCTCATGTTGGAAACAAAAGCAGACAGAAAAATGGAAAATTTCATCTGTTTCCAGATTTTCCAGAGGTGCATTCAGTGTGCGGTGTGCCCTCCAGGAAGTGCTGGTTCGGAGGAGGGTAGGCGGTTTAGTGGGCAGAGAGTCCCTGTAGGAGTGACCAGGCCAGGAAACATGTGGATGAAGCACATACAACACCCCCATCATCCCCATCACCCTCCTGAATCCATGCCAGCATCAAAACACAGACCTCCTCCTCCTCAGGTGAAGCACCTCATTCCTTGCTTTCAATTTGCCAAGAACAACGTCATCATCAGATTGTGATTTAAAGTGTCGGCTGCGCTCTGCATTCCCATCATGTGACGGCTCGATCCCAAATATCCTAACGATTAAAACCACTTCCTCAGGCAAACCGTGAAACCTGATCATCACTGGTTGGCCCTGTAAGAGCTCAAACTCAAAATGGCGTAGTTGTGCCAGTGCCATAAACTGGTTCACTACACACATATACATTTGGGGGACCTCAAACTTTAAAATTCACTAAATATAATTATCTTTTTATGTTCAACAAATACAATGTGAATGTTTTTAGATGAGAGATGTGATCCTATTAGATTTATTCAACAACTGCTGCATGTCAGAGATATTTCCTTTGTTTTTTAAAGTAAATATCTATGTATATAATATATGTGTGGAAAGACAGTAATCCCTTTTTTTCTGTTTAATTTTAACAATTACAATAAGTCACTGAAATGTGCTGAAGATTGATGCATATTTCTACATCCAAATACTTTTTAACATCTCTTCCCCTTTTGTGCCCATTTTCTGTTCACTTGTTTATTTCTTTGGTTTCTTTTTACCAGCATCGTGTTATTTCTGTATTTTAATATGTAGTATCATCATTCCACCACAGCTGTCTGAATACGTCCTTTGTTTCTCTGTAGTTATCCCCCTCTTGTTCTGTAAATCTCCCTGCCTGCAGGTTATTTAGATTTTAAAGTCACGTCAGTTTCAGAGCGATTTGAAGGCTTGAAACCAAAAAATCAGTTATAGTTTTGTGGGGTTAAATAAAGGTCAAAAAGATTTTGAGCTTGCAAAATAATGTTCACAAATAGTTTCACTCTGTTGTTCAGGAGCCATTTCTCAACAAAAGCTGTGATTTCTTTGCTCATGTTATAAAATTGTGTTTTTGTACAGCAGTCAAGGCAAACAGAGATACTCCGCTCCAGCAGCGTCTAACGTTACAATGCAAGGTCTCTCTCTCTCTCTCTCTCTCTCTCTCATCTATAATAAACCTGTCGTCGGCCATCATGAACACAAACGCTATAATCAGTTGTGCCCTGATTGGACAGTTTAGCTTCCTCTGATTGGATGGTCAGTGGACAACGTGGAGGCGAGCTGATTGGCTGGTTAGCTGAGGCGTAAAGAAACGGTCAGCGTGCTTGTAACTTCAGGTTCACACGTGCACGTAGGGAATTTGTGTGTCTTTAAAACATTGTGTCACAAATTTTAAGTCCACAAACACAAAAAGTTTCTACAGCTACAAAAACCTTTTACACATTTGCAAATCTTTTCTGCGAGCACAAAATATTTTTACACCTGCAAAACTTATTTACCAATTCACAAACTTGAATGTGTGGACCCTTTTTTTTTTTACACATTCACAATTTAGAAATGTTTTTACATGCACACAAACGTGAAATACGACCGCAGGCTGTGGAATTATTTGTGAACATTATTTTGCAAGCTCAAAATCTTTCTGGCCATTATTTGTCCCCATACTCGTTGACTTGATTAAAAGGTTTGAGTACTTCCTTCGGCACTTGTAACTCCTCTCCTCGGACCTCGCTTCTTTTAATAATCACCGTAAACTTAAAGCTTTACAACTCAATAATTAAGAGCCACAAGTTGGGTCACAATCTTTGCCCTCAGTTTAGTGTCTGTCCCTCCTACAGTATCTGTGTATACGTGTGTGTGTGTGTGTGTGTGTGTGTGTGTGTGTGTGTGTGTGTGTGTGTTGCTCCTCCCTGCTCAGCTGAAGTGTCTCCATCCTCATCAGCTCCAGAGTGACTCAGTCCGAGCTGCACTTTACACCCCGCTGGTCACCGTCCGCTGCTGCTGCTTCACTTTGTCTTCATGACTTTCACAGACTTTTTTCAGGAGTGGAATATAAAACAGCAGAAGTCAAAGGATTAAAACTACGCGTGTAGGATTATTATCACTTTACTGAAGCCTTGTTTTTTATTGAATTGGATTTTAATGAGGGCTCTGTCCGTGTCCTCTGTTGGATGATGGCTCCTGCAGTCTCCGTCATTCCACTGTTGGGGATTATTCTGGAAATAAGTTGTGTTGCTGGTAAGAGAATACATGAAATACTCATCAAGTCTTCTTTCCTGACTTCCTATTTTGAGAAATAATAATCTAAAATAATTTGACCAGCTTTTCTTAAATTCTTTGGCATTTAATTTTAGCAGGATGGACATAAATGGGCTTTGCTGTAAACTTTTGCAGCTTACGAAAAGTTTGTTAAGTGTGTACACAGGACATCAGAAATATGAGTGATAAAAGTTGTTATAAAACTGTTGTACTGTGCATCAGCTAATTTCTGTTCTCATAACGGGACATAATGACGTGGAAAGTTGGAAAAAGTGTGCAAATCTGACAGAAACTGGTCATAATCCTAGTTTGTATCTGCTAGAGAATACAGCCTGACGCGTGAATTTAGGGGTCATCGAGTTATCCTAAGACGTATTGATATAATGCCCACTTGGTGAGCCTAATGTGTTTTTTCCATACAATAGAGTATGTGCTTTAGGGCCTCTCAGGGAGGTGGTGGGCCGTGTGTATCCTCAGAAACAGGAACCCCACCTAGGCCACACTGTGCTGGGCCATTCAGCCTGACCCAGCCCATCTTCCCCTGCTTCCTGTTTTGACAGAACTCCGCCATTTTCTGCAGCGGAGGAAAAATGGGCCCTCAGAAGCCAGAGAGCCAGTTACAAAACAATTCATTCTGACCTGATTAAACTTCCATGCAACCTTTTCAAAGTGTATAACTGTTGACCTTTGACCCCTCTTTGTATCTAATATGGTTGAGGCCGTGCAAACTGATCTCATCACTATGTTTGCTGTCAGTGTTTGCTGTGAGTGACGTGTGTTGTTGATTCCTGCAGCCATTAATCTGCGGTTCATGCCTGACCCCCCAACACTGAACATCTATGGCGTCCACAGGATGAACAAATCTGACAGCCTGGAACTAACATGCAGGTACGTACCAATACACCTCAAGGAGCTCGATCCCCTCGTTGCCTGTGTCCAAAAACAAAGTTGATATTCCTCTATCTCTTAGAGGTCGACAGTACCTGAGGTGGTCGACGCCTCCTGTCAGCACTCGCTTCTCCACCAGCGACTGCAGCGGATCAGGACTCTTCTGCACGACGCTGCGGATCTCTAACGCGACTGTGAATGAAACCGGACAGTACCAGTGCTCCTACAAAGACCTGAGGGTGGAAGACGGAAAGACGTCAGCAGCTGCTTATGTGTTTGTCAACGGTACAAGCAACCTTCTTTTATAGAGTAGCTGGAGTAATGGAGCTGCAGAAAACTTAGCTAAAACTTTAATTAGGCGAAATGTTACTGCAACTAGTAAAACTGCCAACAGTTGAACCTGAAAATACTGTTAAAAGTTAAACAAATATCTTGTGAATATGGTTCAAAAAATGGTGTGAAACCCCTGCTGTATAATGAGGTTAGACATGTCTTTTCTTACAGTGATTCACAGTAACATTTTGTGTACTTTCATTATATCAAAAGTCACTGGGACCACACAAGCCACACAGAGGATACACTGCCACAGGAAAACTTCATAACTCAAAATAAGATTTGAGCCTGATCCCCCTCCTTGCTTTGATCCTGTCAGTGTTGATTTCCCTTTATTCAAACTGAAATAAAATACGTATCTGATGTTTGCGTACGTGTTTTGATTTCAGACTACAAGGTGCCGTTTGTGCCGTCTGAGAAAGAATACGAGGTGGTGTTCATCCGGGAAGGAGAGCGGGTGGTGATCCCGTGCAGAGGCTCAGTGGAGAATCTCAACGTTACACTCCACACTGTAAGGACGAGTTGTTTCTGTTCCCTTTGTGACCTTTTTTAAGTGAAAATGAAGTGTTAAATAAGCTCAAGGTAACTGTAAGATTTTTTTCAAATTTAAAGCAAAAAAGAGGCAGAAAGATGTAATGTTTTATCCATAATCAATGTCTGAAAAGACAAAGTCATTTGACCACAGATATTGAGATTGTAGCTTTCTCTATTATAATGTTTCTCTTTTTTTCCACTCCAGCCAGACTTCAGAAATTGCCTCAAAAGCAACAGATTACACAAACATTATTCAAATGTTATCAAGGCTGAGTTGTTCTGGTGTTGGCATGTAAATTTAGCTCTGTGTTTGAAACAATTTAACAGCAAATCTTAATGCTTTCAGTTTAATGTGGTTTCAAGCCAACATGCTAAAAATACATTCTCAGGAGTGATATCTACTGCAGCCCTGAGAACTCATTACACTGCAATTTATGACATCACAAAAGACAAGCAAATAAACAACCTTATCAATTTGTCAACACATGCACAACAATGCTCTGCAGATACAAGCACGACCAAATACCGCAACACGACCAAATACCACAACACGACCAAATACCAAAACATGACCAAATACCACAACACAACCAAATACCACAACTTGACCAAATACCACAACCAAATACCACAACATGACCATATACCACAAAATGACCAAATACCACAACTTGACCAAATACCACAACCAAATACCACAACATAACCAAATACCACAAAACAACCAAATACCACAACTTGACCAAATACCCCAACACGACTAAATGCCGCAACACGACCAAATACCACAACACGACAACATACCACAACGTGACCAAATACCACAACATGACCAAATACCACAACACGACCAAATACCACAACACGACCAAATACCACAAAACAACCAAATACCACAACTTGACCAAATACCACAACCAAATACCACAACATGACCAAATACCACAAAACAACCAAATACCACAACTTGACCAAATATCACAACCAAATACCACAACATAACCAAATACCACAAAACAACCAAATACCACAACTTGACCAAATACCACAACCAAATACCACAACATGACCAAATACCACAAAACAACCAAATACCACAACTTGACCAAATACCACAACCAAATACCACAACACGACCAAATACCACAAAACAACCAAATACCACAACTTGACCAAATACCACAACCAAATACCACAACATGACCAAATACCACAAAACAACCAAATACCACAACTTGACCAAATACCACAACCAAATACCACAACATAACCAAATACCACAAAACAACCAAATACCACAACTTGACCAAATACCACAACCAAATACCACAACATGACCAAATACCACAAAACAACCAAATACCACAACTTGACCAAATACCACAACCAAATACCACAACATGACCAAATACCACAACATGACCAAATACCACAACTTGACCAAATACCACAACCAAATACCAAAACATAAGATAAGATAAGATAAGATAAACTATATTGTCCCCGGAGGGAAATTTGTCATGGACATAAGTGCAGTGCTGCTCACAATCAATACATTCATCATACCAATCATACAATACATACAATCATACAATAACATGCCCACTATCAAAAAATAAAAAAGACTGTATCACTGTGGCAAACCAGTGACACAGCAAATATCATAAATACAGTAAGATACCACATGGCAGTAAAACGCAATTTCGTGTTAAAATTTATGCAAGAGTGGAACAACCTCCTACTAAAACATTATGTTATTGCAGGCTGTTTGTTAAGTAGAGTGATGGAAGTAGGGAGGAAGGAGAGCTTGAAGCGATTGTTTTTATATCTACTAGCTCTAAACCGTCTTCCAGAGGGCAATATTTCATATTCTGAGTAGAGAAAATGAGAAGAGTCCTTCAATAATTTTTCCAAAGATAGTTTGAAGGGACAGGTAATCTAATAACCAAATACCACAAAACAACCAAATACCACAACCAAATACCAAAACATAACCAAATACCACAAAACAACCAAATACCACAACACAACCAAATACTACAACCAAATGCCACAACACAACCAAATACCACAACACAACCAAATACCACAAAACAACCAAATACAGCAACAAACCAAATACCACAACACAACCAAATACAGAAAGCAACTAAATACAACAACACAACCAAATACCACAAGACAACCAAATACCACAACACAACTAAATACAGCAAGCAACCAAATACCACAACACAACCAAATACAGCAGCCAACCAAATACCACAACACAACTAAATATATCAGCTCAACCAAATACCGCAACACATTTAGAAACACAACCAAATGTTGCAACACATGCTTGTGTTTTCTTAAACTGCAGTGTTTTGATCTCTTGGGGCCACTGTAGATATCAGTTCCTGCTGCTGATAGCTGCATATCAGCTTCCAGTTATTTTATTAACCCGATGTGATGTTAGTAATGCTATCTTGTTGACTTAGCCAGATAAGGGTACTCATGTTAAATGTGCTGGTGTTGATGTTGTTTTTAATTCAGAGTTCAAAATCAGTAAATTTTTGTGTCTGTCAGAAGTATCCAAATAAGGAGCTCCATCCTGATGGGAAGGATTCTTTGTGGGACGCCCGGACGGGGTTCATTGTTCCCAGTTACCTGATCAGCTACGCCGGCGTCGTGTGCTGCCAGACTCAGATTGGAAATGAGACGTTTAAGTCGCCTCTCTACATCGTTGCTGTTGTTGGTAAGAATTTATCAGCAATTTATCAGATGTAGAAGTCAATATTGTCAATGTTATCTATCTATTGTTATTTGTTTTATTGAACTGAATAAGCAAAACAAAGTGGAAGGTCTGTATGAATGCAGGATTTGGTTTGTGTTTAGTGTGAGAATAGGGGCAGAGGGACTGGAGCATAAAGTCGTGTTTCCACCTAAAGTAAACAAGACTTTAAGGTCCAAGGAACTACTTTTCAAGGAACTTGAAGGTTCTCTCATCCCATTGTTTCATGTTTTATTTTTTCACACATTTTCACATCGCTGTTAACAGTTCATTTTTTTGGTCAGTCATACTACAACAATAAAACCAACGGTAAAATAAAATCTGAAAGAAGTCAACCAATTAGAAGTGTTTAGGGTAGCAAGCCCTACTCCCAAAGTTCCTGTACTGTACTGTAAGAATTTAGGCCCTAGTCCCTGGTAGAAACACAAAACTTCCTTGTTCCTGAGCAAAGTTCCTGTGGTGGAAAAGCACCTTAAGCTAAAGAGGGACTCAGTAAAGTTCCTGTACTCTTGGAAGTTTTTTCCCCCTGAGCAGGGTCTTTGGAGGGGAAAATACGTTTTTTAAATTTTATTTAGGTTCCTCGTCTCTGAGAAAAGTTCTTGTGGTGGAAAAGCAGCTTAGCAAAAGAGGGACTTGGAGAAGTTCTTTTACTTTTGAAAGTACTATCCCCCGGCAGGGTTGTTGTGAGGTAAAATAACATTCCTGGTACTTAACTTAGATCCAAGTCCCTGATAGAAACAAAGGTTCCCCTCTCCTGCATTTGAAACTAAAATCAAGTGAAAAAGGGACTCTCCTGGGCCTTTGAGTGCTTGGGAGGTAAAATAAGGTTCCTGGTGAATAATTTAGACCCCAGACGCTTTTAGAAATGCAGAGGTACCTTATTCCTGCAGTGAAAACTAAAACTTAGCTTAAATAAAAGAAGGACTCTGTGAAGTTCCTGTACTTTTGGAAGTACTATCTCCTGGGCCTTTGCGTCTTTCGGAGGTAAAATAGGGTGCCTGGTAGTTAATTTAGACCCTAGTGCCTGGCAGAAACGCAAAGGATCCTCATTCCTGCAGTAAAAACTAAACTTAAGTTAAAAAGAGTGACTGGGAGAAGTTCTGAGCGAGTGCCGGAGAGTCAGCCCAGTGAGAGAGAGAGTCTACAGTCTTAGGAGAACAATGGGCTGTCGACTGACTGCCATGTCTTCCCTCCCTTTTCCGCAGGATTCAAGATCTATAACCTCACCCTGACCCCCACACAACTCAGGCTGGTTGTGGGGGAGTGGCTGCAGCTGAACTGCACAGCTCACACCGAACTCAACGTGGGCATCGAGTTCAACTGGACGCACTCTGGTCACGCCCTGGTAGGTCTCACTCTGCGATGGTTAACAAGCTTTCACACTTTAAACAAACTCCTGTGACAGTCTTCCATCAGCCTGTTTTACACACAGAGATTACAGAAGTGCTGCACTCACTTCCTGTCGTCCTTGCACATAATCCGTACTTCCTGCTTTCAGGAATCCTTCAGTTTATCTCTGCACCAGGTCAAAGTTCAAAGGTGGCCTGATGTGTGATCCAGCTTGGTGGTCTAAAACAATTTTACCATGTTTCTGATGTGACCATGTGTGTAATCTGCCTCTCTGATGTCTCTCATGTCAGAACTCGGTGAATGGTTCGAGGCCGACCCACGTTACACCCCACAAGAAGAAGCTGTGGAACTCTCTGAAGCTGTTGAACACCCTCATAATAGAAAATGTGACAGTCGATCACACCGGAGATTACACCTGCACAGCATCGAGTGGCCAGATGGAGAAAAGTGCCTCAGCGTTCCTGAAAGTGTATGGTAAGTGTCATAGACTGCTGTTTCAGCGCTCAGAGAAAAGCTGTGTTGGCTTTAAGCATCGCTGAGATATTCTGACATCTTATTTTATCTTGTAGTAAAGTAATTCTATAATTCATAAAAGCACATTTCCTTAAAGGTCATGTTTATAAATGATAAGCAAACTCATGAGATAAATTCACAATAATTATCAAAAGCTAAGTCAAGTCTTTATTTTCCAAAACACTATAAAGAGGCTTATAAAGCTTTATAAGAACATTATAATCTCTTATGAATGTGCTTATAATGAATTATGGACATGGCCTTCGTAGAAAGTTATCCTTTTTTTAAATATAACTTTTAAATGACCTAAATACATAAAATTGACTCGTCCAATTACAAAAACACTCTGTGTTTTATGTCTCGGTTTCTCGTCTGTTTTTTGTTTTATTTGAACTAATCAAAGCAAATTTCTGTCATCTGTGTTGAAGTTAAGTTTCGTATTTGGAAATATTTTTGATTGTGAATTTTCTTGTGTTTGCAGAAAAGCCTTTCATTGACATGAAAGAGCCGTGGACGAAGGTGTGGGAGGTTAATGTGGGAGATCAAACGCCCACCATGATCCCCGTCAAGTACTCAGCCTACCCAGAACCCAGCAGTAAATGGTGAGTTCACCTCGCTTCCCTTGGAAGCTGGGCCATATTTTCCACATTTCCTGGTCTTAATGACTAATAGGTCCAAACACATTGGAATTTCTTCAGCTAGTGCCATGAAACAGGATGCAGTGTTATATTTGCGGGCAAAGTGTCTGACAACATTACAGGAAGGATCCCTACAGAGACAGACCGTTTTGTTATAGAGGAAGATGTTTTTTTTTAACCAGAAACAGCTGTTACATCACTCTCTTCACATTAACCCGACCTCATTGACAAAAACAGTAATTTTACCTTGGAGAACACTGGAGTTGCTCGTCTACCACTGCCTCAAATGGTTAGTTTGCTCAGGTTATTGAGTGTTACAAAAATATTGTGTTAGATCCCAACAAAACATCTTGAACACCAAACCAACCATTCGAGGCAGCGGCCCACCAGCAGCTCCTGTGTTCTGCAAGGTAAAACTTTTCTAATGGAGTCTGGTGTCTTTGAAGGGAGCAATATAACGTCTGTTTGTGGTTAAAACAATCATCTTCCTCTGTAACAAAAAGGTCTATCTCTGTAGGGATCCTTTCTGTAATGTTGTCACACACTTAGAATAACAATCTGAGCCTGTCAGTGGAAACAACAAGAACTTTTAGTGGACAGACTTTGATATCAACGCACGTAAAGTAATCTACTGGAGAAATTCAAAAACTATTTTTAACCGTTTTTTCATTTTGAACTTTTTTTCTTTCTGCTCAGGTTAAAAAACGGCCTTCCAATCAGGGACAACTACAGAATCAAACAGAAGAATGATGCCCTCATCATCCATGGAATCACAGAAGCGGATGCTGGGAATTACACCATCGTCCTGACCAACAAGATGGAGCAGAGACGCTCCTTCCAGCTGCTCGTCAACGGCACGTTCACAATGTTTCTCCTCTTTTTTCTAATTCAATGTTGAGCTGATAAAGAGACAGCGGTGATAACTCTTGATGTCTTCTTCTACAGTTCCTCCTCATATCATAGAGAAGGAGGCGGTGGCCACTGATGTGTACCCGTATGGCAGCAGCCCGACCCTGAGGTGCACCGCTCGTGGATTTCCCACCCCGGCACACATCCAGTGGCAGTGGATGTCCAAAGAGGACTGTCCGCAGGCCTTCCTGTGAGTCACCTCTCGTCTTTTTGTGTTCACATGAATCTCAGTCGGTCATTGTCAACAGGTTGTTGACGTAGAAGGAGGGTCGCTGCTTTCGTGATGTTGACAAAACAAGAGGGGAGACAATGAGGGCGCACTCTGACCCGACGCAGACTAGCGGATGTGATTCAGGCTCCTAAATATGTCCACTTTTAAAAGGACATCAGTGATGCAGACTCAGAATGTGTTTACTCATTTTGTACACTCAGAGACTTGTACTACGAGCTGGGTACAAACACGGGGTCCCGGCAGTGACACAACAGCCTCCTCAGATATGCAGAGATTTCACGAGACAGGAGGAGGCGTGTGTGAGCGGCTGCTTTGAACATCAGCAGGTTTCTTATCTCCTGCCTACACGTCCGAGCTCTTCCTCCGTCTCTGCGCTGTGTTTCCTGTTGTTCCTGTCGTGGTCGCTGTCAAAAAGAGAGCTTCTTCCTGCCTCCTCTCGTGTGCTTTCTGCCCTTCGTTATCACGTCCTTGGTTTAACAGACTTATTCTTCAAAAATCTCAACAAACTTTTCCTGTGTTTTTGAGTTTGGATTGAAAGTTTCTGTTTGCCTGAAATGAAAACAAGTTGCATAACGCAGCAGAGACAAAGAGGAACCAAAAAACAAACATATGAGAACAAAATACGTGAGTGTGTTGATGAAAGTCATGGTTCTCTATTTTTGAGTCTTTTTTCATGTAAAGAGAGACTTCTGCAGAAGACTAACATTGCAGCTATATTTACAAGGAAAAACATCAGTCAGTGACTCTGTATCAGCACTATATGTTCCTGTTAATAACTGCTGCAGCCCTTTTTTAAAGTTTTAAAGTGTTGAAAGAGAGCAAAGCAATGAGAAACTGGAACTGGAAAATAGGGAGAAAAGTGTCAGTAAGCCGGGCTAAACATTAACTGTACAGAAAATAAATCACAGAAAGGTCAAAGAAGACTTCCTGATGAAAGCTTGATGCCGAAACCTGTAGAGGTTTGTCTTAAGGTCCACATGCCACAACAATAAAGGCGAGAGGAGAGGTTGCATGAATCCCAGTCCAAAGAGCACCTCAAACCTACAGTCCAAGAAGCGTGCCTCCCTTTGTATTTTTCACGTTTACAATAAAAATAAATCGGAAAGACACATTTATGTTTTTAAAGGTTATTTTTTTGGCCTTGATAGAGAGAGGAGACTGGATAGTGTTGGTAACAGGTGAAGAGAGAGAGGGGATGACATGCGGCCAAGGGCCAAAGGTGGGAGCCAAATCCAGGGCCGCCACATCGATGACTGTCGCCTCTGTACGTGGGCTGCTGATTTAACCGCTGAGCTAAACAGGCGCCCCAGAAAGACAAAATTAATAAGTAAAAGAACAAAATAAGTCAAAACTATTTGATTGAAGAATATAAGAGAGTGTTTATTTGTGTCCGTCAGGTCGGGGCTGGTGAAGTCGGAGGTGCAGATCGCCCAGTGTAAAGGCTGGAGAGACATCGGCAACAGCACAGGTCACCACCCTGTGGAGCGGAACATTACTGACGCCGATCACAACCAAAAGGTTCACAAATCATCTCGTTTGAAACCCAGCGTTCAGTTAAACAGTATATGTTACATTCTCATCATACTGAACGCACACTTATTAACTAGTTTAACACTTTTCCCCAGAAAATCACGAGCTCTCTGAAGATTCAGAAAGCTGAGACGCACGCTCTCTACAGATGCACGGCTGCCAACAAAGTAGGAGAGGACTCGCGCATCATTTTTTTCCACGTCACACGTGAGCACTCTTTATTCCTTTGTTTATCATTTAGGCCCAAAGACTGTTAATAAAAAGTGCACTTAGTCTCCATTAAGCGTCTAGCTTTGATATTTTGTTTTTGGAGCATGACGTGACCATATTTGGACGAGAGGGTGGAGCTAGAGAGGAGAGAGAAGTTAAGTATTTTAGTGTTTTTAATAATTGTAGTATTGCTAATATTACAGTTTCTGTATATTGTCCGAATATTTGATCATTTTGTTTCTTTGACAAAATTGTTTCTGAAACTTTCATGCCATAAAGCCTTGGAATTGAAAAAAGTTAAATTAATGCTGCGGCTAGCTTAGAGGTTCGTCTGTAACTTACTTTAACTCAACTCTGACAATTGTCCAGATGTACCGTGATTTGTCCCTCTGAAAATAAAGTACAAGTGCGCTAAACAAGAGCCAGGACGAGAGGATTTTCAAACACGCGAGACAATGTCCAGACTGTTAGCCTGCACTTGGAGCAAGTTAATGCATCTTCAATGGGAAAAAAGTATCTGATATTATTGTTTTCTCTTTGGCATTGCCCCAAATTAGGAATCACGTCAAAGTCTCTTTGAGTACGAGCAAACACCCAATAAGACTGCGAGAAAAGATCTCTTTTCCCATTGCCAGTGTCGGTCTCTCTCCTGCTCGTCACCGTGTGACCCGCAGACAGGGTTAGTAACCAGTGAAGATGTTACGGTGGTTAGGTCTTTATTGTATCTATCACTCATTCAGTCTGTTTATCAAACTCGGTGCCGACATATTTGGAACGATGTTCGAGCGCTGCTCGGACGGAGACGGGCGGAGTTTGTAGCTGAGATGACGAGGAGTCGCAGAAGTTACCAACGGAGCATAGCATCGCGCCGGAAAGGGGGCGGAGCTTAGCGTGTCGATGCGGGTTTTGTGTTCCCATCGATGGCGATCAGAGCCAAGGCGATAATTACCCGGGTCTACTGTAGAGTCATGTGACCCGGGTCTGAATGCCGATTGTAACCTTTCTCACTAAGCAAAAAAGCCGGGTGTTAGCGGGTTTCTTGACCAACAGGAAAGCGGCTTAAATGGGAGCATAATTGACGAAATGAACATCACGCTGTGTTGAAGAAGACGAGACGTTGAGACCATAAACTCATTGGGACGATGTTACTGAGGGAATAAATCAGGAGAGAAGTTCACTCAAACTTTTAACCAGTGGAGTCGCCCCCTGGTGGACATTGCAGGTTTTAGGCACTTGATGGTAGGCTTCACATTTCAGTCTGTGTTTGGACCCTTTCTGTAATAACACCTTAAACACAGTACTTCTTACACTCTTCTTTTGCTTCTGTGTCCTTCTGTCTGCTGCAGGCGGCCTCGAGGTGAGTGTGTCTCCGTCCAACAATCCTCTAGAGGAGGACGACGTGGTTCTGCGGTGTAAGGCAGACAGTCTGCTCTACGGGAACTTCAGCTGGTTTCGTGTCATGAAAGTCTCAGAGTCGGAGCCGGTTGCGTCGGTGCAGCCGTGTCGCTCCCTGACGCTGCAGCGGAGACCTCTTCCTCACTCTGAGGTGCTGTCCAACCTGCAGGGCACCAACGTGATGCTGGAGCTGAAGCTGCCCAACGCCACCCGCCAGGACGAGGGTCTGTACGCCTGTCAGGTGGAGAACATCAAGACTCAGGAGAGAACCTGCCTGCTGCGACATCTTTCTCTCAAAGGTAAGAACAAAGAGAAAAATACATTTACCTTTTTTTCAGTAAAAAATAAATTAGTTGATAATTACCTACGTAAAATCAAATCTTGGTTTAAGTGAAACAAATGCTACAGGTTTGTGCATTAGACACAAGTGGAACTGGCTCTTTATTTAAATCAGAATGAGGGTTTATTGCAAATTAGGGTTACTCATAAACTGACTCTGTTTTAGTGTTTTGGTAATCTCTAGATAGAGACTGGATTTGAGTACAGGAAGTGTTCTGGTTTCCATTTGTGGTACGCTAATAGGCTGAGTAGTTTTGACCAATCACGTATCAGCAGGCTGTGGTGTATGCAGGAAGAACAGTCGTAGGAACGTAATCCACCGTAATGACATCCTGGCTCCCATCAGCCTCATCTGACAAAGATTTAACTTCTTATTAATCTCTATAAACAGACATCTGCATGCTAACAGCTAACAGCTAACAATCTGTTCTTGTGTTCTTCTCCTCTTGAGGACAGACCTGACAAAGCTTCATGTTGTTCCTAATCTGCATCATGATGTTGTTCTTTCAGCAAACTGAAGAGCCGTTAATTAAAGTCGATCACAAGAGAATCTGTTTCTGTTTGGGCTTCATCCCGCTGCAGTAAGCCAGAGTGCAGCCTCTGTGTAACTTCCTGTTTACAGTGAGACTGAGACTCAGCACAGACAGATGAACGGGCGCTCCTCCGGGGGATGGGACGAACCAAGAGATGACAGCGTTTATTTAGCAGACACATCTGGAGGGAGAATTTACCTTCACTTTGATCTGAACACACGGTCGCTTCTTGAGCTGCTGACTGGACTGTAAACAATGCAGCGCACGGAGAAGGAAGTCTGCGCTGGAAGTCGTTTATCGCTAAACGCAGCTAAACTGGAATGCCCGACGTGTTCACCGTTGCTCCCAGAGGATGTATCGTCGTCAGACTGTAGCCTAACTCACTCCGTCTGATGTTTTAGGAGAGGCTCTGACTCTGTAGTTTTTATAGTCAAATTGTTGTTTTAAATAAATTGGTATCTGATTCTGATTGTAGGTCTTGAGGCTGCGAGGATCCTCAACAATTTAACTGATCAAAAAGTTAACGTGAGCGCCACCATCACGCTGCTCTGTGATGCTGCCGGGATGCCGAGCCCGACGGTGGTGTGGACCAAAAACAACCAGACTGTGTTGGAGGGCTCAGGTGAGACATGCACCGCTTTTTAGATGAACACTGACTCACTTCATAAGAAAACACAAATATAAAAAAAACATGTATTGATTTCTTGCTCAGGTGTGATTCTGAGCCAGAACAGCCACATCCTGACGATCCAGCGTGTGAAGAAGGAGGACAGCGGCCTGTACACCTGCACCGCCTGTAACAGTCGCGGCTGTGACACCTCACAGGCCTCTCTGACGACTGAAGGTCAGTCCCTGTCTGAACTCAGGACCATTAATATCACAGCCTGCCCTGATGTAGCGTTTCCTGTTCACTGATAGCGTAGATGGGTTCAGAGACTTGGCCCCTTTTAGCAGACAACAGGTTAGACGCCCCCTGCTCCTTCTGCACAGGTGCAGACCCGCTGACATGCAGTCATTGTGTCTCTCTTCTCATTTCATCCTCTTGTCATCTTTCGTGTCTCTTTATGGTTGTTATGGTTTTAAATCTGTTCTGGGAGATTTTGTGCCTCCTACAAGTCGTTTTGAGTCTCTTTTAGGCCTTTGCTTTTCTCTTTGTAGTAGTGCATGAGCATGATATGAGCATGTTGAGTTCCTTTTTTCTGTTTCTTTGTTGTCTGCATCTGTTTTTGGTCATTTTGAAGCTCCAAAATGTCTCCATCTCTTGTCAGTTGCTCTTTGTGTTTGTGTAATAGTTTTGTATTTCCTTCTGGTGGTTGCATCTCTTGTTAGATATTCTGTGTCTCTTTGTGGCCATGGTTATGGTGCCTTAGTTAAGTTGTGTCTTTATAGTCACTCAGTGTAGTTTTTTGTGTGTCTTTGTAGATGTTGTGGATGTTTTTTAGGTTCTCTTTTTAATCACTTAGTGAGTCTTGGTTATTAGTTTGAGTCTCTTTCTGCATCTTTGTAGTCTCATCTTTGTATTTAGGTTCAGTTGTTTTAGGTCTCTATATTCTAATTTTCCATCTTTTGTTGTACCTCTTCGTCTCTTTGTAATGTATTCTATTTACTTTTGTCCTGTTGTGTTCATTTTAAGTCTCTTTGTTGTAGTTTGTTTTCCTGTAGTAGTTGCGTTGCATTTCTGTTTGTTTTTTTGCCTCTTTGTTGTCACTCTGTGTCTCGTTCTAATGTTTTTCGGTCTCGTTGAAGCTGCTTGCATCTTGTTTTGGTAATTTTGTGTCTTACTGAAGTCATTTAAAGTCTTTTTGTAGTTGTTTAGTTTCCCTTGCAGTAGCTTTACCTGTCTTTGTGGTGTCTTCTTGTAATCGTTGTGTTTCTCTCTGTAGTTGTTTTGTGTATCTGTGTTGTTGGTTTCTGTCTGTTTTGCACATTCTGTCTACATTTTTAGGTGTTTTTGTATTTCTGTGATGCTTCTTGTCTCTCCATCTCTGTGCTAGTTTTGTGTCTGTTTTTATTCCCTGTCTCTTTGTAGTTGTCTCCAGCTGTTACTTGTATTTTTCTGTCTCCTTGGAGTCTTTTTAAGTGTCTTTGTAGTTTTGCTCCCTTTGTGGTTCTTTTGGCTCTCGTTGTTGTTTTGCATTGCAGTATTTATTTTCCCTTTGTCGTCACTTTGCTTGTCTTTGTTATCTTATTGTTTCGTTTTAGGGTTGTTTTTCGTCTGTGCCGTCTTTTATAGTTCTTCAGATACTTAAGACTACGCTGTTTATAGTGAATGCCAGAGAGTTTAGCCTTCACCTCTTGGCAGTACCTACATTACTCACAGAGACTATATATATATATATATTTTATATCTGGCTTCAAGGTTTCACCCACTCATATCCCACATAAGACGTTTTTGATATCAAAGATGTAGAGTAAGAATAACTTTGCTTTCCCGTGACAGGAAGCTGGCCCAGTTAGAACACATCCTTCTGGGAGTATCTAAATCCAAAACAATGAGGTGGCTGCAGGACAAAGGGAGAGGCCTGCTCCAGCCTCTGCTCTCCTGTCCACCCGTCTCTGTCCTGAACACAGAGACACAGTGACAAACAAACAAGTGCACTAACTAGAACCAACCGCCTACGTGACCCGGGCCCCGCCAGCAGAATGTGGACCCAGTTACAACAGGTCCTAGCTCAGGGGCCAGAACTGCTAACGAGGGAGGCGAGAGGACAGATCTGCTTATGAGAAAATCTCTGTACATGGGGGAGTTTTACAGAGAAACATCCAGGGAGAGCGAGAGCGTGAGGGCAGTTTTATCTCATATCATATTTAGAAGGAAAAGACTTGAAAGGATACAGGAAGAGAACAAGCAACTGCAGAGAGTCAGAGAGACAAAAAGGAGAAACCTAAGGAGACTCTTAATGACAACAAGAAGACACAAAGTGACCACAAAGAGACTGAAAGAGAGAGACACAATAATAACAAAGATACTCCAAATTACTACAAATGGATACAAATGACTAAAATAGTCGCAAAACAACGACCAGGAGACACAGAGTGACCACAAATAGGTATCTACAAAAAGACAGAGCACAACTACAAACAAACAAAACTTCAAGAGAAACAGAATGACTACAAAGAGACACAAAACAACTACAGAGATACAAAGAGACACAAAACAACTACAGAGAGACAAAGAGACACAAAACAACTACAGAGATACAAAGACATAAAACAACTACAGAGAGACAAAGAGACACAAAACAACTACAGAGAGACAAAGAGACACAGAGACACAAAACAACTACAGAGAGACAAAGAGACACAAAACAACTACAGAGATACAAAGACATAAAACAACTACAGAGAGACAAAGAGACACAAAACAACTACAGAGAGACAAAGAGACACAAAACAACTACAGAGAGACAAAGAGACACAAAACAACTACAGAGATACAAAGACTCAAAACAACTACAGAGAGACAAAGAGACACAAAACAACTACAGAGAGACAAAGACACACAAAACAACTACAGAGAGACAAAGAGACACAAAACAACTACAGAGATACAAAGACATAAAACAACTACAGAGAGACAAAGAGACACAAAACAACTACAGAGAGACAAAGAGACACAAAACAACTACAGAGAGACAAAGAGACACAAAACAACTACAGAGAGACAAAGAGACACAAAACAACTACAGAGAGACAAAGACATAAAACAACTACAGAGAGACAAAGAGACACAAAACAACTACAGAGAGACAAAGACGTAAAACAACTACAGAGAGACAAAGAGACAAAAAACAACTACAGAGAGACAAAGAGACACAAAACAACTACAGAGAGACAAAGACACACAAAACAACTACAGAGAGACAAAGAGACACAAAACAACTACAGAGAGACAAAGAGACATAAAACAACTACAGAGAGACAAAGAGACACAAAACAACTACAGAGAGACAAAGAGACACAAAACAACTACAGAGAGACAAAGACGTAAAACAACTACAGAGAGACAAAAGATACTCAAAACAACTGAAAATGACTTCAATAAGACAAAAAGAATACAAGAGACTCAAAGCCACAATAAAAGAACAAAACAATTTCATTGAGACACGATACCACTAAAACGAGGCTTAAAATAAACAAATAAAAACAAAAAGAATACAAAGAGACAAATAACGACTATACAGAAACACAAAACAACTTCAAGGAGATACTAAATGAGTATGGAGAGACATAGAACAACTACAGAAAGACAGAGACACAAAACAAACAAAAAGAGATACAAAAGACTCCAACAGACAAAGAATAACTAAAAGGATACAAGGATACAAAACAACTACAAAGACACTATGAAAGAGACGAACTAAAAACTACCAGGAGAACCAAAGTGATTCAATAAACTACATGATGACAAACAACTTCCAGACGACAAAGAAACAGAAACAAAAAGGTGACACAAAAACATCTCAAGGAGAATCAAAATGACAACAAGAAGACACAAAATGACCAAAACAACTGTAAAGAAACTCAAAAGATTCACAGAGTCACCTTTTTACTTTCAGTTTGACAAAGCAAAGTGAATCTGTGTGAGAAGAAGTTACAAATACTGAAGCGAGTAGAGGCGGTGCATTGCAGCATGTAGTTACACACCAACAACACTCTGAACGGCCTTTTCCAGGTTGTCTTTGGCCGCTGTCGTTCGAGCTGACTCCTGAACATTTGTTTTTACTAGATAAAATGTCAGTTTGCTTACAGTCCAGATTCCAACAGTCTTCCTTCCTCCAACCCAAACACAGACACACACATACACAAATGTTCCTCCTAAAGACAATGACAATCCTGACTGAACCTTATGCAACGCTGCCAGGGCACGCCACCCAGAGGACAGCCCACATTCCTCTGACTGCCCAACGTTTCTCTGTTCTTTCTTACACTTTATTATTATACGGTTGTTTGTGTTTATTCTAGGCGCAGAGGAAAAGACCAATGTGGAGCTGATTGTTCCGATCGGATCGGTGGTCATCGCCATGATTTTCTGGTTGCTGATCGTCTTCGTCATCCGTGGAAGAAAGAGAGTAAGAACTTCCTCATCCTCATCCTCTCTTTGCCATACTTTTCCTTCCGTGGATTTTCCCTCCGGTTACACTCAGGGGAGCCGATAATGATTTAGAAAGGGTTTACAGCACACACACACTAACACACACACTGCGGGGCTGTAAGCCTGATTAGAAGTGACTGGTCTGGCTCTCCGTGGCTGCTCTCCTTTGTATCCTGAAACAACAGGGCCACTCTCTGCTTCCATAAGTCACGTAGACCAGCAGCACTGATTGGGCCCCCGTTTACCAGAGGGGACGACTGCTGTACAGATAACAGCTCACATACCTTCTCTCTCAAACTGTTTCAGCCAAACGGTGGCGATCTGAAGACGGGCTACCTGTCCATGATCCTGGACTCGGAGGACATGCCGATGGACGAGTGTGAGAGACTCACGTATGATGCTAACAAATGGGAGTTCCCTCGGGACAGGCTGAAGCTAGGTGAGACACAAACCTGATTCAAACCAGAGAAAACACAACATGTGCACAAGGGAGACAGTTCTTCCACTCATGACAACAAGCATCTGTATCACTGAAGTGTCCATGAGCAAGACACAGGGTCCATACAAGCTCCGTCTCGCCCTCATCTCCCTGTGGAGACGAAACGGGCAAAGAAAAGATTATAAATGATCACGTTTCATTATGTTGGAAGGATCTCATTTTAATCAGTCAGACTTTATTTTTTATATCATTTTTCATACAACTTTTTCGAACATCTACATAGATGCTTTCTCAAGTTAAAAATGGCAACAGCACAAATATGATCTATTTGAGAGACAGAAAATCAAGGGAAGAAAAACATGTAAACGGAGGGCAGAGAGCGTTTATGTATTAACTCATGTACAAACTTAGATTGTTCTTCTAAGTGTCTGACAACATTACAGAAAGGATCCCTGCAGAGACAGACCTTTATGTTAGAAAGAAAGATGCTGATCTGAAGCCAAACAAAGCCCTTACGTCACTCTCTTCAAAGCCACCAGACTCCACTGACTTAAAGTGTAATTTTACCTCATAGAACACGGGAGGTGTTTGTCTGCAGCTACACGGATCGAAATGTTATTTGTAGTTTTGCATTATCGTACCTTACACAAGTATGGTTTTAGAACTAACCATATAAAACACCAAAGTCACCTTTTTACACAAACATGCTAACCGATAGAGGCAGTGGCAGATTAGCACCTCCTGCGTTCTGCAAGGTAAAACGACATGTAATGTCAGTGGAGTCTGGTGGCTTTGAAGAGAGCGATGTAACGTCTGTTTCTGGTTAAAAAAAATCATCTCCCTCTTTCACAAAAAGGTCTCTCTCTGTCGGGATCCTTTCTGTAATGATGTCAATGACAAAAACAAGAACTTTTAGTGGATATTTAGTCGGCTGCATTTCCCCTGAAGGATTAAGTGACGGCCATTACAGCCCATTTCATGGCTGTTGAAGCAGGCCCGAAACCTTTTGTACCTTTCAGACATTCAGACCCTGATAATATGTAAACATAGTGCTACATCCAAGACTGCAGTGTCTGTATGGCATTGATGTTTTTACAAGTAAAGATAAATGATCTGCATTAAAGGTGACCCACTGGGACGAGGAGCGTTTGGTCAGGTGGTTGAAGCAGCCGCCTTTGGCATCGAGAAAGCCACAACATGCACCACAGTCGCTGTCAAGATGCTTAAAGGTGAGTGTTTGGTCCCTTTCTCTGCACATTCATACCGACGGAGCGCTCGGTGAAAACCTCCCTTAAATGTACGTCTCTGCGTGTTACAGAGGGAGCCACATCGAGTGAGTACCGCGCCTTGCTGTCAGAGCTGAAAATCCTCATTCATATTGGACATCATCTGAATGTGGTGAACCTGCTGGGAGCCTGCACGAAGCCTGGAGGTGAGTGTCTGCACATTATTTACTTAGTCCCCTTCTGCAGCCGGATCACGCAGCGCTCCAGAGTAATCTTCCTCTTTATGTTGGAACTTTACAAGCGTTCCCTGACATAATTACAAACCACGATACATGTGTTTATTTGAGCTGGCTTGTGTTTATTTTCCTTTCTCTCTAGTACACCTCACACTCGCCCCATTACATCAGTCTGTTAATTCCTCCATGATCCTGTAATGTAAAGTTATTACTCACTTTGATCCCCCACCTCTTTGCTCTTCTCTCTCTCTCTGCAGTGCCGCTGATGGTGATCGTGGAGTACTGCAAACACGGAAACCTCTCCAGCTACCTGAAGAGCAAACGAGGAGAGTACAGCCCCTACAAGGTAAATGATGCTGATGCTCTGATGTGGTTACACCAAGCCCAGAGCTCTGCGGAGAAGACAGCCGTGTTTAAAGTTAGCTTCTTTAGTCTAATAAATAAACTCGATCTCATTCTTTGGGAAATACGATGGCTTAAATATGGCTTCTTGTAGCTCCAGAAAAAAACAGATTTATGGCTTCAAAAAGGCCGTCAACAAAACTATTCAGTGACGTCTCATTGTTGTACAGATCGTATCAGACACACAAACAAAAGCTGCATTAATCCTTCTATCGATTCTTCGTTTTCTCGCCTCATTTTCTCTCTAATGTTTGTTCTCTTTTCACGCTGCCTCACAGAGGAAGCGGGTGGACAGCCAGAAGTGGTCGACAGTGGAGGAGGATGTGACTGAAGGGGACCTTGGTTTGGGGAAGATCGCTCAGCTGGACATCTGCACGGGAACGGCCGTCTGCTCCAGAGCCGGAGACAGGCCTTCAGGCAGCCACATGGACACTGGTGAAGGTGGTGAAGACGACAATGACAGTTTTCATTTTCCAACAGCTTGTAGTCGCTTGTCATGTTGTGAAGAGCTCAAATTTATGTTTGTAAAATGCATCATGTGACCACAGAGAGCTCAGACGAGGACCACCTGACCATGGAGGACCTGATCAGCTACAGCTTCCAGGTGGCCAAAGGGATGGAGTTCCTGTCCTCCCGCAAGGTGAAGCCGTGTTTATTTAGAAATCTGTGTGTTTGCTTGAAGACATCCAAAATTGCAGATAAAAATCGCTCCTTGAATGTGACTTCCTGTGTTTCTGTCTGCTCTGCAGTGCATCCACAGAGACCTAGCAGCCAGAAACATCCTGCTGTCAGAGAACAATGTGGTGAAGATCTGCGACTTTGGCCTCGCCAGAGACGTCTACAAGGACCCCGACTACGTCCGCAAGGGAGATGTGAGTCCATGAGTTAGTCCAAGAGTTATTAGGATTCCCATGGAGGACCTGCCCACCGGGGAACTCCCCCGAGAAAGTCCCTATTTTCCATTTGCAAAAGAAAGATGGAGAACGCCAAGCCTGGGATTTATCAGAATAAATGAGTTGAAAGGAGAGGTGACATCACTGTAGACTTTAACTGTTGATGCTTTTTAAGGCTACCGTGCAGAGCTGTTACATTGGCTTTAAAAGATGGCTGTTCAACCAATCACCGTACAATAAACATCAACACAAGTTCCTCTTGTGCTGGGACACTACCTTCTGTTAAGTAAGGGTAACCCTCTAAACTGCATCCCAGAAGTGAAGCAAATATTTGACATGGCATGATTAAATACAAAGTCAGCGCAGAGACTCGAATAGATGCATTTTTGAACTGAAGCTAGACGTTTTGCCGTGTTGAGAAAGCCATAGTTTTTTTCTGATAAAGAGGGATAATTGATCACTTGAACTACATTCAAAAAACATCCATCCATCCGTATTCCTCCGCTTCTCGGGGTGTGGTTGCGGTGGCGGCAGGCTAAGCAACGTGACCCAGACGTCCCTCTCCCCAGCAATGTTTTCCAGCTCCTCCTGGGGGATCTCAAGGCGTTCCCAGGCGAGGTGGGATATATAATCCTTCCAGCAAGCTCAGGGTCTGTTTGGGGTCTCCTCTCAGTTGGACATGCCCAGGGAGGCGCCCAGGAAGCATCCCAACCACATGCCCGAACCACCTCAACCTGCTCTACTAGCCGCTCTCCTCCGAGCTCCCTCTGGATGTTGTTTACTTGTTTCATCTTTCAGACAACCCTGACGAAGCATCCATGTTTACCCTTTGGTGTGGTTTTCTGATGTATTAAGATGAGAGAATATTTGTGGGTTGTGTTAAACACAAAACAGATGAACAGAAATGATCCGGGGCGCTGGTTGAGCTTCATGGTTGAAGCGTGCACCCCATTTATAGAGGCTCAGCCTCGATGCAGCAGCCCTGGGCTCGACTATGAACCTCGGCTCTTTGCTGCACGTCTCTCCACTCTCTCTTCCCATATTCCGACTTGATCCACAGTCCCATCTATAAACACGAATGATGATGATCAGCTTAACGCAGAGCAAAATGTTCTTTGCAAAACTTTACAGCTGCGATCCTTCCTACTTCTTGCAGTGCAAACACAGAAAAAAGGAACAACACCTCCAACTGTTCTTAAACTATAAAGAAGTTCCTCCGCCTAAAGATGATTCATCACTAAACCTGTGAAGTGATTTAACATACGTCTTCATCTCACCGCAGGCTCGACTCCCACTGAAGTGGATGGCTCCTGAGACCATCTTCGACCGTGTGTACACCACGCAGAGTGATGTTTGGTCCTTTGGGGTTCTTCTCTGGGAGATCTTCTCTCTGGGTAAGTCGAGTTATCGACAGCACACACAACACTAGACATATAATGACCCCTGTAATCATGCAATATCACCTCTTTCATATCTCCTGCAGGGGCTTCTCCTTATCCGGGGGTTTGTATCGACGAGTCTTTCTGCAGGAGACTGAAGGAGGGCACCAGGATGAGACCGCCGGAATACGCCACCAATGAGATGTGAGGGGAAATCATGCAGTTCATCACACCACAGAAATGTTACTCGCTTCAGTGTCTAACTGTTTCCTGTGTTCACAGATATCAGACCATGTTGGACTGTTGGCTGGACCGTCCCACAGACCGGCCGACGTTTGCAGAGCTGGTGGAACATCTGGGCGACCTGCTGCAGGCCAGCGCTCAGCAGGTCTGTTTGGATCAACTTAATCTCCACTGTGTGCATAAATAAGTTCTTTATTTTAATCACAGCTACAGGGGATGTTCAACAGCAGAAAACATCTTAAATATTATCAGTGTGTTTGAGCATTCAACAATCATCGAGAAATCCATCACACAGGAAGCAGACGCAGCAGATTCTGATTCTGATGAAGGGCACGCAGGTTTCCTTACAGTCCCTGCCGTCATTGTGCCATTATTAATGCTGCTCCCTGTTAATGCAAAACAAAACACATCAGCAAGTTCAAACTAACTCAGCGAGCTTTGCCAAGTCCTTCTGGGAAATGTAGGAAGTAAAATGAACAGGCGGAGCTTAAGAGGGTTTGTCATGAAGGCTGATTACGTAACAATGAAAGAAGAGTTATTACTGGAATACATTTCATATCAGCAGCTGTGGAGGTGAACTTGAGGTTCTTGCTCGTGTCTTCCTTCGTACTTCTACTCTGACTCTCAGGAGGAAGTGTACTCGTTACTGCGTTACGTTTATCTGAGAACATTAGTTAAAATGTACTCCAAAGTTTCAGACGACTGATGTGAAATATAATCAACACATTAATTCTGATATTATTTCATTAATCAGACTTTACTGAGTCTCAGGGGGAAAATATAGTATATAAAGTATATTCAAACATATTTAAATTGAAGTATATCCACATTCAGCTGTAGCATTAAAATCAGAAACACCTCAATGCATCAATTATTATTTAAGGGATAATAAAACAAAGTTTTAGCCTCCAGATTGGTCATTAATTCCTGATTAAGAAGCTCTCTGCCAACATTATCCTTCTTGTACTTAAGTCACTTTGTAAAGACAAAATAAGACCTCACTTTCTGTTTGCAAACATCTGCTCCCAAAATCTCTTCCCCGTTAAACCTGAGGGTTTGACACCTGAAACAGTCAATACCTTATCTTGTAAGGTTTTTTTAAAGGGGGGGTATTATGCTAATTTCAAGCCCCATATTTCACTCTCTGATATCTGTGGAGTAGCTTAGCATAATTTACATATTTACATATAATTTAAAAAGCTCCTACTTTTTCTCACACTGGTGCTCTGTGCAGGCCCTCATACAGCCTCTGCCTGAAACGACTCAGTGAGCTCTGTCCCTTTAAGAAACCCCGCCCCTACGAGACAGCCCCGCAGTGAAGAAACGAGCAGCTGGGAGAAATGTTGTCTCGTGCCTTCTTCATCAGGAGATGCAGATAAATGTAACTTTCTCTCAGCAGTTTTTACAAAGTTACTGAACAAACTTGATCCTGTGCAGAGTGAGCGGTGCAGTGGAGCGGAAAGTTACGCAGAGACACAGCGTGTAGAAAAACCTGTGTGAAACCTGGCGTTCACAGGAGCCTGCAGACGGAGCTGAGAAGTCTGGGGATTACTCCAACATACTTTTACCTACAGATTCACCCACGTTCAGTCTTATTACATATATGTCCAAAAATGTGAAACAGCATAATAACCCCTCTTTAAGGAATGTTGATGTTCAGTGCTGCAGTGTAGACTTTGCAAGGCCAGTGCATATTGAACAAACATTTTAACCAGAGCTTCTCAGTAGGTGTCTGTATTCTTTGCCAGAAATTATTGAACATCCTGCAGCCAATCAGGATTAAGAAATCATTCACAACACGGTATATATATATATATATATATATATGCATATACATATATATAAAATATTCTTCATTTCCAAGAGAGCCGTGCTGCAGGAGGAGTTCTTTCTTTTAACTTTGTTTCTACATGTTTGGCTGCCGGGGTCGGCCCTACACATGCGTCTGTATGTGACTGGCTGACTGACTGAGTGAGCCAGTGACGGTACTTTCAGAGCCATAGAGAGAGAGAGTTGCGACATCATAATTGCAGATCATGGAGCATATTCCACTGACACGACTTTCTGTCTATAAGGCTCTGGATACTTTGGCGGGGAGTAGGCGGGGCTGCTCCTCTGCTGTCCTCACCTACGTCCGCAGCGCGCACCTGCTTTCAAACACGTTGTCATCGGCCTCATGAGGACAGTCCTTGTAACACATTGATTACGAAAGCGCTCATTGACCTGATGCGGTCAGCCACATACGAGGTTTTGACCTCGTCTTGTTGTTGTATATTTTGATGCTTATACATATATTTTCTTGAGGTTATGTCTACCAGTAATAATAATAACACATTTTATTTAGCACTTTTCATAAAACTCAAAGGCACTCTACCTGATCACAGAACACATGAACACAGATCAGCTGCAGGAGTTTAACTTAGTAAAGTAAAGTTCTTCAGCACTGAATATTTCTGATTAATGACATCACTGATTTAAAAGTTCATATCTAGTGTGTGTGTGAGGTTGTTACATAATCAGCGTACTGTTGTTCTGCAGGACGGGAAGGACTACATCCCCCTAACAGCAGTCGGCGAGGCAGAAGGATCCACGGTGACCTGTGACCCCAGGAGACCCTACAGCAGACCTCAGAGCAGGGAGATCCTGGAAGCTCAGCTCCACTACGACAACCCATCGTCTCTCGGGTCAGACTGACGATCCTCTTCACTCCGTCACGCTTTAAAGGTTAAAATACTCAGCGGTGAATGTCGTCCAATCACGTGTCTCTTTTTGCAGACTATCGCAGCAGAGCGAGCGGTGCAGCCGGCCGCTCAGCGTGAAGACGTTTGAGGACATCCCTGTGGCCGTCAGCAGTGTCATGGTGAGTGCACGCTAATATTTACTCTTTAATATTTGTTTATTTATCGCTCAACGTGAACAACGTGATCACACATTGCAGAGTTTCCTCATACAGTGCAGGCCAAGTATAAACCAAAGAATATGAGTGGCAGTGTTGTTAACTTCACTTGTTGGCTCTTCCTCAGGAGGGTCACACAGACAGCGGTATGGGCTTCTTATCAGAGGAGGTGAAGGGTTTGAATCAGCAGCTGTCAACGACACCCAACTTCAGGTGAGAAGCAACCGTCAGCACATCACCCAGCCAGCTATAACACAATATATCACTATACATATCCTGTTTATAAGGAGCACATTTAAATACCCGTCCTCTTCCTGCTGTGTCTCCTCAGCCAGCTGCTGCGCTGTAAGAGTAAAGAGTCTCTGGCCTCCGAGTCGTCCAATCAGACGAGCGGATACCAGTCGGGGTACCACTCCGACGACACGGACACCCCGATCTACGCTAACGAGGAGGTGATCATGAAGCACAACATGCTGAAGAAGCCTCCACTGCCCAAGACGCCGGACAAATTCAACGTGGAGATCCGCTACAGCACGCCGCCCGTCTGACCCCACGTGTTCTCCAACCCCTGAGTCGTCTCACTGTACAGTTTCTGTTTATTAATCTTTAGGAACAGTGACAACACACGCAACAGATAACTTAACGTGTTATTATAGAACTTGGGCCCTGTTTTCACATCTTTTAGAGTCTAAATGACAAAAGGAATTGCTCTTGTCGATCATCTAAACCGGTAGCCATGAAACAGGCTGTGATGTCTTTCAGGGCAAATGTGCTCCATCAAAGTACGTCCACTAAAGTTCTTGTTGTTTCCACTGACAGGCTCAGATAGTTATTAAGTGTCTGACAACATTACAGAAAGGATCCCTACAGAGATAGACGGACAGAAATAGCCATTTCATCGCTCTCTTTAAAGTGACCAAACTCCATTAACAAAAACACAAATTTTACGTCGCAGAATACAGGAGTTGCTGGTGTACTGCTGCCTCTGTCAGTTAGTTTGTTCTTGTTATTGTGGGACTTTGGTGTTTTAAAGGGGAAGTTTAAATCAACATTTTATTTATGTAACACAAAATAACACACCAAAAAACATCCAGCTCCAGGCAGCATTAGATAAAGAACTTTTGCGTTCTTCAAAGTAAAATTGCTGATTTTGTCAATGGAGTCTGGTGGCATGGAAGAGAGTGATGTAACAGCTGTTTCTGGATTAAAAATATCATCTTCCTCTGTAACAAAAAGGTCTTCCTCTGTAGGGATCCTTTCTGTAATGTTGTCACACACTGAGAATAACAATCTGATCGTCAGTGGAAACAACAAGAACTTTTAGTGGACGCACTTTGATTAGGAGCATTGCCTGAACGATGACGTTGCAGCCATTACACGCCAATTTCAAAACTTAATACACCTATAAATCATTTAGACCCCTAAATATGTAAAAGTGGAGCCCAAGTTTAAAAATTACCGGAATGACCCTTTAATAAGTCAGCTTGGGAAAAACGTAGGTTGTATGAAAAATGTGTCAGCGCGCTCTCGTCGGAGGAATGCTATCATGTTTACACAGCGATTAAAAGGTCTGAGGAGCCGAGACACGAGGACACGCCTACTTCCTGAGGTGCAATCCACCCACTTCCTGTATTGCAGGAAATGGCATGTGGAATTTTCAGACAACTGAACCAGCAAATATTTTCTTTCTTTGTCTTTTCTTTCTGTTTTTAAATCTCGTTGACACACTAAACGCCTGTTCATGTGGCGTTTTACACAGATCAATCAGAGCAGGGTTTCCAGTCACGTTTGTACAGCTCCTTTAGGCATATAACAGTATTTTATTAAAGTGTATTACTAAACCTGCCGTAAATGTAACTAGTTTTATAAAATAAAATACTCACAGATAAAAACAGTTCTGCTGTTTTTTGTTTCTTTGTTTGACATTGAAAATGTTCGCTCGTCTCAAACCTGTTTTTCCTTCTATCACAGAGCTCTCGCTTCCTCTCCCTCTTACGCAAAGAAAACAATACGTTCTCAGCCTTGGCCACTGTGTGTGTGTGTGTGTGTGTGTGTGTGTCCTATAGAAACAATGCCCTCCAGCCTTGGGTATTTTCTTAGTCGTATTCAGCTCACAATGCCCACAATACTGCTGCCAAGGCCACTATGACAACAAACAAGGGGCACATTTTAAAACGAACTTTAAGAGCTTTGGAGGAGAAACGCTCGTCTGTGACGACTTGTTCAACATCCATCACGTGTTAAAACCATTTGTTATTTGTCATCTTGTTATTTGAAACATTTCTGGATGTAATGTTGTCTAAATTAATGTTGATGAAGTGTTTGTGAGGCTATATTACTGTGACTGCAGCCTCTGAAGCTCGGCCTGTAACCTGGAGCTGCTGGTCAGTGTGAGTGCATGAGAACACATCTTATTGTGTCTGCAATCAAGGACAACAAACACGGCTAATTATAGGATACTAGAGGAAAGGCCTCGCAGCCTCTGAGGAGTTGTTTCCACACTCCCACACGTAATACTGGGGGGATTAGAAAACCCTCCCCTTTTAAAGCTGGAGGAGGCGAGGAGGAGGGCTTAACCCTTTCATGAATGGTGTCCACTTCTTGAGCCGCAGTAACACGTCCCAAACGTCAGGCAGCAGATCTGCAAATGTCGTCACCACTTCCGGTTGATTTTTATATTTGCATCTCTTTATGTCCCTCTGTTGTTTTGAGAAAGTACAGCAAACATTGCAAATGGTGGAGGGAAAACAAGATGCTCCAAGTACCTCAGGAATCATCTTAATTCTCAGAAAACCAGAGACAAATTATTTTTTAATACTACACTTGATGCTAGAAAAACGCTTAATCACATTGTAATAATATTTTTATTGCATATCTTTTCTGTTACTAAAAATATATCAGTTCACTCCAGTGGACATTATGTGTCAGAGGCTCTACTCTGTTGTGATTCTGCCTTATTTTTAATGTTGATTTGAAGTTCAGATTTTACAGTTTCTGTTAACACTTCTTAACTTTCATAAAAAAACATGTTGAAAACTTTATTAGTATTTTTTTCTTCTTGTTTAGTAATATGAAATCAATTTAAAAAAGAGAGAAAAGACACCCTGTGATTTAATTATTCATGCGTGAACGTGTTCGTTTCTCTGATGGTGTTTTAAAGACAGTAGCGGATAAGTTAGTTCTGATCTGATTGGACAAGAGACGTTCCATAAGTGCTTCGATAACAACATCACTGGGACTTTTCACTCTGTGTATCACTCCGCCTCAGTCAGGTGTTCCGTTAACATCACAGCAGACCGTGTACGTCTACACTGATCGAGCTGGTACCTCTGATACACAGCAGACTCAAAACAAACAGGTAAATGTTCATGATAAGAACAGCTAATCTGTGGTTACCTGTAGACACAGAGTGCAGGAGGATGTTTGTGTTGCTTGGCAACAAGAGTCCAGTTTCAGTTAAGTTGTGGAACTAGTTGAGTTGGTGGAGCAAAATCATAAATGAACATATAAAAGAAAGTGTGCCTGAAAATTACTTACTCACAGTCGCAGAAATAAACAAGTTTATTGGTGGAGCCTTAAAACCACTTAAGAACACATATACAGCATCAGTTTATTTAATATCACCGGAGTCCGGACTGTTATTGCTCAGGCATTTCTGAGCAGCAGCGCCCTCTGCTGCACTGAAGATGTAATTACAGTTTACCTCACATTTTTACTTAATCCAGTTGATCTGTAGATATCTGACATACGTGACACTGCCAGTTAAATATATTGGCATTATTAATAAGACCGTTACATCACAGACCGTCGCTGATGTGTTTATAAAACAGACACGCTCTGTGGAAGTTTCTGGAACAAAGACACGACACATCTTCTGCTGCGGGAACTCTAATTTCCTCAGGAACAGACAAACGGGCCGAAGGCAGAGGTCTGCACGAGCAGGAAATACCTTGGCATTGACAAACAGTCTTAATATAATATACACACACACACACACACACACACACACACACACACACACACAGAACCAGCCAACTGACCGGGCTGCCAGCTCATATAATGAACAGAGCCAGCAGAGAGAGATAAATAGACACAGACCCTCACCGACTAGCCATGGCATGATTGTTAACAGCTGCTGTTCAGATAATGTGTTCAGTTTATTTAAATAAAAACATATAATTATCATTATTCAATTTCATTTTTATGTAGCATCTCATTTTCGAAGCTGACCTAGAAACAAATACAAAATAAGAAGTAAAAACAAAAGCATCCACACCTCCAGATCTCAGCAGAGGGAAGGAAGAACATCTGAATAAATAATAAAAGATTGTAACTACGCACACATTAAAGTTTTAAGATGTGAAAATAAAGACGTCCTGCTGCAAAGGAAATAGTTCAATGATCTGGGAAAAGAGGAGATCATTCCCGTCAGATGGAGCTTAGTGCTGGAATGACCGGTCAGACTTTTTGGAAAATCGGGCAGACAAACACGAACGGATGTCGCCTGTGTCTGAGTGGAAACTGTTTCTTTGAGTGGTGGATGAAACGTCCAGATTCTCTCTACGTGTGACTGCAAGGATGACCAAACTAAACTAAACTACAGCTCAACTGTGACTAAATCATAGCAGTGATATCCTCTTTAATAAGATACATAATGCTGAATGACATCCAGTTTAAAATTAATTCATCCATCCATTATCTTCCGCTTCTTTATTCAATTAAACATTATTGTCACAGTGTCAGTAAAATGGTTTAAAGAGGAGGAACGTTTACTTTGATGTTCTTGTTTAGAATAAAGTCAAACTTTCAGTAAGTCGTGCCAGAAAACGTTTAAGTGCCACCAGAAAAAAGAATCAGAGGTGGAAGATTTTTGTTTCAGTTTGAATGTGGAGAACAAAGTTGAGATGTTCAGAATGAAGACTAAATGTTGAGATTCAGTACAAACTGTGCCAGACGAAAAGAGGAGGAAGATTTGTTTAACTTGATTCTAAGAATACAAATTAGATATTATTTTTAAAGCTACTGATGCTCATCCGTCTGCACATGTCACCACTGACTTCAATTTTAATGGTATAGGACATTTCATATAAACGATACAAACAAAAACACACACACATAAATACACAAACAGAAAATACACACTTACACACAAGAAAGAAAAACAAACACACACACAAATGCACCATATCGCACAACACGCACATATATTCAAAGTACAGGTCTTGTGGTTCCTAGAGCACACGGGACTACATCAGGAACACACAAGGGCACCCACACACGCACACACACACACGCACACGCACACACACACACACACACACTAAGAGAGAAAAGCAAGGTTTTAAGTCTGCGTTTAAAACTTGATCTCAGGTCAGGAGGCAGCTTGTTCCAGAGAACGGCTCCACGGTGACTTAATGCACCTTCACTGATTTGGACGTAGCCACAGGTACATTCAGCAGGCTCATACCTGATGATATGAGGGATCTGATTGGGCCAGTGAGAAGCCATAATAAGTTTATGAAGTTAATGTAGTGAATGAACACAGTGCACAGCTCCTATCTCCACAGTTAAAGTCACACAGGATGATAGAAACATCATCTGACTGCTGCTTAATTTGAAGCTCTAACTCCAACCACTAAGTGGTAGCATCGCTCCAAAGTCAGATCCTTAAACTCTGAACTCTGCGCGCACAAAGAGGCCGAGCAGCAGCAGCAGCAGCAGCAGCAGCAGCAGCAGCAGCAGGATGTCTGAATTTCACCCCCACAGACCCTGATGCTCTCTGACGTCTGCTTCAACCAGGCGGAGTAAGGGTGCCTCACAGGATCATTCTAACAGGAAACGTAGCTTGCTCTTTCCTCTCGTCTGTCTAATCACATCAGGAAGATTAGCTGAAATCTAAGACACACACACGCACACACACACACACGCACACGCACACACACACACACACACACACACACACAGCATGCAGGTGATAGATTGGTTTGTCAGACTGTCAGATTTAAACAGGCGTGTCACTCAGAGATAACAGAATGTGATTTCCTCTCACCTTCTTCTGTCATTACTCTGTCAGCTCACACACCTGAGAACCACAGACAAATAACCACAACCAATCACAGCAGATTATTTTCATTTTTTCACACCTTCACGCACACGTATTAATCTGATAGATACGCTTGTTTCATGGACAGGCCCGTAGCCGCCTTATCTCACACTCCTGTCATGTGCCCCGAGCTGTTAAAGGCTGCTTATTCCAGCCTGTCACTCACCTGTGGGCTGTCAGATCGACGCCTGTGATACTCGGCTGCATCTGAGCGGAACATCAGCTCGTGTGGCATTTTGTGTTCGGAGGAGGGGAGGGAGGAGATGAAGTAAACGGGAGTCTGAATCTTCTCAGAGATTTTGTGTCTGCAGCTGCAACGATGAACCGATTAATCTGTTCATTTATGGAAGGAAAATAACTCTCCAGAGATTTGATGATCGATGAATCTCTTCTGTGTCGAACGTTTGCTCTTTGTGTCTTTGTGTTTTAAACTGTTGGTTTGACCAAAGAAACAACTTGAAGACATTACTGATCTCTATTTATGTATCACCTTTCATCGAATCACGCAGCCTGAGGTTCTTCATAGAACAAGATTAAAACAGAACTAAATAAAGATATAAATAATAAGTCTAAAAAATGTCACTTAGAGTTGATTGAATAAATAAGCACAAGGGATAAAAACAGACCTGAAAAGATTAAAACTAAAATACTAAAACTTTCTGACTAAACGATATCGATCGATCGTAACAATAATCAGCAGATTTATGGATAACACAAATGATTGTAATGTGCAGCCGTACTGACGACAGCTACACTTAAGGCCCCGACCCCACCCCACCTCATGGACCCTGAGGCGTGCAGGGAAGATCGAGGCCGACCCCTCTCACCCTGGACACAGACTCTTTGAGACCCCTCTGAAGGCTGCGCTCCATCAGGACCAAAACCTCCGACACAGGAACAGCTAGTTCCCCTCTGCTGCCAGCCTCACCCACGAGGCCCCGACCCCTCCCACACGACAAGGACCGTCATCTGGCCCCTCAGTCACTCAACATTTCACCAATGTTAAGACTCTAAATTCAGTTTCATCAGGACACAGTTGTTTAAAACAGTCTGTAGGGACTTTGCTGGGGAATAGGAGGGTGGTTCAAGACCTGGTACGGACCGACGTGGAATTGGGGCTGGCAGCTGGAGCAGTTGCTTTCCACGGCTCCGTCGAGGTGTCCTTGTGCAAGGCAGCGAGTCCCCCACTGCTCCGGGTGCATGCATGTGCAGCCCCCTCACTCTGACATCTCTCCATTAGTGCATGTCTATAGAGTCCTGTTTGTGCATGTATTTTCGGCCTGTGTGTGTGTGTGTGTGTATGTGTGTGTGTGTAGCATGTTGTTCCCCTCGTGGATTAATAAATTACGTCTTCTTAATCTGCTTCAGAATGATTCGGGTTTGGAAATCCTATTTTTTGCTGTCCAGGATCAGCGGATCCATCTTCCTGTTGTGCTGGCTTTTCAAAGTAAAACTGGATTGGGTCGACATGATCCACATACAGACTTTAAAGGATGCTAGATACTTGTGTCCACAGGGGGCGCCAAAATCCACACAATAAAAGTTCCTCACAGCTGCTTTAAATTAAATGTTATGTTTGATCTTGATGATATTTGGTGGACAAAACCGTTTTGTTTTTTACAACCCTAATGTCTAATTTATCCAATCCAAGTGAGAAATATAAAAACATGTCGACAGATTTTATCACATTTACTTCCTGAAATCCGGCCTGAATCTTTCCCGCTGCCGGGATCAGGATCATCCTGATGTTTGGGATCAAAGTATCACAATCCTTCTCAAAAGTTTGAACACAAACTGGAGGTTTGATCCAGATAAAATCAGAACTGGATTACCTGATCTAATCCAATATTAGCTTAAAAAAAAAACGCTCTCAAGATTTAATCCATCTGTTAGTCGTCATCCCGTCAGGTGACTTTTAAACGCCTGTGTCCTCCACTGGTTGACTTTTTACCTGACAGGGTATCAGATAAACCAGCTGGAGCGATTAATCGTTAACATTATGGGAAGATAAGTCAAAAACAAAACTAATGGACGGTGATATAAGGTGTGCAGGACGGATTAAACAGGTGATTGACTGCAGCTCTGTGAGGCCTGCGGCTCACTGTGTTTCATTTGTTTCTCAGCGGGTCGTGTCTGGGAGAGGAGGAGAGGTCTGGCAGGAGCACGAGGTGATATGCTGGAGCCTGCGGGCGCAGACTGGAAGCAATGTTCCTATCAGCCTGTCAGTCTGACCTGCAGCCGCCTGCAGGACACGCTGGCTGCATACTCAAACCACCTTGTGTGTGTGTGTGTGTGTGTGTGTGTGTGACACCAGGCAGGAACGTTTTCTGACAGCTGTTGGAACACGCTCTGGATGGGAGATTGTGAGCTACGTGACGGCTGCAGTTTGTGCATTTGACAAAGTAATTGGTTTGACGTGTGTAACTGTCACTTGATTAATATCCGTACATGATTACACACAATGACCCGTAAGACACACAGAACCACAGTGGTTCATTTATTCATTCAGGGATGTAAATATTTGACAGGATTATTCTTTAGAGCCTTTATTTCAATACAACTTTCAACGATAAGAGGACAAGTTAGAGATGATCATTCATAGTCTGCTCAGGGCACAGAAGAGTCTCTCCGCTTCCTGGGGTCCATCCATCATCAGCCAGGACCTCAGGTGGGAGGGACAGCAGAGGATGTACTTCCTGTGGCAGCTGAAGAAGTTCAACCTGCCATCACTGAGTCCATCCTCACCAGCTCCATCACCGTCTGGCAGCTTACCACTGCCAGGGACAAGGGCAGGCTGCAGCGTATCATCCGCTCTGCAGAGAGGGTGATTGGCTGCAATCTGCCATCTCTCCACGACCTGTACACCTCCAGGACCCTGAGGCGTGCAGGTGAGATTGAGGCCGACCCCTCTCACCCCGGTCGCACATTCTTTGAGACCCTCCCCTCCGAAGGCTGCGCTCCATCAGGACCAAAACCTCCCGACACAGGAACAGCTTCTTCCCCTCTGCTGCCAGCCTCATCCACAAGGCCCGGACCAACCCCCCACATGACATGGACTTATTGCATATTTTTATCTTGTTATATTTAAGTCTTTTACTTAGTTTAATTCTAGTTCTGTTTCAGTTGTTCTGCACCAAACACCAAAACTAATTCCTTGTATGTGTGCTTGGTAATAAACCCCCATTGAGAAGATGACCTGCACTGAGGTCAAAGTAACAGCAGCAGAGTCGATCTGTGATCTGCAATGTGCCCTGATCTGATTGTTTGCTTCTGTCTGTAATTATGCGCTGCGGTAAAACTGGGGATATTTGCATATTAGACAAAAGTTCTCTGTGATGAAACATCAAAACACCACCATGGGGTTATTGCTCCCTGTTTTTTAGGTTCATGCTGCTGATTTTAAACAGAGAAACCTGGCTGTAATGACCTGCTAAATGTCAGCAGTGTAAAGACAGTGTTTAATAAGTAGGATTCAAACACATTCAAACTGGGCCCCTCCTCCTGGGCTCTTCGTCACCAGAAGCTCACTCTCACTCAGCTTGTCCTTCCCGGTCTGAGGCACCTACCTGTCCGACAGAAAGAAGGCCAACTCTGCGTCGCTCTCTCGCCATGTTCGCCGGTCTGAATGGGGCCCAGTTGCTAATTTGAACCACTCCCACACTCACCTGTACGCTGTGATTGGCTCAGGGAACCACAACAGTGCCCCTCCTGAAAACATCCCGTGCAAAGCAAAACAACAGATGATGCAGAGGGAAGCGTCTCACAAAGGTCTGCACACACACGTACAGAGGCCCATGAGTGATGATTTATATTATATTTGTAAATGTCTATATTTTATTTTTCTATCAATCCTACTTATTAACCTTTAAGTAACATTTTCAGTATGTTAAAGTTGAGTTAAGCAGAGTTTGAGAGGGAACATCCCTCCATCTCTCTCTCTGCGTCTCTGAGAGGCAGGTGGGGGAGAGAGTGGCTGGTTTGGGGATATCATCGGGGGCTTGTGTTTTTTTAGACCTACATGAAGGGAGAGATGGACTTTCAGATAAATATGTCTGATGAGTTCATTACTGTTAGCTGGATGCTGATAACTGATCGAGCCATAACTATTTAATTACTTTTACAAATCCAGTTCAACGTCTCTGTTCGCTCGCTTGCTACCGAAATGCCGACTTGATGTGAGAAAGGTTTATCTGATTCGGTGTTGCATGGTCTAAATTTACGAGCTACCTTTACAATATCAGGCAGGTGCAGAGGTACGGACTGTGGTCACCTGGATGCTACCATGTGATGTCAGAGGTCGACAGGGAAATAATCAAACAAAATCAACATAGGAAGAGTTCAACAACCGTTTGAGTTGAGGTCTTTAAAAGATTAAAGAGAGAATTAATGAACATATCGTTGCACTTACTCTTTTGGCGCTCTCTCAGGACGTGCAGTTTCAGCTGAGTCATTAGTCGATCTCTTCCCTCGCCCTGCGACCGCGGTGCAGCACCTCTGTTTGGGAGTCAGGAACAGCAACAGTAAACACACAGGTGAACCATGTGTGCTCAGGCTTCAGGCTGTTTGCCTTTGACCAGAGTGTCCACACAATGTGACAGTTTGTGTGTTTTAGTCATGAGATGTTGGACACAACACTTGACACTATCGACTGTAACGCGATCCAGCGTCATGTTTTCTCTCGCATGGAGGCAGAAACAATTTGTCTGACGGCTCTGTGATGTGGGAAAGTGTGATCTGGATATATCAGTTTGAAAAGTGTCCTGAGGATGACAGAGGCCTGAAGAAGCCAGAAGGTTCATCAGTTAAACTTTAGAATATCGGTTATTAATATGCACTTGAGTTGTTCATCACACATGTTGAAGGCTGCTCTGTTGATTTGGAATGAATAAAAACACTGAATAAAACAGTTTCTTGCTACATGGTGGCCATTGAAGGAGAATTTCTGTATTTTTAAACCTGGGCCCTTTTTTTACAAATGTGTGTGCGAAATGATTCATGGGAACAAAAACTTTTAGAATCGGTCCAGTCCATGTCCTCCGCTGTCGTAACCAGAAACAGAAGTCTCGCCCAAGGAGACGTCCCGCTCTGAAACAGGATGGTGGTTCAAATGCTTCATCTTCATTGTCGGGCGGGTGAATATAGAGAGGGTTTCGCTTCACTTTAGGGAGCTGTCATGTCGTCCATCTTTTTACACAGTCTGCGGCCCCAACGCATACCTCACATGCAATTGCTAATTCTGTTTATGCTGTCTGACAGCGCCACTAAAAGTCTGAAGTTTGTCTTTGATTTTGTTTCTATCGTGATCCCAAACTGAGATCATTTCATTGCCCTGCCCTCGTCTGTCTCCAAAATACACAGACATGTCTCCATCAGCAGCATCAGATAAAGAAATCAGTGATCCATCTCTCTGTCAGGGGACAAGAAGTGAGCAGCACCACCTATCCATCCATCAGTGTCTGGAGTGTATCAGGCTGACAGACGGCCCTTCTGAGGGTTAGAGGATTCAGCCAAATCTAACTCACGGTCCCACCGTCCTGTTCAGGTAACATCTCACCACCTGCGGGATTTCAGAGCGAGACTTTTTCTTGAGTGAGACTTCTGCTTCTGGTTACACAGAAAGGATTAAAAAAAGGACGATCTTTGTAAGGATCACTTCTGTAATGTTGTCGGACACCTGGAGTAACAATCTGAGCCTGTCAGTAGCAAAAACAAGCCCTTTTAGAGGACACACTTTGATTGGGCGCATTTGTCCCAGGGGATCATGTTGCTGCGGTTACAGCGAAGGACATCGACTGGATCGTTTCCAAAAGTTTTTGTTCCTATGAGTCATTTCGACACACACATTTGTGAAAATAGGGCCCAGGTTTAAAAATACCGTACTTCTCCTTTAACATTAGCTCAGCTGAGAGTTCAGCTGTTTACATTTGGATTCTCTCTGAGGTTTATAAAAGGAGCCAAATTATCTGCAGAGATCTCCTCCTCCTCAAGTCAAACACACCCAGTGAGTAAAACCATTAGAAACACTAAATTAAGCATTTTCCGTTTAAAATCAGCGTCTCTCTGATGCACTGTGGTGAAGTCCAACGGGCAGGGTCGGCTCAAGACATTCTAGTGCTGGCTATAATTTTCTTTCTTTCTCAGAGGACATGAACTTCAGTCGACTGCAGCTCACACAATGCTTTGCAGTAAGAAGTGAGCGTGTGCTCCGACCACTGACTGGATCAAGATAAACGACGTGTCTCTTCTTGTACAAAAGTAAAGTCAAAATTCCCCCGGAGTGAGCGCTGCCACCTGTGCATCTGAGTCTGTGCGGCAGAGCTTGGCTAATGGAGATGGAGTACATATGTCCCGCCCCTTCCTCTACCCAACACACACCTTTACCTTGTGTCCTTGGCGTGTTGGAGCCCTCAGGTGTCCTTGGCGTGTTGGAGCCCTCAGGTGTCCTTGGCGTGTCGGAGCCCTCAGGTGTCCTTGGCGTGTTGGAGCTCTCAGGTGTCCTCGGCGTGTTGGAGCCCTCAGGTGGGCTCAGTCTGCAGCAGAACAGCTTCTTGTGTCGGTCTGAAGCAGATATTCACGCTGATGGAAAGTTCAATGACTGTAGTGTTAGTGTTAGTTACGTCTCCTCTCGCCGTTCCTCCTCTACTCTGCTACTCGGGAACAGAACGCTGCAGGAGCCCCATTTGTCCACAGAGCTGTCAATCATGAGGCCACGCCCCCTTTTTATGGCATCAAATAAATTAATGTAAAGTAATTAAGTGTAATTAAAGTAAACTTGTCAGAAAAATGAACACTTGGACATAAATCAGCATGATAAGAACTAACTATAATGACAGAAACCATGTTTGAGAAAAATGTATTTGACGTGTATTTTGATTTTATAGTTTGACTCATGTCCCATCTGTTAACATGGAGGAGGCGGGCTTTATGACCTATAGTGCAGCCAGTCAGCAGGGGGCGATAGAGAGGGTTTGGCTTCACTTTAGGGAGCTGTCATGTCGTCCATCTTTTTACACAGTCTGCGGCCCCAACGCATACCTCACATGCAATTGCTAATTCTGTTTATGCTGTCTGACAGCGCCACTAAAAGTCTGAAGTTTGTCTTTGTTTTTGTTTCTATCGTGATCCCAAACTGAGATCATTTCATTGCCCTGCCCTCGTCTGTCTCCAAAATACACAGACATGTCTCCATCAGCAGCATCAGATAAAGAAATCAGTGATCCATCTCTCTGTCAGGGGACAGGAAGTGAGCAGCACCACCTATCCATCCATCAGTGTCTGGAGTGTATCAGGCTGACAGACGGCCCTTCTGAGGGTTAGAGGACCATGAACGCCTCACAGAAGAGAAAACAGTAACTGTGAGTGACGTGCTTGGAAAGTCCACACCAAGAATCCTCTCTGGAAAAAAAATCTGATGTCAGATTTACGCAGGTGTGTAATAACTCACACACCTGACAGGTAATTCCTCAGACACATGGTTGAACTGAGGTCATAATTTAACTGACAAACATCCAAACCGCTAACCGCTAAAAATGCAAACAGTTTGAAGAGTAAACACAGATTTTATGGATTTGAACTCTGAGCTGAATTTAGCAACAGAAACCCGGTTTGACGCTGTTACACACTTAAAACAGCAGCAGAAACATGCAGCACAACAATAGGAGCTGTAATATATCAAGTTGCATATGCATGTGTTGGAAAGGAAAAGAGGAAATGGTTCTTGGTGTCCTGATATGGATCCAGATAGGGAACAGAAACTGGTATTATGTGCAGCATAAAATGATAAATATTAAAATAATGGTGTTTGTATTTGTCAGATTAACAGCATAACAACAGTTATAATGATTAAACGTTATTTGTACGCCACCTTTCATCCAAGGAGAGCACGTCAAAGTTGTTCACAATAAAGTGAAGAAACAGGAGCATAAACAAAAACAAATACTGGACGACCAAAGCAAGAAATCTAGTAACAGGTGCACAGAACAAGCGACAGGTGAGCTGAAGCCACATCAGAGGAAGAGGATCATGTCAGCATGGCAGAGAACAACTTCTGCTGCAGGTTTGATCAACTTTACACACGAGAGGGAGGGGCTTATGTCTCACCTGCCTCTTTCAGCCTCTTTTTCACACGTGCACTCCTGACAATATCCAGACATTTGCAGACAGTCTGCCCCTGACATTCACACATGTCCCTCACAGCGGGAGATTTATCCTGTCAGACAGGGAGGGAGGGGACATGACGTAAAGAGTACGCTGCTGAAGTCGCAGCATAGCGTAGCAGCATAGCATAGCAGCATAGCGTAGCGTAGCAGCGTAGTAGCGTAGCGTAGCAGCGTAGCGTAGCAGCATAGTCCTTTGCCGTTTCTCTCACAGCCAGAAGCTCCTGAATCTCTTCATCGCTCATATTTGTGACTTTTTGCTTATTTACTATTATCTTTTATTCGTCTTACTGTTTAAAATCATTCATGTTTTTATTTCCTCTGATGTGACGTCGTCTTCTTATAATCTTTTAATCTTTTATCTCTTTACTTGATTTGATTTATTGCTTTCACTGCCTTTTTTGATCTGCCTGTTTTTCACTTTCATTCCTTTTATTTTCATTTTTTCTTGCTGACTGATTATTCTGTTCTCTTCCTGCCTTTGCTTTGTCTGTCGAAGACTTTATAAACATCTGTTTTTAAAGGCGCTCTATAAACACAGTTATTATTATCTTTATTTGCAGACATCTTTGCTGTCGTCTTGTAAACGATCCTTCTTTTTAAACCCTGGATGTTTTTGATCATCCTGTTACGTGTCGCTCTTCTGCTTTCACACCGGTCACATGATATACACGTCATCACCCCGCCTCCTGACTGTTACCTGCTGCGTTCACACATCGGCTCACCCCGAATTCTTGCGGACATTTTACCAGGACGCTGGCAGGAAAAAAATTCTGCATAAAATTGAGCCGTTTGTGTTCACACATGCAGCCCACCCGAATGTTGAGAGATTTCATGTGTGAAAGAGGCTTACGTCAGTCACCACTTTAAATCTGGACCTGCAATCTGTGGAGGTGGAGCGCACCATGAAGAGGACAAACACAAACAAAGCACCTTCACCTGATCGGGTCTGCGGCGCCTGTTAATGGCCTGCTCCAGACTTGGGTCTTTAAGACAAATGACCCTTGTTGACCCTTTGACCTTTGTTGCAGCTTGTTGTGTGATTTGATTGGTTGGTCTGATTGCTTGTGGGGTGTCGCATAAACCAGGGGTTCCCAACCCCCATGTCCGCAGACCGGTACCGGGCCGTAGGTTGTTCAGCACCGGTCCGCAAAACCCAACAGATGTCTGTGACAACATACGCGGAGTCAGAACCGTCGTGGGCTGTGTGAAGTGTGCAACCACTCAGGGCCTCGCGCCTCTACAGACACTTCAAAAGTCGCCTAATTCAGCTGGAAAAAGCGCGGACCTGGCAACCCTGGCTTCACATCCCATGAAACTTTGCTCATGAAGCCTGATGCCGCTCTACAGCTCTGTGTTTATTAGTGAAATATATGAACTACACAGCATATGGGCATGTGACAGCCTGTGGAGACGAAGTTTATCCTTTAACTGTGAGCAGAAATACGGACGCATTGCAACGTTACTGATTCAGGTATGAGCATCAAAACACACACAGGTCTGCATCATATCTGCTCCTCTCCTAACCTCTGTCTCCTCCCCGCGCGGCGTGATAACTCTGATAAACTCAGCGTGGATCACCTCCGGCTCATCTCAGTCACAATGTGTAAAGACGTATTTTATGCTTTATAAAAGGTTTTCAGGGAAATACGGGACCGATCGCGACCCTATTGAGCAAGGAGCAGAGCCTGAGAAACACACACAGGTCGGTGTCCTCACTGCGCTGCACGATTACAAACTGCTCACTGCTGGATCACATTATACATCTGGATAAACTGTTTGTTTAAACGTCTGTTTGCCAATGAGTCAGTTTCTGCTCCAGGTTTCTCAAGGGAGTTTTCTTGCTCATGGATTCATGCTGGGTCTCTTAATAAAATAACAAGTCCGGCCTGGAACTGCTCATTTGATAGTTTCCTGAGATAACTTTTAGGATTGTTATCAGGCTGCAGAGTTTCAGATTATGGGCCGTCTTCGAGGCTATGCAGAGACGGTAGAGTCGATACATTCAGAGACGTTCAGCAGGCTACACGCCGTCCTCACAATATAACCCACATGTGTAACGAGGCACAAAGAGGGTTTCATTTTTGGTAACACAAAAGTAATCTAACGCGCTCTCAGGAGGTAACGCAGCAACGTAACGAGTTACTTTTAAAAGTACCGTTAGCCAACGCAGGTGATGTGATGTTCTGGACTCTGTGTAGGTGTTTGCATGTTTGGTTGTTGGAGCCCCCTGGTGGCATACAAGGTAGTGCAGCCTACTGTAAAGACAGGAAGTAGTGTTCACATTGCGATGTGGCAGCCATGTGATGGTGTCTCCACATCCTGTTCTATCCATCGTCGTGAGACTTCGTCGTGGATCTGTTATCTAGTGGTATATTGATGTAGGAAAGAGTTTATGTTTATTTTATTTGTTGATGACGTATTACAGTTAAGCTAATGTAAGCTAATATCCTATGCTAATTTTATACCTACCTGTTAGCATACTTATCTTTTATTTTCTGTGAAATATACTTTATAATATAATATATATAATAATAACAGGTCATTTTGTGTTTGTTACAGTTTTACAAAAAGAACAATTCAATAAACTTTGTAAACTGAATCCTTCTTCTCCTGGAGTCTGTAGAGGAGATGTTTGAGCTTATAGCTCAACTCTGGGACCTCTAGCGAGGCCGGTTCCTCTAAGGAGCCTTTGCTTTGCTACTTTTTGCTCAAAGCTGAAGAGCTGTATAAATCCACAGATGCTGTTTGTTGTGCACATTTGATATGTTACGGAATAATTGTGTTTGCGTTTTTTAGCTTTCAGTTGGAAACCTGGATTACTGTAATCTCTTTTTCCCTGTAGAAATATTATTCTTATTTATAAATGCAGTTTTACCCCCGGAGCACCAAGAACAATTTCCTGGCCCTGCTGCTGGCAGGGACCTCCATCGTTTTGGTGTTTCTTCCAATCTCTCTCTTTTGTGTGATAGTTTGCATTTTAAAAACCAGCTGCAGACGAGCTCAGACTCCATGAAGGATTAGCTGCAACAATTCATAAGAAATATCTGTGTCTTATATATCTCTGACAGGATCTGTGATGCAATTTATTACACAAATATGAATTTCAGAAAGTGTTTGTTCCTCTTAATGACTGATACGTCATTTAATAATAAAGATGTGATGAAAGTCTTAAAGACAGTCAGATTAATTAGACAATAATGGTCGCTGATGCGTCACAGTGAATTACACATTTGGATCTGTGACGGCTCACTCTCAGGAGATTACTTACACACGTTTATTTAATCAAGCAGATTTCCCATGGTGCCTTTTTATCAGCATCACCTGGTCCATGTGGTGTAAGAGGACATGACTAACAAGGCCGAGCTCCAGACACTGTGAGTGTAACGCAGCTATCTGCAGCTGCTCTCAGTTCATGAACCGAGTGATTCCTACACAACTGCACTGTAAACGTACAACAATTGATTGCACAATTATCCATTATATGTTGAGCGCCACAGGATGTGCTGGCTCACTGTTATTGTGTCTCACAGTCGTACGAGGAGGCCGAAATCTGCAGAGCCAGATAAGAGCGCCGGCCGGAGCGTCCATTCACAAATTTCTCATGAGGTCACTCAGCTGCTTGATATTAAAAGCCGGTGGGTGTGCTTGGAGGGGGGGCGAGAAAGTCCTGACCCTGCGGATGTTTTTCTCTCTGCCAAGATAACACCGCTGGTTCCTTCCTTCGAAAAAAAGGACGTCCACCGAGCATATCAAGGAAAGGAGAAGCATCGTTGTCACAGACACTTCTTTGTGTGTGTGTGTGTGTGTGTGTGTGTGTGTGTGTCTTTGGTGAATAATCCATTCACAAGTGTTGTTGTGCTGGTCAAGTGCAGCTGTACAGGAAGGAGACCCTCTCAGGTTATCAGTGCTCTCTGCGGACGCTCACGTCATGCCTCAGACTCGCTGCAGATGTGCGTTTTGTGCCCTCGGAGGGGAAACTCGCTCAGTGACAGACACGACACAGAGAAAGGTCCAGTGTGACGCTGCTGTCGCACAAATAACCAAAACAAGCTGAAAATTAAATCAAGAGAAAGTATTAAATGCTGCACGTCAACCCAATTCTTTATTGAGCCGTGATCCTTTAAAGATTAAATATGATTATAAGATATAAGATTATGTTTCTATTTGGGCCATTCCCTTTACGACTTTAAATGAACATTTAGTTCCAATAAACTAAAGCAGTTAAAAAAGCATATTATTATTATATTATTATTATTATTATTATTATAAGCATATTATTTTGTTTGCCAAAGTTATAAAGACAAAGACTACCAGTCCACCAGTAAACCTTCAGAGCACCATGAAATGACTTGTAATAAAAACCCTTAATGTGTTCTTGCAGGTGCCGCTGCCATCGCCTAGAACAGAGACTTGGATGAATCCCACCGGAGGAAGTGAAGCAACAGGGCGAACCGAAACAGTTTGAGGAAGAGGTAACGCAGTGATTGGTGTATTTATTGGTGTATTACTTCTCTGAATCACCTGAAGTTTGGAACGGTTTAATGGCCCATTATCGGAGTAATGTTCACCTGATTGTTCAGCTGTTGTCATTTCCAGGAGAAGAAAATGAAACCGTGCTCGGTGCTCGAAGTCACGAGTTTAAGTAAACACAGGGTGAGAGCTGCAGCGGGGGGGAGGGATGACAACAGGAGACATAAAGTGCTTTTAGTGTCTTCACGACTCAAAGTTTATAATGAATTATAACATTTAATCTCATAATTCTTCTGTGGATTCAACTACTGAGGGACTGCTGGTCAAATGTTAAAGATGAAGCTAACTTTGTCCATTGTCCCGGTGTTTTAACCCTGGCTCCTATTTTTGGCTGACCACCGGGGTCAGCCCTACACATGGGTCTGTATGTGACTGACTGAGTTACTGACTGAGTGAGTGAGCTAGTGACGGTACTTTCAGAGCCAAATAAAGTAAAAATAACAACAACGGCCCGGGAAACACTCCAAAATAAAAGCATTGTGTACAAACGAGGGGAGTCAGAATTCCAGCTTGTGCTTTTACTTTGTAAAACCACACCGGAACTGTTGCCCTGCTGTACTCTCCGTGCCTGTGACTTTAACTACAGGAAGATATGTTAGTATTGCTGTCAGAGATCAATAGGACTCATCACTAGTCATGTTCACCGTGTATTTTGGTAAAAATAGGCGATCCTCCTATTTTCTACATTTTCGGCGCCTGAGTCGTGCGTGTCACGCCAGCAGTGTGAGGACTCTCATCTGTTTTCATGCATTTCAAATGAAAATGCACAAGTCCTGCAGCCGTCACGCACACGCCACGCTTCCAGTGTTGCCCACAAAGGCGCACATTGACCTGACGCGGTCAGCCACATACGAGGTTGTGACCTGGTCTTCTTATAGATATGGATCTAAATGAATTAAAGGTACTAAACGTTTTGTTTTGCTCCTGCGGGTTGCTTCAGCATGCAGCAGCAAAACAATGAAGATTCCAGTTTATTAGAAACCTTGGCCCTGCTTTTATGGGGAATACATGAAAAACAGATACAAAGTGTTTTTGGATTTGCTCCAGTAGATTTCTACGGCCTGCAGCCAGGAAACAGGCTGTGATGGCTGCAAACTTTTAGGGCGAATGAGCCTGAACAAGAAAGTGCAAAGTTCTTGTTGTTTCCACGTACAGGCTCAGATTGTTATTCTAAGTGTCTGACATCATAGAAAGGATCCCTACAGAGGTAGATCTTTTGGTTACAGAGGAAGATGCTGTTTTCTAACCAGAAACAGACCTCTTTAAAGCCACCAGACTCCACTGACAAAAACAGTAATTTTAAGCACAGGAGAGTTGCTGGCTTGCTGCTGTTTGTTTGTGTTATTAGGGTTAGGTTGAGGGGTTAATGCCCCTCAGTCACGCAGCAGAGGGTCACAGCCTGTCTGACTTAAAGTAATACATCAGTGTTGCTGTTTGGACTTCACAGTTGACCTGATGATAATGGATTGACCTCGCCTTCCAGGGAACCAAGTTCTTAGATATGTAACATTGATCTTCGACCTACATTCCTGCGTGGCCAGAGCACATACATCGGGACTGGTGTTCACTTGGTAACAGTGCAGTGTGGAACACTCTTTCCCATCATCTGGCTTATTTCTAATCGATTAGTAAGAAGAAAACATAAAGAAACATAAGGAACTAGTCTTACTTGTTATTTGGTGGAGATAAATTAAGATAGTTCTGTTTTCACTTTAATAAGCAAGGCCAAGGTTTACTGACGTGCAGAGGGAGAGTGAATCAGGAGCTGGATGAGCAATCAGGGATGTAAGACACATGTGCGTATGGATGTTTATTTAGCTGCAAACGACTCAGATTGAAAAGGAAGGAAGACTGATATCCTTACTCTTAAAATACTGAAAGCAGCAACAGGATGTTTGGTGCTACTGTACCATGAGGAGAGATAACAGCGTCGTGTACGGCTTCAAAAGACCTTCATGCTGCTGAGCCTCAATTTCAGTCTATGTGAAGGTGAAAAACATTTTCATTAGGATCATTTGATATAATCAGAGACATGGTTAAAGATTCTCTTGTTCCCTGACGTATTGTTTATTTACTATCATGTAAATGATGATTTTGTCGAGTTCTTCAGCTTTATAAAAGAAGATTTTAACAGATGTTATTGTCTTAAGATCCACTGAATAAAATGTAAATGGAAGATTTATGCTGCATTCACATGGATTCAGGCAGACGGTAGACGGTAAACCAGATATCATTTTAGTGGACGAGAGCAGGACGGTAAAATGTGGTGAGGCCGTCCAAAGGAAATTGTAACTCTTTGCCGTCCTCCGCAACCGAATTTACAACCGCATGTTCCGTACCTCCCTCACACAACAATAAAACATGGATGATCTGGACAACGAGATCATGTTGGTACAACACCCGCAACTTTGTGACCAGCATTTAAAATCCTACAGACACATCACACATACGCTGAAATCTGTACAGAGCTGGGTGGAATACCAAGTAGGTAATATTGAAAGTGTGTAATGCTACTAGCTTAGCGAGCTATCTGGCTAGTGGCTAAGCCGTTAATAACGGTTCACCGATCACTATCCATAATGGAAATGGACGAATGAACATTTTAAATGAAATCTAACAATAAATGTATGTTTGCAGAGATCACAAGAGCGCTGCATTTATAGTTACAAATGTTAAAGTAATTAACCCTAAACATAAAATGATGTCACAGATTAAATGTATTGATTATATAGTTCATTCAACTTCACCATAGCAACATCTGTCATGCGAGTTTCGTTTTGCCGTCCTGCCGTTCTGTTGTCCATCTGCTGTCTGTCTGAATCCATGTGAACGCAGCATAAGTGTGCTTTCACACCTAAAGTCAGTTTGTTTGATCAAAGACCAAATTATTTCACTGTCGCCTCGCAGAGAGAGAATCACAGACTTATATGTTTTATTGGGGGTTTTTTTTCGTGCCAGAGTTTGATCAGTTCCATCCTCCTTTAGTTTTTCACTCAACAGTTTGAACACCCTAACCCGCAGTGTCCTTGTGCATTTCAACAAGCATTTAATTGTTTGGTCAGCCCATATTTCTCTCAGAGCCCTCACCTCGTCGCTCCCCCTCATCTGGCCTCTACTCATCTTTCTGCCTGGCTGCGTGTCTGTCTCTGCAAGTGTCAGTATCTGTTAACAACCCACAATGCACTGTGTTTTGGTTTGCTTCCTGTATTTGGTCCTGCTATAAGTCTGATTATGTTCTCACCTGAATCGAACCGGACCGTGGTTTCATTTGGAAACGGACCCAGTCCTGTCTCTTCTGGTGGATCGTGGTCTGGTGGTCTGGTCCACACCAGAGTTTGAATGCGTGTTCTCACCTGTCCAAACCAGTGACTGTAGTGATTGTTTTTGTTACGTCTCCTCTCACCGCTCGCCCTCCACTCTGCTCACCTGGAACTGATTGGCTGCAGGAGCAGTATTTGTCAACAGAGCTGTCAATCATCATTATGACAGCATCAAATAACGAATTAAAAATGGAAACATTCCATGGTCCAAACCATATACTGTTAGACTGTATAAAAAGATGGTCGACATGACAGCTCCCTAAAAGTGAGTCCAAACCCTCTCTGTCGCCCCCTGCTGACTGGCTGCAGTATAGGTCATAAAGCCCGCCTCCTCCATGTTAACACATGGGACATGAGTCAAAATACAATATATAAAATCAAATACATTTTTCTCAAACATGGTTTCTGTCATTATAGTTAGTTCTTATCCTGCTGATTTATGTCCAAGTGTTCATTTTTCTGACAAGTTTATTTTTAATAAGTTATTTGATGCTGTCAAAATGACGATTGACAGCTCTGTTGACAGATTCGGCTCCTGCAGCCGATCTGTTCCGGGTGAGCAGAGTGAAGGACGAACGGCGAGAGGAGACGTAAGTAAAACAATCACTACAGTCTGTGAAGTTTCCATACCTGTGAACGTTAACCTCAGACCAACACAAGAAGCTGAGATCCTTGCTGTTTTTTCGGTCAGTTAAGTGTGTGTGTTTTGGTTAGCGGAAGTGGCTACGGCCACTTCACCCGCCAATCTCTACTGCGCTCGGTGATGGGGATGACGTCACCATCACAAGCTGGCAGCGCCTATCACGGGGGCTATTTTGGGATCAATGGGAGCAGATAAAGGCGCGTCGTCCGTCTATATATACAGTCATTGTTCCAAACGAACCGGACTTTCAGGGTAAAATTCAGAAAGTCTGGTCCAAAGCTGTCAGGTGTGGAAGCGCGCTCAAACACACACAAACTTAATTCTCTTCTTGTTTAAATTATTTTACAGTATGTGCTGAGTTTGTCTTCTTCCTGTTGCTCAGCTTGTGTTTTGTCCATTGATATGAGTAAAAAAAAGATTTTAACTTAAAAAGAAACACATTTTTCGTCTCAAGAATCACCAAGTTACGTGAAAACCTTTAAATCATGAAGCATTGGGCTGCCTTCTTTTCTCAGTAACAATCATCCCGTGGAGTTTCAGCTTAAACCTGGTATCACTAAATCAACAGAGTATCCTCAGGGCAGTCTGTCCTGGGGGATATTAAACCTCACGATGCTCACATCCACACAGAACAACAGCAGCAGTGAAAGAAGACATTCTCTCACAGCATCACAATCAGGAGCAGGTGACAGAAATCTCCAGGAAACCAAAAACGAGGAAGTACGACGTAAACCAGCAGATAAAAGAGCCTCAAACTGCATTCCTCCCTCATCCCTGTCCTAAACTAAAGCAATAACCTTAAGCCAGGTTTGACCTTAAATCCAATGATTCTAACAGAAAGCCTTAAAAACACAAAAACAAGTCTGTTTAGAGGCGTAATAACCCAGGGGTCATTAAAATGTCTATTTAGGCTGTACTTAAGGGTCGTTGTGAACGTTGAAGTGATACGTTTTCTTGGAAAGAGAAGAAATATCTTAAAATCAGGGTCTTTAAATGTTCCAGAGGTTAACCTGGGTCATAGTTAGTGGTCAGGAATCCTGTAGCACACCAAATTACTCTGAACCCTTTCTGCATTTTACTTTCTCAGCAAATCTAACAAAGGACACATTCACCTGCAGATCAGCCCAGGGCTCAGGATTTCCCAGCAGACGTGTGCGTTCCTGCTTCTTATGGGGAAAAAATCCTCAAAATGACAGCTGAGTTATGTATTTAAGCAGAACTCACCTCAGAGAATCAATCATGACCACAGAAAGATTTGAACAGTAAAAAAATGATTCTTATCACAACATGTTTGAAAGACTAAGCTCATTGTTTTCTATTTGCATTGTTGGGTTAAGTACAGGGGGGTCGATATAGATCCTGTGATAACAAAAGTCTGCCAGCGTCTTTCAACATCCACGGGAACTAAATAAACGGCCTCGGGGCCTGTTTGAACCTCCTTCAGCTCCACCAGCTCCACTATGAAAGATCCTCCTCTCTTCCTCTCAACCAGAACAAGCAGAGTCCCCTCAGACACGCATCAGAAATGTCTGGAATGTGACGCCACATGCCAGATGGGTAATTATTAAGGTGTCGGTATGACACCTGTAGGTGCTGTTTCCAGAGTATGATGATACGAAGCAGCTGTTAAAGGCAGAGACATGAGGGTCAGGGTGTGCATGACGGCTCCCCCGTGTTCCCTGGGTCTGTTTCGAGCGTTGACTGTGCATGTCCTCAAAAATGAACGCTACGCAAAATGCAGTATGCCCATGGATGGTAGGGGCAGAGCGCATGCAGCTGTGGCTCCGTGGTAGAGTCACATGTCGAAGTGTCCTTGGGCAAGACACTGAACCCCAACTTGCTCCTGGTGGCATAGTCAACGGGTATGAATGCCTATATCTTGATTGGAAATTAGCACTTGAGTGTGTGAATGGGTGAATGTGACATGTAGTGTAAAAGCAGGGACGGTGCAGACGGTGTGTTCTGTTGTTTTTTCTGCTCTGAACTCAGAACGAACATCACAGTAACCTCCTCGAGTGTCGCCATGTCTGTTGTTTACATCCTGCACAGTAGTTGCATACAGCCTGAGCTCTCTGGTGCGCCCTCTAGAGGTATCCTCCAGTAACACATGTGGTGCAGAGACAACAACAACAATTATATTCATGACGCAGAGGGTTGTATAACCTCGGCCTAATGAGGTAAGTTGAGCCTGTTTCTGTGATTGTTTTGGGGATACGAGTTTGTTCATCTGACGTTACGGTGGTGCAGCGTTGTTATCTGGAGATAACAAGATTCGTCCTCTTAGGGCTTCCGTAGTATACTAACAGAGAGTGTACTAACAGAGTTTGCCTAAAGCACGTTTTCATCTGCAGTCCCCAGGCAGGTCACAAATAAAACATCTATTAATCATCCTAAGATATTATAACCTTCATTGATCCATTCATCAATTAAACAATTTTCTTCCACGTATGTGGGGCCAAGTCACGGCGGAAGCAGCCTAAGCAAGTTAGTCCAGACGTCCGTTTTCCCCGCAATGTTTTCTTGCACCTTTAGGAGGATGCCGTGCTGTTCCAAAGCCAGGTGGTATTTATTATCCCTTCAGCGTGCTCTGCGTGTACTTTGGAGTCTCTTCCGATTTGTACTTTCCAAGGAAGGCGCAAAGGAAGATCCTTCTCAGATGTCCGAACCATCTCAGCAGGATTCTTTGGCAGTGGCTCTACTCCAAGCTTCATCTGGATGTCTGAGCTTCTTACCTTATCTCTAAGGCTGAGCCCGGAAACCCTGCAAAGGAAAATCATTTCAGCTGCTTGCATCGGCTATATGACTTCCTTCAAATCTCTGATGAAGACCCACCTTTTTAGAACTGCTTTGAACGTCTGATGATGATTTATTTATTTGTTTTTCTCCTGCTGTTCTTATTTTGTTTCTTTAGTTGTTTTTAATTATGTAAAGTGACTTTGAGTACCATGAAAAGCGCTATACAAATAAAAAATAAAAAAAATGTATTATATAATTCATTGGTCACTTCTCATAGCTCATTAAAGTAGGTGCTGAAAGTCTCGGGTTACTCAAGTGGTTGCAGATGGTTAAGTTGTATTCTGTTTTAATGAAAACCTTCACTTCTTGCTTTTCCTGCTTTATTTTCCTGCAAGTTTTTATGCTTTACCCCAACTGACCCTTCGCCTATCAAGCTTTTGCACCAGCATGTAATTGCCATTTTCAACTATAACAGTGAGAGATGTGAAGATGTGAAAAATAGTTCCAAATATCAGCGAGAAGTCGACAGAAAGGACGGCAATAGAAATTTGAAAGCTACATCCAGAACATAATGTGTCAGCGGAGTGTTGAGAGTGAAGAGGACGTAAACATCGAGGCAAAAGCTGTGCAGCCTCAAAGTAAGGGTCAGCCCCCCCACGTCTTTACAATTCATGTTAAGGATCATACACAGGAACAACAATGTTCTTGCACCGCAGGGTAAGTCTATATTTTATTTTAAGCTAATGTTTAGTTATGACTCCCTGTCACTCTCATCATCTCACATGTTTCAGCCCATTGTTAGCAAAACTAAGTGATCCCACTTTTTCATTCAGAGCGCATCAGGAAATCGCTCGCACATCGTGGGCTTGATCCAAACACTGGCTCGGGATTACCTTGTAATAAATATTCAACCATCTTTGTTTGCTAACCTGCTAAATTAGCTGAGTTAGTTATCCAACCTTGAAGCAAATGAAGGAGTTTTTTTTATCTAAGCTGCGAGTGCGGTCTTCCACAAAGAATATGACTTCCCCCTCTAAACTTTGAGGATATCTGCTGTCGGACTTGCAGATTTAATATGCACACCGTTACGGCATCTCTCCTTGTTCTGAAAGCTTGACAGGCCTCCCACGCCTAGTTACTGTTGCTAACGTAGGATTGGACAGAGGCTGTTCAAGGGAGTGGTTTAACGAAGAGTCAATTCTGACGAGTTCCACCTGCCTCTCCATAGTCTGTCTTCACCTGCATCAGTCCCAGTTCGTCTTTGCTTCTTGGGACAACTTTTCTGGCAGTTATTTCTAGCGCTGTGTGTTAACTGTTTTTTGGACCAGCTAATGTTCCTGACTTCGCCTGTGCTTGTTCCCTGTTGGATTTGTTTGCCTGATTAACTGCCTGATCCCCTGTGTTAATCCCAGCTTTTGCAAGTCAAGACTTTAACTCTGACCTCGTGTTTTTGAGTCATAGATTTGAGTCCCCCCTTCTGTGCTACATCTAATACTACGGTAAAACTTAATGACATTCCCATCAGCCTGAGCCTTTGGGAGTCAGGGCCAACTTTCCGGGGCTCCCAGTGTAGCCATCCGTTAGGGATAAAGGACTTCACGTAAAGACTTCCTTTTCCGTGCATCGTTTACAGTCCAATACGAACCTGTGAAGTGAGATTGGAGTTGGAGTTGAAATGCGACATCTACACACAGATTCTTAGCTGCATTTGCACGCAGATGTCTGTTCATAGAGATTAATAAGAAGCTAAATCGTCATCAGATGACTCTGATGGGAGTCGGGATGTCATTGTGGCAGATTGCATTCGCCCTTTTGCTCTCCACATGGACCGTTTTCCTGCATGCAACCAAAGCCTGCGAACGCATAATAGGTCAATAGGTCAACCACACACAGAAACCAGAGTGCTAACTTTCCGATGCTAGCATTCTTCAGTGCTAAACTAAGATGGTGAACATTGCTGCATCATCACCTACAAGCTTCATCAACATGATGTTGATGCAGCTTGTAGGTCCTTTTAATGAATCCCTCACAGTTATTTCAAAAAGGCTTTAAAAGTCCAACCATTCAGATTGATATTAAACACTTAATAATTCAGTGAGTTTGTGTTGGAGTGGGGTTGGAAGCAGAGGCCTCGGAGGTCATTTTCTCCAACTGGCGACCTTCATGATTTTCTGCCTCAAGTCATGCATGCTCTCCTTGATGCCCTCTCTGATTTACACCATATGTGAAGGGGTTTAGGGACTGTGAGAAACAGACTGCTTGAAATTACACAATCCAATGCACTCATCACCTGAGCAACACACAACAAAACACTATGTAAGTATTTTACACAGGGTTTATAACTTAGAGTCAAAGTAGATCCTGTATTTATAAAATAAATCCTAATGAGATCAAGGCGTCTTTCTCAACAGATCTAAGAACAAAGAATAATTTTAAGGACGGTCCTTAAAAACCATCCAGACCACCAGCACAAATATGAAATGATTGTAATGTGAGGTAAGACAATGGTTTTTCATGCAACAGCAAGTAGGAACAGAAGCTGCAGTGTCTTAAAGGTTTAGAATCGCCAAAGAAAAGAAAAGAGCTTCAGAGTTATTTGTAGTTCACTGCGTCCTTAAAGTGCAGAGTACAAATCCAGTCCTGCAAGGATTAGTATGTACACAAGAGATATCCGAGGTAAAGTAATCATTGGATCATGTATCATAATTATTAGATTAAGATGAGGGTGGAGATGTGAGAACGTTTTGCACGAGGTTACAGTTCAGCTTTATACATAAATTTACATTCCCTCTTGTAATTAGAAAAGTTCTCTGATTTTCCAATACAGAGAGCAACTCAGGAGAGTTCTGGTATTTCTGAATATGGGATTTATTTTTACATAATTTGACGTTTAAATAGGTACATAACGTTATTAAAATGCGACAGTAGATTTCTTCATCACACAGCTGTGAAACCGGCTGTAAGGCTGCAACGTAATCTAAATGTCCTCAAGTGGAACAGCGTGTTATTTCAAGTATCTGACATGAAGATCAATAACTTTAAGGTAATGTTTTATGACAATATGCTGCTTTATTGACAGCCACCAGACTCCATTGACAAATACACCTTGCAGAACTTTAGAAATTGCAGGTCTACCTCTTCCTCGATTATTTACTTGTTGTTTGTATTGTTGTGTGACTTGTGTTTTAAAGGGCGTATCCAACACAACACAATATTACTAACAAACCAATCTCGGAACACATTGGCCATGGTCTGAGATGATACAGCCTCTGGTGACAGGCTAACATTTCGGACATGTTAAGCGAAAACGACTTCCAGCCCAAACTTCCTTCTCCGTGCGCTGCATTGTTTACAGTCCAGTCAGCAGCTCGAGAAGCGACCGTGTGTTCAGATCAAAGGTAAATTCTCCCTCCAGATGTGTCTGCTAAATAAACGCTGTCATCTCTTGGTTCGTCCCATCCCCCGGAGGAGCGCCCGTTCATCTGTCTGTGCTGAGTCTCAGTCTCACTGTAAACAGGAAGTTACACAGAGGCTGCACTCTGGCTTACTGCAGCGGGATGAAGCCCAAACAGAAACAGAGTTTCTTGTGATCGACTTTAATTAACGGCTCTTCAGTTTGCTGAAAGAACAACATCATGATGCAGATTAGGAACAACATGAAGCTTTGTCAGGTCTGTCCTCAAGAGGAGAAGAAGGGCGGAGCCATCATTTCTGATGCATTCGAGGAAGTCAGGAAATCGAAATGCTGAACAGCTTTCGTGACACAGCGTCAAAGGAATTCATCTTAAGAAGCTAAATCGTTGTCAGATGACGCTGATGGGAGCCAGGATGTCTGTACAACGGATTACATTCTGCCTGCTTTTGCTCTCCACAGCGAATGTTTTTCCTGCATACGCCGCAGCCTGGACATTTCTATGTAGAATCTGTAAATAGAGATGACTAACAAACTAACCAATCAAGGCAGTGGCAAACCAGCAACTCTCATGTTCTCCAAGCTAAGATTACAGTTTTCTTCAATGGTGTCTGGTGGCTTTGAAGAGAGTGATGTAACAGCTGTTTCTGATGAACAAAAATAATCTTCCTCTTTAACAAGGAGGTCTGTCTCTGTAGGGATCCTTTCTGTAATGTTGTCACACACTTACAAGAACAATCTGACCTTCAATCTCAATTTGTCCTTTAATTATATAAAATGCATCACTGAAAAAAGAGGACAATGAACTGTAATCAGTCGGGGTTCATTGACTAAGAGAGAACACTCTGTCTGAGTCTGAGTTGAAAAAGAAATTAATGGGATGTTTGGCAGATTGAACTCTGGCTAAACATCATGTTCTATCTCTGTGCCAGTTCCACGGAAACTGGAGATCAAAATGAACCCAATACCTTGCTTTTGTCGGCCTTGTAACACCAGATAAATATTTGATGAGCAGACAGGTGATATCCTATAACCCAGTGGAATGTTCCGGCAAACAGAAAGGCTCGGAAAAATGGTCCAGGAGGAACCAGGCCTACTGAAAACAATGTTTTGTGGACATGCAAGGGAGTCACGAAATACTAAAACACACAATAGAATCAATCACTTGAAAGGTACCAATTATTCTTCCAGATGGGATTACAGTGTGAGGTCTGAACCTAGAGGCCAGCACATCCTGTGCCCCTCCTTGAGCGTGAGAACTGTCAGAAATAATCATCACAATTTTGAATTACAGCTGTTAGAAGTTATCCTTTAATCCATTTCTTACATTAAGGCTCCCACCCACACATATGGCCCAGTTAAAAGGAAGCAGAGAGGTGCGTGTGGTGTGCTGACACAAATTATCAAGCCTCAGGTGAACAATGGCAGGTCAGATTAATGATTACCTCTACTGCACCAGCCATTTTCCTCAGCTCAAATGCTTTTAGAATGTCCTACTGTTGTGTTCAGGGTTGCCAGTTGTGAACCCAACAAACTATTATCATTTCACTGCTTCCACAGAAAAATACAATGAATGGTGAAATTCTGTTGGGATACAAGGCCATATTACAGACGCTATCCAAAGTGACGTACATCTGAGAGTTAATGATCTATGCATTCATACCCGTTGGCTTTGCCACCGGGAGCAATTTGGGGTTCAGTGTCTTGCCCAAGGACACTTGTGACTGTAGCAGTCAGGGATCAAACCCCCAATCTTCCGATTGAGCCACAGCCACAGGTAAACAACAAATTTGCTGAGTCATTAGCTACAGTTAGACAGCAGCTAACTTTAGCATCAACCATTTCCAAGCTAACATGACTGTTTGATATAGTTAAAAATACAAGAGGAAAGGCACAAGTTATAAACGAACACTATTAGCTTCTGCAGTGTGTGTGCGCATTAACTTGCTAACAAGGTAGTCTATGCTAACAATTTAGCTTGCCAAAAAACTAGCTTATAGGAAAAGCATACATTCCTAGCTATGTATGCTAACAAACCACTGAAATCCTCAACAATATTTTGAGTGCCATCAATGATCCATATGACCATAACAGTTTGGAAATGTAATGTGTAAAACAAATGTTATATTAATAATCTTGATTCCAGCAGGAGCATTTTCATATGCTGACTGATGCGCCCAGTGAGTAGAACATTGTGAGAATTACCACTGAAACAAAACTCGCAAAACCCGAAAGTAAACTTGCTCGAGCCACATGGCATCGAATGATAATTAAATATCATCATTAATAAAGTTCTGTGCAACTGTTCACTTTAAGTTTGAACATTAACATAGCTGATGCCGCAGAAAACAGAGGCCAGCTAACGTTTCTCCAGAGATCACCCTGCATGCTTGTTGGGGACCAGGGCTTAAAGACAGGAACAGGTTCAGTATCAGCACTTTTGTTGTAAGCTGTCCCCCCCATAAATAAACAGCGTTTCTCGCTTATTTGACCATGTCAAGTCTTTTTGAGGCCGTCGTTGTGAGCTGAGGAAGTGCAAAACATCGTCTTTGCCTCCATCTGTGTGCAGGAGTGCTACAGAACAAATGTTTTAATCAAAATAATAAGCCAAACAATTACTTTACTCTATTTTAATTTAATAAATAATTAGTTATGTGTTATTATAAATAAGTACAGGTCATAGTTAAATCCTTCTATGTATTTTGGCCACAGTCACGGTTTCAGTGAGCCCCATGATCTACTGCGCCTCTGCATATGACTTTCGTTTTCCCCTGACTTTACCTCAGCTGATCAAACTCTCAAGTTGCCAGAATATTTGGTTTATTGCCAACAAGTGCATAACAAATGTCTTTTCCACAGCTGCACCTTGAGTTGAATGCTAATAAGTGAACATGATAGCATGCAGACGTTAGCGTCAAACCACCACTGTTCTGAGTAGCCACAAGCTGGCAGAGCTGCTAGCATGCCTGCAGACTCTTAGTCTCGAGCTCTATAAAACTATCCGCTGATTTATGTGCTTGATTGTAGTTAAGACAGATCTGATAAAGTCAGAAATTTGAGAACAGGGGCAGATGAAAACACTTTTCTCTTCTATTACATCCAAAAATAAGCATGCAACTGAACAGTGGGTTTTTTGTTGTCTGGCAACTGTTCGGTGCCAAGAAACAGTCTGGAACATAGCCCCGGGTCAAACTGCAATTTCTCATTTTGTCTTCTGTTTGGATTAAACAAATAAGAGATCATTTATTAATTTGTGAGCACAAGAGGTGCTTTTATGAGGATTGTATTACCTGATGGAGCTGTTTACCTGTTTCATGTCTTTGTGATTAGCTCAGCTAACCTGCCGCTGGCTGTCAGAGTCATCTTTTTTCTCTCCTAATGCTCTTCTAGAGAACAACTACGCTTATTTCCAATATGATCATTTCTTTTAAAATGAAGGTTCAGCAAGGAGAATGGTATTTTAGCTTCGTACAAGGATTGGAAACGCTCGCACCTGGCCCGTAAATATTCAAAAATAAAAACACAATTTACACATTTACACTTCAAGTTTTGTAAACAAACCGAATGAAACATGTTCATATTGAGCTTTAGAGGTGGTTGTAGGAGGACTTTGTAGCCTGACAGAACCAAGCTAGCTTTTTACCGATTTCCAGAAGTGTATGCTAAGCTAACCTGCTACTGGCTGCAGCTTCATAAATAAATGACAGATATTAGAGTCATATCTTTTCATGTAATGCACTTTGGGAGAGCAAAGAAGAACGTTTCCCAAAAGGACTTTTCCTTCAAATGTAAAGCTGGACTCACGAGTCATTTTAGCTTAGCATACAGAGGGAAACAGAGGCAAAGCGCAACAGCATGGTTGTAGGAAGTGACCCAACAATAAATAGTCTAACACAATATTTAAATCGGGAGAGACTTCATTCAGATCTAACAATTATTTATTTAGTTTGGAAAGAATGAAAAGTCTTTGGCGATTAGACTCCATCGTGATGTCTTCATGTACTTGAAGGTGTAGAGAGGCAGAGAGCAGGGTGGGATACCCCCCGATGGAGTCTAGACACTGGTGGTGGTGACGATGGTGAAGACGGGATGAGCTGAGGAGCTGGACTTGGACACTGATGAGATGGATTGGAGGTGAACGGGGTGGAGGAGGGTCGCAATGATCGAGCTGAAACGACAAACGGTCTGCGGAAGAGAGGAGAGCAAATTTAAAGTTTGACAGCAGAGGGATGATTGGTCGACAGACGTCGAGGCTGAATCTGGTTGGTTTAGTACTTAAATAGTATACGCCCATCATCAGCTGATCACCAGACAGGAAGGACAGAGCGGGAGAGAGAGAACATGACGTCAATGAAGGATGCTAATGAATAAATGAGTATAAACAGTCTTCCTGCTTGAACTCACGTTCAGCTGCATAAGAACACAACTTCACTTTTAAACTTGAACCTTTGTACAAATTAAACAAATCAATAATGTGTTAATTGTGAGCTTTCAGGCTGCCTGAGGATTTTGTATATGTGTCAGTCAATGTTGTTGGCAAGGCTGTTGCTGTTTTAACCAATAGAAAAACATTATTAAAGTTCAATACTGATTTGTTTGTACATGTGTCAATCAATCTTGGCGTGCAGCTGTTGCTTAGCTCGCCCAGCTTATCATACTGACAGGACCTGCTGCGTCACGTAGGCTGGATGTCATGCCATTTGTTATGTTTTATGGGCCTCAAGATATTTCTAGGCCTACATTGTTTATGTTAAAATGACTTCAAGACGAGAAGAAAACTACTTTCAAAATGCTCGTTTGTTGAACGGAGGTCGGATCCATCATTTCTGATGCATTTGAGGAAGTCTGGAAATCTGATCGCTGAACTGCTTTCTTGACACAGCGTCACAGGAATTTATGGAATTAACTAATTGTTAGCTGATCTAACATGCAGATGTCTGTTTGTAGAGATGAATAAGAAGGTAAATCGTTGTCAGATGACTGCTGATGGGATCCGTCTGCTCTTTGCTCTCCACACGCCGCAGCCTGCTGATAGTGATTGGTCAACAAACAGAAACCAGAAAACTTGCCTTCCCTAACATCCACGTCCCTGCCTACAGATTCTACATTTCTATGTAGAATCTGTAAATAGACATTACCAATCTGGTTCTGTTACACCAATGCAATCCTTGTGTTTTGTGTTTACTGGTGTGAAATAATTACATTTTTCAAATAGGCCTGAAGTTTCGGTTGATCTGCTGAGGCGCTGTCCATGGTGTTGAAATGTGCACTGATGAAAAATCCAATTGTACCACGAGCTCATACGTGTGGGTTTGCGGTAAAATCAAAGTGTCCCTATTTGGAGGTTTGAAAATATGGTCATCTTTTCATCTGAAACTCTTCAAGAAAGTTATTAACCTCTATTCCCAATAACAAATGTGAGGCCAGCGTGAGAGAAAGCTATTTTAGTATAGCATGAAGATTTGAAACTGAGGCACAGACATGGTTGGCAGAAAGACACCAGACAGTCGCTTCACCTGGCCAATAAATAGTCTGATATATAACCCAAAATAAAACCACAGCTTGATGCTTTTATTCATTGGGTTTTGTACCGAGTAAACAAATAACATATAACTTGTTAATTGACGAGCTTCAGAGGGGCTGGCAGGAGGTTTTTGTTGCCCAACAGAACCAAGTTTTCAGTCTTTGTGCAAAGCTAAGCTAACCAGCTGCTGGATGTATTTTATGCATTTCACTGTGTTATCAGAATGATGAAGCTTTTAAGATCCAAGCAGATATCAGACACACAAATCATCTGACACTCTTCCAGAGAACAAATAAACGTTATCCATAAAGGAACTATTTGAATATAAAGGTGGTGCTAGGAGGAAGTTGTTGTAGCTTAGCATAAAGATTGGAAACATGGGCTAACGCTAGTGACAGCATGGCTACAGGATGAGACTGCACTAAATGTGTGACATATACAACCTTAGAGCTGCTTGCAGGAGGTTTTTGTTGCATGACAGAATCAAGCTACCTGTTTACACCTGTTTTCAGTCTTTGTGCTAAGCTAAGCTAACCACCAGCTGATTGTACTTCTGAGGGATGTATATATCTTTTCTACAGATCCTCTTCCACAAAGCAAACACGCTTATTTCCCAAAACAAACTATTCCTTCAGATATGAAGCTCAATCTGGGAACTGTTGTGTTAGCTTAGCACAGAGATTGTAAACTGGGGGTTAATTTACGGGGACAGCAGGGCTACGGGAAGTCACTGCAAAGGCCCAAAAATAGTGACACATGACTCATGTGTACATAACAACATAACATAAACATAAAAAATCTACAATTTATGATTTTAGACTTTAATGTTTACAGATTAAAAAACAAGATATGGAAAGTTAATCAGCGAACTTTCTAGGCTTCATGTTGGCGTTTCCTTTTTCACCTTTGCTTCAGTTTCTATGCTCCACTTAAATATCTGTTGCTACTCTTCATCTTTTTTGGACAGAAATGATAAAAGCATTAATTTTCTCTTGCAAGATCCAGCAGGAAACAAGTGCACCACAAAAAGCCAAACTGTTCTCTTAAATGTCAGGCCTTTATTCAAACCCCTAATAAAAGCAGACTTGACAATGACTTTGTTTCTACGTGAGAAACACTATAAAATGCAACAATTCAAATAAAGTTATGTTAACAACAGAGTCCTGGCAGCCATCTGCCGCTGAGAGTCCTGAGCGCTGCCTGTTACTGACCTGACACCCAGCTCTGGGAACACAAGGTTCTCTCTGCGCTTATGAGGAAGTGCAGTGTACCTTAGATAAAATGCCCCTCTTAACCCCCCTACTTACCTTCTGAACACACACACACACACACACACACACACACACACACACACACACACACACACACACACACACACGCGACTCATCCTCACCCACTGCTCCCTTTGCGGTTTGCGTATCAGGCCACAGTGGCACCCCTCCTCGGCTCTGTCAGGGTGCACACGGAGGAGCATGTTTCCGGAGCAGCTTGAGCAAACATGGGTCGTGGTGGTGACCCGAAAAACAACCCATATGTGGCACCAATCTGCCTTCCCTTTTCACCCCAGCACATACTGGGCTTAACTGCTAATAGCGCAGAATAATCGAGGGACTACATGTTGTAACGTTATGCATATTCTTACACATAGGGTTTAAAATGGTCAACGATGTGACCTTAAGTTCCACAAAGTCACTGCAGGACACGGTCTGGTACAATGCCTGCATTCAGCTCTGCAAAGCTGTGAGAGTGTTTGGGGTTTTGGAATGTCCTCTGGTATACATCAAGAATACCCTGTTCTCTAAACGAAGACTTGATGTTATCTCTGTTATATTATTGTTTGCTCAAAAAAGAAATGGGGCACAAGCATCACATGGTAAGGCATGAAGCCTCACATGACGCTGGAAAACACATTGTGATGTAGTCAAGGAAGGTCATTCATAGAGGCCCCGGAGGTGTACTGATAAGTCTTTGATTTAAAACATTTGTTTTCTGGCTACTTCACAGAAGCTGACAGGAAGTATTTTTCTGTGTAATTTAAGATATTTTGATTCGTGGAATTTACTTGCAACCAGAAAAAAGCCATGTTCCTGTCCACAGAAAAGGCCTCCCTCTGCTTCCTTCTTACCTTCAGCTTAGAAAACATGCACAGGCTGTTTCATATTAAACTGCCAGATTTACCACAAACAGTGTCGGAAAGAGGGTGACATGCTTATCAAATTTACAGCCACTGCAAGGAACCACAGCAAGTTGAGCAATGGCTGAAGACTCGGGGGTTACATGAGCATGTTCTGTCTTATTTTCTGATTTAACAGGGGAGAAATGAGTCGACTCTTCTGGCCGGATCACGTCCCAGTTTTGCATCGCTCTAAGGGAAAGAGAGAAAAGACAAGATGAATAATGGTTCCACTGTATTAAAAAAAACTATACTGCAAATCTCAATGTAAGTTATGGTCTTGTAAGCTTGCTTTGACAAGAACATTTTAATCCTCCAGATAACAGGAGCTTTCAGCACAGTACACACCTTCGAGCCCTGAAGGAAACCTGGAGCCTAAAAGTCGATGTGATCACCTTCTGTTGCCTGTGTGACGAGCGAGCTGACAGCTCTTCCAACTGTGAGGCGGGTTAGTCAGGGTTTAAAGGAGATCTTTTTTTACTTTATCCCACAAAAACTGATTGCATTTGTTCACTTGGCTCCTATTTTTACAGAAGGGGTGTAAGTCAATAATAGATATGAAAAGTTTTTGAATTCCACCAATCGTTTGCTTCAGCCTGCGACCACAAAACAGGCTGTAATGACTGCAACATAACACTTTGGGGACAATGTACCAGATCAAAGTACGTCCACTAAAGTGGCTCGATTTTGGTCAGATTGTTATTCCAAGGGTGGCACGGTGGTGCAGTGGTTAGCGCTGCCACGTCACAGCTAGAAGGTCACGGGTTCAAACGTAGTGGGCCTTTCTGTGTGGACTCTGCATGTTCTCCCCGTGCATGCGGGTACTTCCTCCCACAGTCCAAAGACATGCTCGTTAGATTCACTGGTGACTCTAAATTGCCCGTATGTGAGGTTGTCTGTCTCTGTGTGTCAGCAAACCAGTCCAGGTGTAACCCCGCCTCTCGCCCAGAGACAGCTGGGATAGGCTCCAGCCCCCCTGACCCTGAACAGGATAAGCGGTTTAGAAAATGGATGGATGACAACATTACAGAAAGGATCCTTTTGTGATAGTGAGATGTTTTCCTAAAACCGAAGCAGCTGTTAAATAACTGCTGTGACAGCTGCCGGAGTCCACTGATGAAGACGATAATTTTGTCTTGCAGAAACTAAAGTTTGTTTATATTTTGATATGGTTTTGGATCCAAACCTTTTAAAACATCAAAGCCAAACAATATCACAAACACACTCACTGATGGAGGCAGCGAACCATCAACTGTGCTCTGCAAATATTTTAATCCGTGAAATCTGGTGGCTTTGAAGACAGCGATGTAACGGCTGTTTCTGGCTTCAGTTAAAGCATCTTTCTCTTTCTCCAACAAAAAGGTCGATCTCTGCAGGGATCCTTTCTGTGATGTTCTGAGCCTGCGGACGGACTTTGATTGGAAATATTTGCACTAAAAGATTGCGTTGCAGCCATTACAGTTACACTTTCACTGCTGCCAACTCAGGCAGGTCCAAAACGTGTTGAACCTTTTAGTCATGTACTTCCCAAAAACATGTAAAACTAGGGCCCAGGTTTCTAAAACACTAGAATGACCTTGAGTGTTGAGTGTCCATCTTACTGCCCAATATTACTATAATATTAAAAAGATTCATCTCAGCCTTTCTTTCTTTGTCTAAAACTTCCTCAAGCCTGACAAACAAACGCTCGCATTCAGTCGCTGCACTTCAATGGTGGGATTTCCTGCTTGTGTCTTATCAGTTAGATCCTGAAACAATGGACTCTGCCCACGCAAATGTGTGCACCGGGCCTGTGCGCTCCGAGTGCTGCTGTCGTCCTCGTGGCTTTCCCCTTACGGCCAGATGTCCCTTTCTGGGCTGCAGCCAAAGGATTGAGAGTGGAGCAGGAAGAGTGGCTCAAAGAATCAGATAGTGTCAGCCATCGACGTACTTTACGTTATCGTCTGGCACAAGTTCCAGGGAACCAAAAACGCTTGTGACAACCGACTGAGAGTACAGCCGCCTAAGTGGCTGGGAAAATATTTGTTATATATCAATAAGATTTTGATATGTCATGAATGAAAAGAAGAATGGGAGATTAATAACTATACATGTAGGTGCACACCGTGGCAGTGTGCAGAGAAAGGATGTACGGGACCAAACATTTTCTTTGGGAATTCAATATACACAATTTTATTTACATTGACACATGTAGCAACACATCAGTTATACACAGTAACACAAAAGCCTCAAGTTTAATAAATATGTAGCAAAATGCAGGAAAAACTCTGATGTCAGAGGGGAGCCGTGAAACAATAATGTCTATTATTCTGAAACTTTCCTTCCTGGTTGAACAGTATTTCCGTGAACGTTGATGATCAGATATGAGAAATTGGAGCCGTTTTTGTTACCCAGTGAAGTTGCATAACTGGCTGTAACGCTGAAATAGCCATGGAGTGAAAAAGTGGTCACACAGAGACACAAGCAGCTTTTTCAGTTGAGTCTACAGTTTGAAACATTTGCACACGTAAGAAAATACACCATAATAAAATTCTGCATCAAAGTACCTTCAAAAGCATCGACGTTACTTTACATTATACGCACATTCATATTTACAAAAACACAGTAAGCAGTAAGACGGTGGGGTTTTAGTAGCCTAAACGACTTGATGAATCTTTAGTAGTGGCACCTCTGTGACAGAAATTCTTCTGCAATCACACACACACACACACACACACACACACACACACACACACACACACACATGCTCATACACACAAACAGGACACTTTCCTCGTGCTTCTCACAACAACATCCAGCAGTGGGAAGAAGGGGATCTGATAATGTCTGGACCGATACAGACTACTGGCTGAGAGGTGCTGAGAGTCCCACATGTGATGGAGGAAACAGCTGCTGGGAAAGCAGCTACTGGTTGGAGAACAATGAGACGGCCGACACATGGGGACGAGCTGCGACAATATATGAACAAAGAGCAGTGAAGACCTTCTGCGTTATCACCTCACAGGTGTGTTTGAATGTTTTATATTATTCGGAGTCATTTCATTTTGCTGACAGTGAACCTGCCGTTGGTGTTTGTGGTGGCTCCGCTCAAAAACTTTCTAACCAAATTGTGGTGAAACTGGATAATTAGATTTTATGATGAGCCCTGGCAACTCTGTCTGAACTCTCAGTGATTTACGGAGCTCCTCAATTGACAGATTGATCACTTGTTGTTGTTAATGTTTGCTACTTAGCTCAGTTCGTGCCAGGTCACGGAGCTGGGAGCACCGTGATGCTAGCTTTAAAACCGCTAGACCAGTTGGGAGACAATGAACCTAATCACGCGGCGGCCATTGTCCTCTGACGTCATGCTCAGGGTGGCTCAAATGCTGTGATGTCTTGCTGCTGTTTCAGGTTGCTTGTTGATTTGAGATTTCTCACTTTGCTATAATTTAACCACTTCCAGCTTTACCAGCAACTGAAAAGACCAACAGTAAAAACCAGGAGGCAAATGTGCTCATATTTCAAGCTAAAACAACATATTGGATAACCCATAAGCTAACGTTAGCATTCAGCCACTAACTAGATCAGATTAGCATTAGCTAGAAAATGGCTGCAAGGTAATATTTCTGTTTGGTACTTTTACACGATACATTAGGGAAGGCTTAAATTCATATCTATCTTGCTAGCTTGGAACAAATGAATTCATCTTTGCTAATGTGGTCTTATCTGGGAAGCAGGTGAATGCTAACATTAAAGAGGGGGTATTATGCTAACAGTTCATAAAACATCATCATTTTTGTCACCCTGGTGCTCTGTGCAGGCCCTCATACAGCCTCTGCCTGAAACCACTCAGTCAGCTCTGTCCCTTTAAGAAACCCCGCCCCTACAAAGCCCACTTTCTTCTGATTGGCCAGCTCTCTGAAGAAGATTTAAAACTTCACCCACGTTTAGTCTGGACGTCAAACATTGTAACATTATGTCTTACAATGTGAAACAGCATAATACCCCGTCTTTAACTGTTGTCTAGTAGCAGATGTTTTACTCTGAAATATGGCCAGATTTCCCTCCGGCTTTTCACTATTAGTTGTCTTTTCAGTTGCTAATTTATCGAGAAGTGGTGAAATGATAGTGATTTTTACACCGTGGTATTATGAATAGTACAGGTGAGTAAAGGTGAGCGGTTTGGCCTTGCTTACTTTTCAGGGGAAAACGAGCCTAACCTGACAACAATTCCACCTCTGTACTCCTCTAATCCTCTTTTGCAGTTTGTGTTAGAGTGATCGAATACTACGCAAGCAATCTCACAGCCATAGAAATGGATGACGTCCAACGCTGGAAACACTGGCTGTCACGGGACTTCTCTCATGAGTATCATGGCCCTGACTCTTTCTATGTTCTAAAATGCAGAGCTGCACTTCTGTGAGCCAAAACAGTTCCTGTTTCCTGATCCTTCATGACGGGGAAGAAGGTGAAAAGCAGAGAAAACACACGGGAGAAATGACAGTACCTGTCTCCTGTTGGTAAACGAAGGTCATACCCCGGATGTGGCAGTAGAGCTCAGTTATTTACACCTTTACAAGAGAACTCTCTGCAGCCCAGCTGTCCAACCTGAAACCTTACACCTGCAGTACATGCTAACAAGCTAAGACGAACGCTGAGAGTTACAGGAGTCTTTGTCAAGCGTGATGCTTCCCATTTTATCGTGTAGCAATGACTAATATCATTACCTACAGTCGACAGCGTACCTTAGCTTTACTATATTCCATGTTTTGTGTTACAGGTACAGTAGAGACAGAAAGCTACTCTACAGGTAGAGACATCCAACATAAGAGCAGAAGCGTTTCACCTTGTCGGCTTGAAGCACTCATGGACTCTAAAGATGTGATCAGACCCAAAGGGAAGCAATATTTTTCGCCGCTTAAGTTTGACAATGGGATCATTTGTTGTTATTCACGCTGGATAAACACAACTGGTGAACATTCTCTCCTCTAAGAAATGAACCAAATACCTTCCTGCACAACTTCATAACATCACCAGGGGCCAATGACAGTTTGGTTAACCGCAACCAGGAATTGTTTTCAGATTAATTGAATTGCTATGTGTTGGAAATGCCAAAATAACTTCATCATGATGCAGATTTGTAAAAGATTCATGCATTGGCAGGTTTGTCTGCAAGATGACAAGCAAACAAGTTTTAAAATGCTTGTTTCTTGAATGGTGTTCAGTTTGATGCAATCTCAGGATGTCAGGAAAATCCAGACCCTGCTGGGATTGAGTTGAATTAATCAAACTCCCATGAATACACTTTTGACACCTTAGATGTATATTCCCATGATTCGTGTCCCCTGGTGCACACTTAGGTCTTTGCAGTGACATGTAATCTTGGCAAGCAGCGAAAAACTGGCTTCACTTCTGGTCTGAACACACCATTAGCATGACCGAGCATGCTGCCTAACAGCTTATATACCAGTGTCTCAGTATCTACATTTAAATTGGCCCCCAGAAAAGTGTCTCCTTCATATCAACATACATCTGAACGGTTGGAAATAATACTGACAACAACAGAGTAAAAAATAAACTAAAGCTGCTTTACGTGGTGTGTGACGTGAAGTTCAAGTGCCTCGAGTGCTTATTTTTTTTCCTCCAACAATTGCAACAACTAACCGAAATAAAAACACTACATAAATAACCATGACAGCAAAACAAGGAATAACAAAACACAAAAAAATGTCCAGTAGAGAGCAAGTGAAAGACGGAGGGCTACAAAAAATAACCTTTGTGAATGTGTAGGAAAAAACGAGAAACAACAAACAGGTAACAGTGTCATCATGTCCTTAATGACAGTCGATGTCCCTCCTCCCTGGTGCCTCCCAGTTCTTTGCTATGAGCGGGGCAGCATTAGTCCAACTGTCCTCCCTTAGTCAGCAGGCAATAACAGCGATAACAGCGATAACAGCAATAAAAGCGTCGTCCTTTGTTGTTCTGTCTGCTAATAGATAGCAATTACCGTCTGTCTGCAACATGTTTCAACAGATGCTGCTGGTACCGGGGCGGTGGGCGGGTGTAGTGGGTGGGTGGTTTTTGTGGTGGAACATCACAGGCACTTTATGAGGCAGCCAGACAGGTCGGGTGGGTCCTCACACCCGTTGGGCTCTGAGTGTTGTGCCCTCCAGGAAGACCTCGTGCTGGACCAGTAAGGGCTGGGTCGCAGGGCTGTGACTGCCGGCTGAGTTGAGACGGTGGAAAGCCGCGCTCCGAGAAGCCGGCTCCTCCCGGGATCTGGGCGTGGCCGGGATCCTGGAGCTGAAGTTTAGATAAATCTGAAGAGAGAGAGAGAGGAGAGAGAACACAGTTTGTGAGCGATCATATTTTATCTTGTCTCAGTTTGACAGATTCCCTGTGTTTAATTTATACACACAACTCACAAATTTGGTGTTTATTTATGCATCATTACATCCTGCAGATCAATTTAAAGCTTTGCTGCTTGTTATGAAACAGACTGACATTAATGCTGATGCCTCCTTATGAGCTACAACATCAAACAAAACCATCAGGAAAAAGATTGATTATATCTTAATAGGTTTTTTGATGCATATAACCACTGCCGGGGGGAAGGTGTCAGGCGAGGCCATTACCTTTGCATTGACAACTCAGCCTTTTTTCTAGATTCTCCACGGTGAAGATTCCTAGCATGTGATACGTTTGAACGTTAAAAGAAAGCAGGAGGAGAATTTTTACACAGATTCATACACATGTGCCCGGACAGGATCAGCAAAGCGATAAGAGGTTTGTCCAAAGGGGTCGCAAAAATCAACACAAACCTAAAGTTCCTCATAGGAGCTTTAAAAGTAGCATTTATTTTGAAAAACCCTTTTCGATTCAATTTGCAGAGTTGTGTTCTCCTTTACAATACAATTACACTCATTACAACAATAAGTGCCCCCCAAAATATAAACATATGTCTTTGTGTTCTTGTGTCAAAATAGGAACGTGTTTTCTTCCTGTAAAACCAAGACGTCGTTTCAACTCATGTCATCAGCCCATCAATCAATCTTCAACTTCTGGCGTCAGAGGTAGCTATCTTTAATTAGCTAGCTTGCATCTGTTATGTTGTTGTGTCTCATCTGCAGCTCAAACCTTGTGCTGTTGACAAAGTTACACTGGCTACAGTTTACTCGCTTCAGAGAAAGTCATGCACTAAAAAAGCTAGACACCCATTCCCTATCTTTCTGAGAGTCAGAGGAGATGGAGCTAGGAGACAGTTAGCCTAGCTTAGCATAGAGGCTGGAAGCAGGGGAAAACAACTAGCTATGAGAGTACAGTTCTTCCTTATACCACGAGCCTATCACAGCACAGAATGAGGCCGAGCTGGATTTGAACAAAACAAAACACTGTGAGGCTGTACTTTAGCACAGCTGGCCTTTTAGCTTAATGCTAACAAGCTCCTGATAATACTAACATGCTGAAGTTAAGCCGGTGCAATATTTAGCAAAGAAAATTAGTTCAACTTGTGGATCCTCTAACGCTCACTCCAACAGTTTTTTCTTGTTTAAATTCTGCTCATGATAAAGTCCAGTGGTTAAAACTTCATACGTTCACTTTGTAATTTGTTTGTAATAAACAAACAGGATATAACATGTCAATAAAAGAGCTTTAGAGATGCTGCAAGACAGACTTTCATTAGCATTGGACAGAGCTTTTCCCCCTGATTCCAGCCATGCTAAGCTAAGCTAACTGTCGGCCAAAGCTTAAAACTTAATGTATAAACATGATCGTGGTCTCAATAATAGTATAAAAGTAGTATAAAGTCACAAACTACATCAGAATGAACTGTTAAAGCTGTTTGGCTGTGAGAGGACAGTCGTGCGAGCGAAGGAGCCTCGTATGTGACATGAGTAATTCAGATGAGCCGAGAGTTCAAACACGTCTGCTCACGCTGTGAAGGCGCCAGACCTGCAACTTAAGTATACATGAGCACATGGGAGGTGACCTCAAAAACAGATTCCCATGATGAAGAAGTCTTCAGACACCTCGCGTGTTAGCTGACTTGTTTTCACAGTGAAATAATCTGTGCTAATTGGTCTCGGTTTAGCGGTTAGCGTAGAGCATAATACCTAGATTCATGTTGGCTGACATGGAAAAAATGTCTGTTTAATGAGGATCAAAAACAGTGTCATTGGTATCACATGAGTTTAGCACACTGCAGCAGCACCTCTTTCACTACCTTATTATCCTGATGACATTTCGGTTCATTATTTTAGAGAAGTGGACTTAGAACCTTGTTGAGTTAAAGTAAACAACATAAAGTGCAACCTACATGCTTAGTGGCGTCTGACAGCTGCTGCTCAATCCTCTCCACGACCTTCCTGAAGGGGGGTCTGTTGAAGGGGTCAGCATCCCAGCAGGAGCGCATAATGTGATACCTGCACAGCAGCACACAAACACAAAGATACTTTTATTTGGCCAAAGATACTTTTGTTTTTCTTTTCTGTGCATGCATGAATGTTGTCTTTCAGTCCAGCTTTCATTTGGAGTTTCAGCAAGTTTCAGTTGTAAAAACCAAATGCAGCAGGATGAGAGTGGGCTGCTGCTCAAATCCCCCACATGGCAGTCTTTTATAGACTAACCTCTTTTTATTTAATCACACCATCTTTTCCACGATACTTTTACACACATTACACTACAACACCTTTTTCACACACTCACATTTCACTGGGTGCAAACTCGGGAGCATCCATTCTGTATCCTTCTTTTATCAGCTTGTAGAACTTGGCGTCCACAGGCATGCCCGGGTAAGGACTGTTTCCTACATTCAGCAGAAACATTCAGTTACTTTTTGCACACACAGAGAGCCAGACAAACAGAAACACACACACACAATGGACGGACAGACGTACCTAGTGAGAAGATTTCCCAGAGCAAGATGCCGTAGGACCACACGTCACTCTCAAACGTGTACACGCACTCAAAGATACTCTCAGGAGACATCCATTTCACCGGCAGACGAGCCTGAAAGAAACGCGCTCAGTGAGAAGATGGAAAGTGTAACTCATTCAAAACTTTGAACCCTTTCCCCAGAGGTGACGTCTCGGGTCAAATAAGTTAAAGACTAAGGGCTGCAGCATGAACAGGATGTACCAAGTGTCAGATGTGCACACATTGTTTGCCTGAGGATATAAAAACACACAGCCAAATTGCTGACGCCCGACATGTGTGAAAAAAATGCACACATCTCATCTCACACGACAGATCGCAGGCAGCTCATCAGCTGTCAGGTTCGTACATTTGAAATACTACGAAAGTTGCCACAAGCCACAATGACTGTTACACTGAATGTGTTCTGCGTTATGACTCAAGGTAATGATTTTAATTAGGTTTATAATTGCAGCAATCAAAACTCTAACTCAGTCAGCACAATGTGTCTGAGGCCTGCAGGAAAAATAAACGAGATAAAAAGGAACCTTAGCAAAGAGTAAAATGTGCAATACTAACAGATGTAAGGTAAGTAACCTTACACACAGGTACGTTTGCCTGGCATTCAGGTGCATCTGACAGCTCTGGTTACAATATAACACCTGACATACCAAATGCTTAAGTATTGTAACACTGGGTATAAGTTCCTGTTTATGTTTGCTGTTGTTCTGCAGTTGTTTATTGAGGGAGGTGTCCAGCGTAGTGGGTAGAGAAGTAGCTCCGAGGGAGTTATTGTTATATTATTATACACTACCAGTCACACTTTCCCATTCACTTGTATGAGAAAATGAGTCCAAACTTTTGACTGGTAGTGTGTATTGTTCTGGAAAGGGAGGACGCACGTTAAGGGAGCGAGAGCTAAGGAGCCAGCCTGTTTGGTGTTTCCTCTGGGACACCTCAACCTCCGGTTAGCTGTCGCTGTGACAAGGCAATCAAATCTGGGTTCTGTTGAGCTAGCAACACACATCACCACTTCCTCGTTCTTAATCCATCCGTCTATCTACCCTACATGGCTGCAGTATATTAGGTGCATCGCATGAGCATCAGATGCCCACTAGGTGAATTTTTTTTAGTGCAGGTACGAAAACCTTCACACATCTGGGTTGGGTTGCACCAGATTTTATCCACTGTGTGCAGAGTCCTAAGTAACTAGCAGGTTAAGAACTAGTTCTTTAATTGGAGCGCTGGATTAGCTCAGTTGGTAGAGCAGGCGCACCATGCACAGAGGCTACAGTCCTCGAAGCTCTGATTGCAGGTTTGATTCCTGGTCTGCTGATCATTTGGTGCATGTCATCCCCCCCCCCTCTCCTCCCCACGTTTCCTGTCTCTCTTCAGCTGTCCTATTTAATAAAGCCAAAAATGAAAACAATCTAGGAGTACTTGTGTTTTTTTTTTAACTAAGTTGAATAATAACCTTTAAGAAAAACTCATGTTGGACCACCACCTCCTTCTTAGACCTTTTTTTATTAGCTAGCAATACTGTACTGTAAGTTGTTTATTACTCTCATCTCGGCCTTTTCGTAAGTAGAAGTGTAGATTATTTTCTATTTGTTGTTTGATCATAAATTGACAACGACACGGAGCTTTTGGTCTCATGCGCTTGTACATCCTGCAAAGCCACGCCTATCAGGGTGAGGACTGTTTTCTTTCAGGGAGTTGTTAGTTATTTGTAAGTCGTCTTTAACTGTCCGATCAAAAGCAACAAAAATCAAACCAAACAGGAAGTCACTGCAGCATCACATGCTGAAACATAATGAGCAGCTTCAGGAGCCCAAAGTGTATTTAAAACCAAAGTGCCGATCGTTAGTTTTACAGGTGTGACTTTGTTTGATCGAATCTTTATTATGTACTCATTAAGAAATATGTGTCAGCAGGGTTGGGCGTTTCTCTCAGAGTCATCTAAGGCCTTACAAATGGTGCAAGGGCCCCGCCCTGCATTAATGGGTGTGTTTACAACTCTGATGACAGGATGTGGCAGAACTTTGATCTCTGATCAAAAGAGAGAAATAGAGGTCATAATGAGAGTAAATGGCAGAAACAGAGGTTATATAAACTTGTGTCCTCTCCTCATCAAGTTTGATGTCAGCAAATAACAGCAATGCCAAGTCATGTTGATTAGTTTATGTGTGTGTGCAGCAGCAGCATTTGGGGGAGGAGTCAAGACTATATATGGGCGTGAAGGAAATGCTCATTATTTAAAACCAGACATGGAGCACAGGATCGACTTTGACTCTTGATAGAATATTGAAATGAAATGGTGAATAGCCGGGCATGCTGGGTAATAAGGATGCACATTCCTGTAGTGAAGCCAGGTCGAACGGCTAATGTGAATATTTTCTACAGTTTTGCATTCATGTCGATGTCAATATTCACTCATCTTGAGGTTCTTTACAAATATTGTATTGAATAAAAATGGTTGTGTATCTCTCTCTGTTCTACACAGGTCTACTGATCCTCTCTCCACAGATGGAGCAATCTGTTTTGAAGCAGGGATGTTGCAGTGGGAGCACTGGGGTCTCAGGTGTGTCTGTGTGGCAGATGGTTTATATGGCTCAGGGGTCGTGTAAAAGGGCCCCGCAGCAGAATTTCTCACAGGGCCCCCGGGGAGGTCAGGACCGACTCTGCGTGTCAGAGTTTGTGTTTTCATAAAGTTCAAACTGAGGGGAAAATATGTGAATACAAAAACATTCAGTCACACTTTACTGACGTAAAGTGTTTTTAATTTGAGGTTTATTGTGCTGTCAAAGTTAATTTACCAGTTTACAGAGTTATCAAACAACAGGCGCCAGGTTTACTCTCCCTGTTAGCAAGCTAACTATGCTAACATAAACAGTAATCTGTTACTGGAAAATAAATCACTGTATTCCTCTTTTACTTTTGTTGCCACAGAAACAGAAACTCCCCGAAGCTCTGTTTCTGTTTCTCTCCTCCTTCTTGGCAGGTTGCTGCGTACCAGCAGAAGGTTAACCTATAGCTGTGTCAGTGCGCATGTGTAGCTAGCTAACTCAGCTAGCGAGCTGTCAGAGAGGACAGTGTTTTGCAGAAATTCTATTACTACCAATTATACATTGTTATCAGGCTGCAGAGTTACAGATTATGGGCCGTAGAGGAGGCGATGCAATGACAGTAGAGTCGATATATTCAAAGGTAGACGTACAGCAGGCTACACGCCGTCCTGATGATGTAACACATGTGGAACGAGTCGCAGAGGGGGTTTCATTTTTGGTAACACAAAAGTAATCTAACGCAGGAACGTAACGAGTTACTTTTAAAAGTAACACTGGCTACTACACGGTTAAGTGTAACTACATTGCTATTAATGCATTAATGAAATAAAAGTTGTAAGTGTAGTTTTGTGTAACACAGTAATCCAACAGATACCTAATAAGTTGATTTATTTCAATCACCATGTGGGCTACTGCAGTGCGCTAGCCAGAAGCTCAAGTGCACGGTAACCATGACTACTAATAGATTGTTTATGACTTTACATCCAAACTTTGAAATGGAGGTGCAGCCACTTACAGTAGGTGATCAGATCACATAAGCTTCCAGTGCTTCTATAACTAAAGAGGGAACTCACACGCAGCTGGTGCAGGGCTGCAGCAGAAGTCACGTTAAGTAAATATTTACCAGAAGAAGGAAGTTTGGAGCAGCTGGACGGCCTGTTTGCTCTTGAATATGTTGTAAAACCAGGTCAGAACTTAACTGTTTGCCTTTAACTTTTAGGCATCATATTACTGAACACACACTGGGATCATATCTCAACACAGCTAAAGTGTGTTTTCCAGTGAATTGTAGCAGTTTGTCAGGAACAAGCGTCGGTTCCAAACCGTATGTCGGTGTTTCTGTAGGATTGTGGCCTTTTGATGGCCATGTTAAAAAGGTTGTTCAGTCTTTTGTCTCTAAATTTAAGTTCAAAAATCCAAAGCCTTCTTGTCCTTTGAGGATCCACACAGGGCTGACCCTGCCTTTATTGTGTCTTGTCTAGATGCCCTTTACACAGGTATTAAACAGACTTCCCTTTATAGCCTCAACTGGTTCAACGTGCTGACCACCTGTTCAAATAAACAAGATCATAAAACTCTGCATCAGCGTCCCACTGACTTTAAAATGTTGTTGTTGAACTTTGAGGATGTACATGAGCAGGCCTCTAATTGTACCAACCTATTAGTGCTTTCAGACTTTGGCAAGATGTTAATATACTATTACAGGCCAGGAAACTGAAGGACAGGGTTTGATTTAGGATAATGATTGCATGTTGAAGGGGAGGGACTTTTCATGTATCCTACACCTTGTCTCAATTCCCCGTCTTTCGTGCAGACTTACGTTGCCTTTGACGACGTAGTTGGAGTCTGTGGTGATGTCTCGTGCCAGGCCGAAGTCACAGATCTTTGCCACCCTTCCCTGAGTCAGGAGGATATTCCTGGCAGCCAGGTCTCTGTGGATACACTGAAAAACAAACACACCATTGCCTTTAACATCTAATGATACGTGTGATATACATGACCAATCAATAATATAACACAGGTCATGAATGAAGTGCTTTTTCTCAGTTTGGTGCTGAATTTCCACACTTGAGTCTGTAACACACAACCTCTGACACCGATACAGGAGCTAACCGGCCACACTATCTCACCTCCGCCTGCTTATGAATGATTCAACAGAATGCTCTAACATGCATTTAAGATCTGTTCTCTCGCTACATGATCCATGCGTTGCGTTTTGAAACATCAGATATAATTTGTAGGAATTCACATCATGAGTTTTATACAGAAATCTAGTTTGGTTATTTGATGCTCACATTTTTGGATGCTAAGAACTCCATGCCTTTGGCCACCTGGTACGAGAAGCTGAGAAGGTCTTCTGTGTCTAATGACAGACCGTCCTCGTCGAACATCTCGCTCTCCGCGTCTGCCTCAACGTAGGAGCCGCCTGAGGAGACAATGCACACGAGGACGAACATTATTCTTCTGAAATCGTCTGCGTCTTCTTCAACAGTTTTCTGTGTATTTTGAGACTGAGAAATTTGATGAATGGCTGGCTTTCTTGCCTTTGCGTAGTGAGCGTCTCTTCTCAGAGAAGCCGGGCGGCAGCTTGCCAGCAGCAGAAGGCCTCATGGTCATGTAGCCGTTCAAGCTGTCACTGTGAGGAGGAAAGGAGCAGTCTGGTCTCAGCCGAGCAAAGCCACACATAGGCACGCTGCTGTCCAAATACAATACTCCTACGCACGTTCTGGATAGTAAATACTCTCCTTTCTTGTCCACAATAAAACCACTGCATAATATACAGAGAAGAACCTCACCCAGCTGCGTCTCTCTGCGGCATGACGTTGCGGTAGTAGTAGTCTTCCTCCAGCTTATAGCAGATGAAGGATTCCCTTTTTCTGCGGAGAAAGTTAAGCAGGTCTCCGAAGCAGCAGTACTCTGTGATCACCAGCGTCGGTCCTGCAGACAAAGAGACACGCCTTGTGATGAGGATGTTTTTAAATACATGACTCAAAGACTAAAAGTTGTAGCATGTGTCAAACTAGTATTACAGGGTGGATATCCATCAACCAATAACAATTACAGGTGCATTTTTAACTCAGGGTTTTAGCCAAGGTTTTGGAAGGACTAACAAGTGATAATCTTATTTAAGGCCTTGCACACTGTTGTTCACCCTGCTCTGTTACAAAGGTCGGCTAACATGTGGTTGACAACAAAAACTGTTAAATGGATGAAAAACTACTTGAATGTTGGAATGCAAAGTGTCCAAGGTGACTGTTTATCTACTAGGTTTTTACAAATGCAAAATGGCGTCCCACAAGGGTCGATAATGGGTCCTATTTTATTTCAAATTTGTATAATTAACTTATGTTCAAATGTTTCCAATACAAAATATGTTTTTTATGCAGATGACACCGCTATGTATACGCCCGCCGCATCCTAAAGAGTATCCTTAAAGAGGGGGTATTATGCTGTTTCACATTTTAAGACATAATGTTACAATGAATGTGTCCACATAAACAAATAGCATTTATTTAACCATTCTATCTCCACTTGCACTGAGTGGCAACATATCAATCTTCTAAGCTTAATTCTTTCAGACAGAAGATGCATGTCCAGAATTTAAAGTACTAACAACAGAAAATGTGCCACACTGGAATGCAAAAACAGATACAAGCAGCCTGTTGCAACACAGCCCAAATAGTTGATTTTACGCCTCTGACAAGGCAAATAGACAATCATAGTGGGGTGGCACCCGGGGTGGGCTATTTCAAGGGGGGCCCAGGCCACCCCTCTAGATCTGCCCCTGTGCACAGAGCACCAGTGTGAGAACAAGACTAGGTCAAATCCTAGTATGTGGGCAATGTGTTACAAGGACTGTCCTCATGAGGCCGATGACAACATCTTTGATAGCAGGTGCCCGCTGCGAGGTAGGTGAGGACCGCGGAGGAGCAGCCCTGCTCCGCTCTCTGCTGTCTCCTAAAACTTTCACTGGCATCAAACACAGTCCTGTGGTCACAGTATGTTTTTCCTTAAACCAACTCTGTCTTTGGTTAAAAAGGCTTCAGTTGTTTTTGATCCTTCATCTTTGTTTAAACACAGTCTTATTAAATGTGATGACTTTATAGGAACCGTCTGTTCTGAAAACAAAAATAAAAGATTTTTTGGGCTAAATGAAGCAGAGCAAGAATCACAGTCAATGAACAGTAAGTCTGTCAACAATCTCTAAAGTTTGCGGTTTCATTTGACAGTCTTAAATAATAATGCAAGACAACATGGCTGCCGCACCTCCAACGGTGCACGCTCCCAGCAGGTTGACGATATTCATGTGGTTTCCCAAGTAGCTGAGGACTTTGAGCTCTGACATCAGCGCCTCTTTCTCTGTGGCATGAGCGCTCGCTGTGGGAGAAAAAAATTGGAACATAATCAGGCTGTGCATAATGGTTAGCAGTAAATTGAGATAAACTGTGATAACATGTCATGATCTGGCATGCATGATTAAAAAAATTAGCTTGTGGCTGGAGGCTAATGGAAATATAAATATGCCTATTAAACATATTGATTTGGCAGCAGTGGGCAAACCACCAAATACAGAACATCCACTTAGCCGCTGCATGAACACCTGCAGACAAATGATTCATTAAGCCATTTAATTTACCAGTGCACATTTTCACATCGTGAAAATAGCTCTGCGGTGCTTGTCCCGCTTCCTTTGCATGTGTGCTGACCGTTCTTACATTTGAGCATCTTCACAGCCACCGTCATAACTGAATCTGCTTTGGACAGGCCATATGCAGTCGCTTCCACCACCTTCCCAAATGCACCAGATCCCAGCGTCTTCCCTGAAGACAAGAAGACAGACATAAAACTGTAACTCCCCATCCTGTTTCCCTCCCACAAACTGGCCCCATGCCAGCGTTCCTAGGACAACACCAGTTTGAGCCCCCGGGCTGTGTACGCAGGCACCAGGACACGCAGGATCCTGTTTAAGGAGGTTAGTTAAAAACAACACCCAGAATATGTCAACAAAATCCTGTTTGCAGTGAGGGAGTGGGGTTTCATCATTAATGAGCCGTGGAACTGGTTAGCCAGTGACCACAGCCATGGCTAAAACCTTAATGCTGTGTCCATACACACAGAAAACAGAGTGTTTGTCAATCAGGGAGAAGTAGCCTGAGGCGGGCAGAGCTGATGTCATACCAACTGCTCTGTTAGGCTTTCTAACTGACGCAAACCCCCGTTTATCTCCACATCACTCTGCTACAACGCTGATTTACACCTCAGACACAGAGGCCAGGATTTCAGTGCTGCTGTCGAGTGTCAGAAATGACAGATTAAAGAAACCACAGACGCCTGGAGCAGTGCAGGGCGCTCACCAAAACGCAGGTTGTTCCGAGGAAACTCCCACTGGTGATCGTACGGTAGCTGGGTGGGGTCAATGTACACATAGTTGTTTCCATGGATGTCTTCGATAACTTTCCACTGGATCTGGTATTTGGGTTTCTGGCACGAGGGCAGACAAAAAGACAACAAAACATAAATTACTCTTACACTTTAATTCTGGGGATTTTAATATTTCTTTTTCAGACCTGGTCTGACTCAAAAAAGAGGGTGTGCCTCGATGCCGGTAAAGTGCTGATTAAAGAGCAGCTGTCTTACCTGCATGTACTTGTAGAACAGCATGATAAGGACGAGGCAGAGGATGCATGCTGCTGACACAGTGCCAATTAGCAGAGGGGTGAACAGATCATGGGGAACCGTTCTCTCTGCAGGGACACACAAATGATCATGTTAGATATAAGAGCGGGGACAATCAGTGTCTGTTTCAGTGGGCTGACATGTTTACTCTCTCAATGACATTGCAGAGGGGCATTAAGGTAAGCCAGGGAGGGCTAAGTCACAGTGAAGCCCACTTTGTTCAAATCACAGAAACCAATCCAATTAAACACGTAAACAAATGATAAATTACTTTTTTTTCTTTGTTTGCAAAAACTAATCATTCATTTTGTTCTACTTCCTCTGATTCCTGTTGCCTTTACAGCTGTGTTGGTGAGTAATTACACGTAATCATTGTCCTGTTCCTGTCTGTGGTGCCTTATTGTTTTGCTCCTCTGTACACTGGGGCGTAATAAGCTCTTTAGAGATAAGAAGCTTTCTCTCCTCTTCAAATCTGAGAATGCAGCGTCTGCAGGAACTAATCCCCTGTAAACCTGTCAGTGCTTTCTAAAGCTTCTCTGTGTATTCTGTGCTGCAGCTCACTGACACCTCCAAGCCTCCCACAGCCCCCGAACACCCAGCTCCGCCAGGACTCCCACTGAGCTCCACACTCTGCGCCTCCGCCTGCTCTGCTGCTTCGCTGTGAAGCACAAAAATCCTGGGCACACGCTCCCAGAGGCCTGTCCTGCCTGGCCACAAACTCACTCCTCCTGCATGAAGCTCGCCCACATACCCGCTGTAGCCACAGTTAGCCCCCCGTTCATGCATAAACCCGGGGCTCCTGCTCAGGCAGAGACAAGTTTGCTGTACTTCACAGGACATGTGCAGCAGATGGGGAAGCCGTTATAACAGGGAGGATTTTGAGTCATAAAGTAAACAATGGACTAAAGCTAATCTGTGAGTGACAACATCTTATCGAGGCCTATCGTGTCTCCCTGCTGATGTTTACCTAACAGATAAAGACCAAACTCTGCTTGTAAAACCACATTTATGGGTTAATCCTCCACAGAATCGTGCTTGTAGTAAATATTTGGGGTTGAGGATTAAATCCTATGTGGGGCACAACTGCTACGATAACAGAACTCCTGAGTTCACTCAGCTGAGTTTAAAAAAACTAGGATCACAAAGATCTGCGTCCGAGAAGGTTTTCATGTCAGTGTGTCCTCTCAGGTGCTGTTCACTCTGTTGTGCTTAATTCTAATCTGAAGGTGAGGACACGCAGAGGATTACATCAATTCAGAAACAAAACACGAGACTGACGGGCGCCCCTCTTTATCACGTGGTGTGTGGACCTGCTTAAGAGCTGCATCCTCCTTTATTTGCATGAGCATTAATACATGTTGCTAACCTGCACGGGCTTCCAGAGTCTGTTAGGATCCATTTTAAAGCTATTTTACTTGTTTAGGGGCTCGGGGACCAGCCTGTATCACTAAGTTCTATAAGCTTTCACGGCCTCTGAGATTCTGTGCGACCACTTTTCTAAATAGCTGTCACACAAATTAGAAAAAGCTGCAGCTCAGCCTTTTTTAACTCTGCAACAAGACTGTAAGAGATGTAAAGTCATCCAACGTGGCCTTTAAAGCCTCTGCAAATGGGGCTCAAAATAAAAAACATGCATCTGATCATCTGAGTCTCATTCAGCATGCACAAACATGTAAATGTTTGAAACTCCGACAAATAACCCTCGTGTTGTTGTTGTTTTGATCAACTGCCTGGCTCATCTGCACAGCGTCGTGCAGACCTGAACAGTGTGTCTGACTCTCCAATTTTATTTGTTGTCAAAGCTAGGAATGCTTTGCTAAATGATAGCTCTGTAGCTAGTGCCTAATTACGAAGGAAGCAAACACCCTCTGGCCAGTTCAACACCGGCCGCTGAAAATAGATCCCCAGCAGCCCGCAGTGACTCTGTTGGCCGGGAATAGGCAACTGCAGTCCTTCCCCAACTCCCCCAGCCATTAATAATCAACCACCAGAGCTAATGCTGTGTTAATCGCTAAGCAGCTATGTGACTATTTTTATATTAGTGTGTGGCTTCATTTTCCTCAAAAACAAACAGCATAACCAAACCTCACTGAAAGCCAGCGTCTGACAGAAACTTGGATTGATGACTTTTAATCACATGGTTCGAAGGCGGCTGCAGATTTTGTTCTGATCCTTTGTTTTACTGTAATCCTTTACTTATTCAGTTGTTCTTATGTTTGTCTTTATTTTCTCATCTTTCACATGTTTTGTTGTTCTTGTTTTTCACTGCTTGGTTTTACAGCACAGTATTCGCATGTTTCAATTTCCTTCTAAATGTATTGACCTTTTTATTCAGCCTCCAGTTTTATTAATTTGACTATGTGAAACTCACCGCTGATGGAAAAGAGTGTGAACGCCTGCTCTCCCTCCACCGTCGCCACACACTCCAGCGTGTTGAACCGTCCCCTGCTGATGTTCACCCGACTCTCCACCTCCGTCTTCCCAAACCTCGGGCTGAACAGGGTGATGGTGATGACGTTGTGCTCCTCCTGGGTGGCATTCACCTGTTGGGAGCACCTGGAGGCAGAAGATTACACGTTATTGACACTGGATCACCGAGCTATTCTTCAGTCGTCTCTTGCGAGGTCACACAGGCATCTTTCCCCTCAGACACACATTCCTTTCCTGAGTCTTGTGCGAACAACAAAGCAGGAAACATGTGCTCATATTTCAGGATATTGTCAGCAGTTAGTTTCACCTTTAGTCGTTCTGTGTTCATAAAGTGAAATGTGTACAAGTAGCACACGGCTCCATATTTCTCATCCCCACCACTTAAAAGGCATCAGGGGGCACGTAGGGTCTGAGGTCACATGACCTGTACATACAGTCCATTTGCGTGTCTTGCATGTGATGAGCACTAATTGGATTAAATTATACTTAAAAAATGGCGGGATGAAGTTTGGATAATCACTCATGATTCACTGCCCGTGCTGCTCGGGGATTGGTGTCTCTATAGCAGCCAGGTGCTCGCCCTGACACGCACCTTATGTTTGACACGCGATGAGCCGCGTCCGTCGCGTGTCAGCTGTATCCGGGCAGAAGTCCCCGGGCCCCCCACCAATCACAAATCAATTCTTTCCAAATCCCCTGTCACCTTATCAATGTCAACCAATCACAAGTCAGAACCGTTAAAATCCCACATTCCACATTGATCATCAGTCCTGACTCGATCCGATGCGTGCGACCTTTAGGACCCTCGAGTGAATTACATTCACGTTTGTTTCATAACGTTTGAGGAGCAAAGAACTGAAAGAGGAGGAGAAGCTTTGTGCAAACATGGTGGAAAAGTTCCTAGAAATGTTTCTACATTTATGTTTTCTAATAATAGAATTGCTTTAGAACATTTTATTTATGAGATAACACAGAGCTGACTGATTCTTTTGTTAATTCATTTCATACAACTTATGACTAGTCTTCTAATATCTGTCAAACCACTAGATTACTTTAGGCTGTGGAGCTCAAGTTCAGTGCACAATACCAGAGTGTATGTCTCTGTATAATTATAGCCTGGTGATGAACTGAGGGTGTCTTCTAATTCGTTAAAATGTTCCGGATTTTTATTTTATTTTTTAACCCCAAATTTAGTGTTTTTCTGATTTCTGTTTTTTTTTTAATTAAGCGCATTTATTTTCAGAAAAAGGGTTAGCCCTAACCCTAACCCTAATCATGTGATGGATGAAAATTTAACAACAAACAATAAACAATGAAAGACAACATTTCACCATTTTTAAAGAAAAAATTTCTTCAATATCTATAAAAGAAAACTCTTTTTCCTTCTGTTCTGTCATTTTGATACGTCTCAAATCCAAGCGTAGCTTTAACTTAAAATTATTAAACTGTTGTTAAATTGTTATTTTAAGTGTCTGACAATATTTTGGTAGGAATCCCTACGAATAAAGATCCTTTTTTTTAACCAGAAACAGACGTTACGCGGCTCTCTTCAAATCCATTGACAAAAACAGCAATTCTACACAGCAGAACACTGGCGTTTCTGGTGTATCACAGCCTCAATCCATCAGTACATTTCTGTTATTAACTGAGTTAAAGTTTTAGTTTGGATCCAACACAATGTTTGAATAACACACAATAACATATACAAACTAACAGGTGGAGGGAGCTGCAGATCAGCATCTCAAATTTTCTGCAAGGTAAAATTACTGTTTTTGTCAATGGAGTTTGGTGGATTTGAAGAGAGTGATAAAAAAAGGCTCTTTTTTGGTCTCCACAGGGATCCTTTCTGATGTCGTGTCGACTGATCCTAGCAAACATATTCCTCTTATAATGACAAAAACTCTGTAGATAAGGGGCAAATGTTTGTTGATCAGCTGATTTATAAGTGACGATTGGCTGTTGAAACATGCCTCTAACGTCCTTTCAAGCCGCCTCTCAGTCTGACAGTTTATACTGCTGCAACTTTCCTCTGCAATGTTACAAGGGGGTTTTTCTCTATGCAAATCTTTGGTCTGAACTTTGATTATCTGCCTCAAAGGCTCCTCCACAGGACTGTGTTTCATGTGTGTGAGGGAGCTGGGCCCCGCCCTGGTGTATAACACCAACACAGAGAGCAGAGGACAGAAGCAGTGCGTCTGTAAGTGACATGAAAACTTAAACATAGTTGTGTCTATTAATTGGCTTTGACTTTTATTAAGCTTTCACAAATTTCATCCATGTTTTGGCTAATAAAACAATGTTTCACATCTGGAGTTGATTCTGTTTTTATCTCCAAATTCTGATATTTAGTGCATTTACATTTACACTACATAAACTCGTAACCTCACAACTGTCAGCATAAAATTAAACTTCAATCCAGTGCTAAAAATGCAAACAATAACATGAACCCAAACGTTAGTCATGTGAAACAGTCGTGTGAGCATGTAGCACCCGATAACTGACGGCAAGAAGCTGATGAAAGGTTACAGGGCCTTTAAAGCCTCTCACCTGACATACGGCTGCTCACAGTAGTACCAGGTGATCCGCGGGGCAGGAAACCCCTCCGCCACACAGCGCACCTGTCCATCCACCGGGCCCTCATGAGATTTGATTTCAGGTTTACCTAACAAACACAAGTTAATGTCACAATATGTCAGGAAGGAGAGAGTTTTTATTCAGTCGTATTGACGCTGAGTGAGGCATGAAGCGAGAGAGCAGGACCTCATTTCACACCGAGGAAAAGGTCAATGAAACCTTTTCCCACATGTCAGGGACTGAAGATTAATGCAATGTGAGGTAATGATATTCATTACGTGGCTTTAGGGAAGAAAAAACCTTTTAAAAAATCTGATTTAACTTACTGATCACAAAGATGGTGAACGTCTGGTTTACTGATGCATCACGGTTGGAGGCTTTAAAGGTGTAAACTCCGCCCTCGGTCATTTTCAGGCGCACCAGCCTCAGCTCACTGCTGTACCTAAACGAGAAAATCATATTGCATTTATTGATTTTGTTTAAAGGGCAATTTAGGTATATTTAAACCTCCAGTAGATTATTTTGGCCCGCAGCAGTGAAATGGGCTGTAATGACTGACTGTCATCCTTTGGTGCAAATGTGCTCGAACAAAGTACGTCCACTAAAAGTTCTTTTTGGTCCTCACAGGCTCAAACTGTTATTCTGTGTAAGTGTCTGACAAACTTTTGTAGGGATCAAATACAGATCATTTTTCTAACCAGAAACAGCCGTTACATCGCTCTCTTCAAATCCACCAGACTCCACTGACAAAAACAGCAACTTTACCTTGCAGAACACTGGAGCTACTGATCTACCGCAGCTTTGATGGTTAGTTTGTTTGACTTTGATGTTTTACATTTTTAAGTTTGGATTCAACACAATATTTGTATAACACACAATAATAATATATACAAACTAACAGATGGAGGCAGCAGTAGACCAGCAACTCCCATTCTCTGCAAGCTTAAATGACTGTTTTTGTTAATGGAGTTTGGTGGATTCAAAGAGAGTCATAAAAAGAAAGGATCTATCTCTGTCGGGATTCTTTCTGTCATGTTGTCACATACAAAAAATAATAACCCGAGGCTGTCAGTGGAAAAAACAAGCGTTTTTAGTCGAGCACATTTGCACCAAAAGATTGGTTGCAGTCACTACAGCCTTTTTCACAGCTGCCGGCTGAAGCCGTCTACTGGAGAAAGAGCAAGAGCTTAAAAATACACGTATTTACCTTGAATTAAAGTCGGTTAAATGTTTTTTTTTATTTATGGTTAGTTGTGTATAAACAAAAAAAAAAAGTATTCTCCGTCCTTTATGTCAAAGCTGCTTAAGAAGAACCTGAAATGCTCAATATTTGCATTAATGATTATAAACAGTGTCTGTTTGTCTGTTGTACCTTTTTGCATCTCTGTTCATTGACAGTATGCAAACACTAAACAAAGGTTAAGGACTCTTTCTCCCACCACTAATGGATTTATTGATTTTGAACATCATAAAAAGGAGTTTAAGTTGTTTTCCGTCATGCAAGGTTTGCTTTAAAGGTCGTGTTCTACTCCTGCAGCATTATTAAAAATGTTAGTAACAGACACCATGAAGCAGAGCTTATGAACATTAGCGCTCTCATAAAGTATTATGTAATATTAACATCTGCAGAACAGAGGTATTACTGCCAATATTGCATGGTTTCTGTTTCCGTTAAAGCCGTTTCACCAGAAAGCTCGAGGCCTTTTCAGCCTCATTTCTCATTAAGCTGTGACGAGAGCAGCTGCAGCCAAACCAGAGGTGCTAAATTCCTCCAAACGAGGTTAATGAACATTCTCACATATGTGGTACTATGTGAAGAGCTCTAATGTAGGTCTGTGTCTGTGGTTTCTCACCTGTACTCCTGGCCGTGTGTGGTGATGACGTGGTCCGTCGTGTTCTTCAGCTCTCGGCCCATGAAGCTCCAGGAGAAAGTGTGCGGCTTTGGATAAGCCTCCAAGTCAACATTCAGGGACAAACTCTCGCCTGAGCGCACCTGGATGGTTCTGTTGTTTGAGGAAGTTAAGTTAATGAATCCTTTTTCTGAAAAATAAGGAAACAAGATATTTTATTTAAGAAGATTTAAGCAGTGTCATGAGACTTACAGGTTCATCAAAATGTAACCCAACACATGCAAAAGATGAGAACACATCACACACTACATCACTCCACATTTACAAATGATCTATCTGTTATATCAGGCTATAGCTAGCTGTTAATTAGCTTAGCTTAACCTGCATAAAGACTGAAAATGGGGGGAAACAGCTGGCCTGCTTTGTTCGACAAATAATATATATTGTGTTGATGGGGGAGCTTTATTGGTAGCTGTTTTTGTCATGCTAAGCTAACCTTACCAACTTCAAAACAGCTCCGTCTTCACTGCGCAGACATGAGAGCTGTATCAACCTGACGTCAAACTGTCGGCACGAAAACTAAAACAGCATTTCATGAAATGTGAAGCTTTAAAGCTGCCGTGTAAAATATTTAGTTGAAACATGAGAATGATTGAGAGGTCAGATCTTTGCTTCACATTTTTGCTCATTCATATTTCTTTATATTTCATTAACTTTCTATCACTTTACAAATACGTAAAGTTACCAACTGTAGTTTTTAAAGCAGCAATCTTAAATATCTTAGTTATGCTCTCTCTGTCGCCACCTGTGGTGATACGTGTGATTGCAGGTGTTCTGGACCTCACTCTAGCTGTGTTCCAATCCAGCGGCTGCAGCCTTTCGAAAGGCCGTATTCAAAGGCTGATTGCGTCACAGAAGCGCGTCGAAGGCTGTCCCAATTCGAAGGCTCCTTTAGATGCGGCCGTGAAGGATCCATCAGGTGCATCCTTTGCGGCCCACGGTGTCCCGAGATGCATTACGTGGCAATTCAAACAAGATGGCGGACTTTTACACGGCCGAGGAATACGTTTCAAAATGTAAACGTTTTTGGTTTCAACTCAATAGAATAGCTGTGCTACACACGTTTAAGAAAACCAAAGGGCCCTTGAAACAAATTATCTTTAAAATAATAGGTTAACTTATGCGACGTTAGTTATACTAGCTAGTTAGCCTGCTAGCTACCGGTTGCTAGGTTACAGGAGCAGCGTTTGGTGACGCAAGGGTAGACCAGACCGTCTCATTTCAGTTCGGCTTTAACGTCTGCGCAGGCTGTGAATGGAGCATCCTCTGTGGGCCGCCTCCTTCGAAGGCTGCAGCCCGTGGATTGGTTACACAGCTTCTGTCAGAGATCCAGACGGCGTCCTCGCTGATGGTTTTGACTGTTTGTTTCATCATCTTAACTGAATGATCTTCTCTTTTTGTTGCATAACTAACTCAGCAGAGAACAGAAAACAGCGTGCACCGCTCCCACCTACTCTCTTTGTCCATGACCAACAACAGTGCGCTCTCAGACCAACCACTGCTTGGTGGTGGATACCAACTGGGATTTTTCTGGGAGTGTTGTCTTGACAAACAGTTCGTTTATATAAAAGATAATGCAAATTCAAAGGCATGGGAGGCAGGGACATGATATCTGGAAGCATTCTGGTTTTGGTTTCCAGTCCAGGTAGAATTGGCCAATTACGTTTTGGTTGTTTGCAGGAAAACAGTCTTTGTGCAGAGCTAATGAGGCGGAACACATAAATCTCGCAACCCATCTGCCGTCATCGCACAACAATTTAAGTCTTTTTAATCTCTACAAACACATCTGCTCAAAAGTGAAGATCACAATCCAGTCACAAATGTGGTCTCGCAACTGCATCTCCATTCTTCCGTCTCAAATATTAGTCAGACCATGAACAACGGCCCGCAGACGTAAAAGGAAGTTGTTGGCTTTTTCACTTATCCTGACATTTGCTTCCGACGATGGAGGCCCCAAAGCTTCGGCCCTCGTCAAGATTGCCGTTGTGTTAACTCATTCAACAGACCAAAGTTGCTCAACAGACATGAATTTAACTGAAAATGTAGAAACTGTAGCTCATGAACTCACCATAAACGTCGAGCCACACTGACTGATTGCTGGTCCCCTTCTCGTTCATCGCTTCACATCGGTACCTCCCGGCGTCCCGAGCTTCGACCGCTGCAATGTGCAAGGTGGCGCTGCGCACGTGCGTGAAGTCCTCCGTCAGGATGCGGGACGCACCGTCAACCTTTGCTGGTTGCTGTGGATACCAGACGGCACCCTGTCAACGCCCAGAGATCTCTAGAGATTAACCCCGTCTGCATGTCTATCCTCGCTGACAGACACACAACCGCCTGCATGCAGCTATACACACACACACGCATGCACACGGTAGTCCACACACAGCCGAGTTCCTGAAGCTTAGATAGCATGACCTTTGACCCCTGTTCATGAAAACAGACAACCACTGATACCAGGTGGAGGGACAGAAAACCTTTGTTCAGAATGATCTCAGTTTAACTTTTAGGGGACACGTTAGGACAGATTGATTGGGACAGATTTCCAAACAGTAATCAATGCAGCAGGAAGGAAGTTATTATTGGGTGTCGAAGCATTTTCAAAGTGCACACAAATGTTGATTTTTAACTTGTTTTTTCAACATGTTCAGCAAATATCACAAGCTGTGGTTCTGATTCCCAAAGACAGCTGATATTTAGTGGTTGACTCTTCCTAACTTTTATCAAATATCTGTTTGACTGACAACCGACACTCAGGGGCGAATTCACAAAGAATGGCTTGCGGCCGCTTATAGCACCGAGCATTTTCACATCCCTTCCCACCGCTCTCTGCACAAAGTCTTGGTGCTCTCAGCAGCTCCACTCTCTTCTGCTAAGGCCGAACATGCTAACACAGTCACCTGCCTCGGAGGGGGCACATCTTTTTCAAGTTTATGGTGAAGCCCAGACAGATGTTAGCAGCTTCTTCACTGCAGCAAGCCAGATAAAATAGCTCTTTCACCCTCTTCCTGTGGCTGAATGAGGCGGCTTCTTTCGGTCTGATTTGAAAGTTTAACAGCCGCAAAAGCAACACAATCCCTTCTTTGTGAGTTCGCCCCTCAGTGTGAAGCATGTCCAAGTTAAATCTGCCACGAGCACAGTAAAGAAAAGGCAGGAGGGTCTCACCGAGCCGGGTGGGGTGACCCACTTCAGCGTGATTTCTCCGTTGACATTGGTGGTGTTGCAGGTGAGGGTCAGACTCTCCTCCTTAGTGAGAATGAGTCTGTTTGGTGCCGGCAGCTCGATCACAGGAGGGGCGTCGGGCACTGAGAGGAGACACAAAGAAATGTGACTGAGCCTTCAACCTCTGTTTGAAGCAACATCTTGAGTACAAACACACATTTACACAGGTTTACCTGGCTTTACTGTCAGGAGGTAGTCATGTGATCGGACCGGCTCCCCCCCGAGCCTTCCTATACACACATAGCAGCCTTGGTAGGCATTCTGTGTGTTGTTGATGATGATGCCTTGCTCCAAGCTTGCAGAAAACTGCAGACCAGAGGCCAGAGCTCTGCTGGAACATGTTTCCAGGCGCAGGTTGTCCAGACTTGGATCAGTTGCCAGGCAGGGGATGATAGCAGCGTCTCCCATACGAGTGAGAATGTTCAACACCATTGATTTTCTGAAAGGATTGTCAGGATCTGCCAAAAAACAAAAACATGCAATCGCACTTCAGAGCTGAAAGCAGGTCTGCACAGCGCGCTGCTGAAGCGGCCGTTTGTGACCAGATAAAACAATACAACACAGTTTAACACACTTTGATGTCAGGTTGACTCTCTGCCCAATGATCGCTGAGAACTGCTTCTCAATAAGTGACAGTGTGATTGGCTGGCTGGTCCACTCCATAAATAAAACCGATGACTGGTGTATTTGTGGGCACTCTGCAGCAGTCATACGATCAATGATTCAGTTTCTACAGAGCTGTCAGATTTTTACTGGCAGGGTCCATTGCTCCCGATCCAAAACTCCCTGTTCCACTGTAATCACCAAAAACACAACACACATCAAATCCAGCTTCATTGTCTCTCAGCTGCTTGAACGTTTGCACCCATGTGGGGCTCATTTTCACTGATTCACAGTGAATCATTGAGCCTTTACGTCCTTTACTGTTGTGCTAATGTTACTGGGGAGGTTTGCTGCATCAAGATGACCAGCTGGTCGGTTGATTCTGCGTTTGGTGCCATTACACGGCTGCAGAAGAAGAGGTCATGATGAGATTATGTAACTGAAAGATTGCTGGAAAGTTTCTGTCCTTTAAAGCTAAATATTCTCTCTGTGCAGTTTTTCTTGCCTGTAGAACTGAAGCAGTTTTTCTGTGAGTGCGTCCTTGTTCTGTTTTTGTCATGCATGCACACGAGTGTGCACATACCAATGCTTTCACACTACTACGCTGATCTACGAGCGATGGTAACGCAGCGAGAAACTCAGCAATGTGCTAATAAGAGCTACAACAAGGGGAGCCGGTACAGCTGGATGTAATTCATATAGGATTCAGATATTTCGGAACAAGGCTTTCAAATGTTTCATGACTGCAGTCACACTGTCTTTACACCTTAAGAACACACACGGTGTGTTTGTTGAGAAGCACTGAATGTAAACAAACCTCTTGTTTGTGTACGAGAAAACTCCACCTTTACAGTCACACCTCGGCGAGGCAAACACGTTTTTTTGTGATATTTTGAGGTTGATGGTTTTGGCGCTCACGCTCAGATATTTTGTGCCCAAATTAAAATTTCACACAAAAACATTTGTGTTACAAATAACAGCCTCTCTGTTTACTGTGTCAGAGCTGTGTGAAGCTACAGCTAATGCAAACCGAACATTTCCAACTCACACAGTGTCAGTCACATGGAGCGCAGTGTGTGTGTGTGTGTGTGTGTGTGTGTGTGTGTGTGTGTGATCATTCATCGGCAGTGTGTTTGGCTGCACTGTAGGCACACACACCAGTTTCTCTTCGGCTGCACCCAGGCTTCTGGGGGATGTAGTATTAAACTGCACCTGTTGTTACCACGGTGAGCTTGAGGATCCACTTCTTTGGGTCCATATTAGCAGAATAAACAGGCACCAAGGCGGATCTGTTATCGAGCGTTACTTATCTAAACACAGAGATCCACCCTGCAGAGACAAAGAGCTGTGAAAGCTTGTACTGTTTACCTGCACAACTTCAGCAGAGTAAATATTTTTGATGATGCTACATCTGAGCGTCTCATCCACAGAGCCGTTACTGTTTGCAGCTCAGAGGTGGATGTGTGGATAGTGGAGTGAATGATGAGCGCATGATATCAGCCTGCAGTGATGGCGGCGGGCCAAGGGGATGTAGAGTCACCGAGAGAAGGAAATACTGTACAACTCAGTCATGCTCTCGATAAACAGCTACGGTATCTGCTGTACCTGTCCGGGGCAAACTTACAAACACCTTCTTCTGCAAACACACCCACACACACTGCTCTCTGTCCCCGCACACAGAAACTCGACTGATTTCCTAACCTGCAGTCTGTCTTAAGCTTTCCTTTGTCTTACAAACAAACACCACATAATCTCACATGCATCAAAGCAGCTAAATACCCTCAAACATCACACCACCTACCTTTCACGTAGACGTAGATGGAGGCATTCTCGTGGGAGCTCTCCTCCAGGCAGATGTAGCGTCCCATGCTAACAGGCTGAGCTCTGGAGATGTGCAGGGTGGACATCCCGTCGATCTTCTTCTCGCCCCGCACCCTCAGCCGGTCCTCCCGCTGCCACTGCATCGCCTTCTCGCCCTGGCAGCGCAGCTCGAAGGGTTTGTTGAGCATGACGACGATGTGGGGGTCGGCAGGGGTGATGGAGGGCTTGGTGTCGCCTGTGGGGGGACAGAGCGAGAAATCAACTGCATACCAAACATACCAGAATCATGATTGATTGATTGTATGATTTATGACACCTTGGAGGAAAAGATCATGAGCACATTGCTGATATTGAAATAGTGCAACTTTCAGTTTTTACATGTTGAAAATCTTGAAAAGTCTCAGAGCTTTTGGAGGGACTACAAAAGTTAGTGTTTTTATTTAAATGTGCAAACAGCTACGACTCGAGAAGATCTCTGAGCTCAAAAACAGCTGAAAGGTTCAGTCAGAAGCCGCAGACAGAACCGCACCTCCACCTGACTCCAAAACAGATTCATACTGACTCTCACATCCGACGTGTGAGAGAACATTTCCATGCATAGATTAAGTCCATCGGTAAAAACTTGGACTGCATTTTAGCATTAATCCGTTTATCATTTAGTCTATAAGATGTCAGAAGTTGTGAAAAATGCTCAGAACAATCTCCCAGCAGCTAAAGTGACATCTTCAGACTGCTTCTTTTGTCCGACCAACAGTCTGAACCCTGAGGACAATTTATGCACTGTCATACACGACAAAGAAAAGCAGCAAATCGTCACATTTCAGAGGCTGCAGCCACAACTTTTCTTTCAAGGCACAAACTCATAACTCAACTTATTGGTGCAGCACTAATAACCTTTATATCTTGTGACCAACAAAGCAAACAAAGAAAAGTTACAGTCTCAGTGTGTTCTTATTCTGGAACAGGTCATCCTAAAATGCGGAGGTTAGATAATCTTGTGACACCACAGAGTTATCTTTCAACCCCTCGGGGGGGAGCTGACTCCGAATGTTGGAAACACTTTGTTTTCAACATCAGTAATGTTTGATAAATGAACATAATTGTTACCAGAACTCTGATGAGACTGTGCCGGACCTTCAGATTGTTAAAGAGATGTACGGCTGAGCCTTTCAATTCTGACAGTCATCAAAGTGTGACAGCAGGAATTAAACCCTGAACCCTGAATTCCCACAGTCTGACCTCTAATGACTGCTGTGCGTTCAGGGTGTGGTGGCATGAGAGATCCATCTGTAACGCCTAAATTCGAAGAATCACAGAACAGCAAACAGCAATGTATCATTATACAATGATGGGTCTATTTAGAAACTGTTAATAATACTAATGGCCCCTTTGTTTGCTCAGCCTCTGCGCCTATGCGTAAATATTTGGCTGTGGAATTTAACGTAAAGATTGTGCTGGCAGCGTGACAGGGAGGAGCTACAAAGATGATCAACAAGTTCTCCATGAGTGGCACTATTATTAGAGTATACTCTGATAATATAATTATATATTAGTTTATTCATGAGATCATCCGAGAGGTGCAGGAAAGAGTGAACCAGGTCTGCTGTGCTGTGCGCTCTGCCCGGAGATGTGGCAGTCACTCAAAGTCCCTGATGATATCAACACTGAGCATCACACACGATCAAGCTGTCGGTCAGACGGGGAAGGCACAGAAATAAGAGTCCACCTGATGCCGCGCTGAGCTGCAGTAGCTCTGCACGCGCTCCGAGGGCGCAGAGTTTCACAACAACACTACAGTTTGTGCGCGCGCTCTGCCAGAACAGCTTTCCATAAATTTGCGTTCTGTCTCAGTAAAATCCCCAAACGATCCTCCCTTTAAGATAGAAGCTAAGGCTCACACATGAACAGACAACGGTCAAAACAAGCCCCAAACAAAACAGCTCAGACCGCGGCGCCTCGCTTGTCTCATAAACACAGCGTGTGTAAACGGACCGTGACCTCCGCACACGGACTGAAGATGCTGCCGTGCTGTAATAGCTGCAATGTGTTCCCAGGATCCAACACCACATCAAACTGTCGGGGAAATATCAAAGCCACACATGTGACAATATTCATCCAACAAGTGAGAGATACATAACCATGCATCCCCACACCGCAGGACGGACACAGCGCGTGCATGCTTCCCAGTAATGAGGGAAACATTTCCATACTGACGGTTCTGCGCTGAACCTGCGCCCGCGCCGAGTCTCTGCACCGCGCTCATGTTTGTAATTCAGCATCCCACTTCAGCTCAGCTGTTTGATTACTTTCTTGTTAGTGGCGCCTTGCTGTTCTCTGAATAACACGTGAATTATTAAAGTAGCATCCACATCATGAGACAGAGTATCCGCTTTCCTCATCAGGTTTCAGCGGCTTCAGGTTCTGTTATCAGCGGCGCTCACGGCACCACCTCCCCGAACAAAGAAAAGTGCAGAAACGCGCAATAACAACGATGTGGAGCAAGTGGAGCGATTCACTTCACTGCATTACGGATTATCTTCATCTTAGTGAGCTGAAAGGAGCTGAATATACCTGCACTCATTAAAAGATAATCGAACCTCAGCAACAAGTTCCGTGCGTAAAGCGCAAACGTCTTACCTGGATGGAAGATTAACTGTAGAAAGACAGACAGCAGTATCCAGTGGTATTCCATAGTTATTATTCCATGGGTCAGCTGTGAAGGTGAGCCAGTGCCTGTGTGCTAAACGTAGCTCTGGTGTACTCGCAGAGCGCGTCGGAGTTGAGGGAAGTTGACTCAGATAGAGACGCACTACAAGTGTTTAAAGGCACAGATGCGCAGAAGAGCTCGCAGCAGCAGCAGCCGTCGTCTTTCTGCAAACATGCTGTGCTCCTGGAGCGCGCCAGAGGGGCCGATGCAGGCAGGGCAGGTACCTCCGACTGACTGAGGCGTCAACAACATGTTTTTAGAAGCCAGTGGTGGAGCTTATTACTCACACGGTGCACGAGGAGAGGGAGGCGACAAGCGCGCGCGCACGCACACGCGCACACACACACACAGACCGACACAAAGATACACTCGTCCGCTCCCGTTTTTACACGACCTGTTTGACGAATTAAAATGTTAGAAACATTTCTGAACATTTTGTCCATAATTCGTCTGTCAACTTAATTTTCTGGGATAAAATAATACCATACAGTTTTATCAGAATTATTCATTCCGTTCCTCTTTGTCTGATTTACATTTATCTTTTTATTATTATTTTTTACAGGACACTCTTGAGGTGATTTGAACTGAAACAAAAAGCTTCCAAATCGAGATGAGAAGAGAGCATAACGAGCTCTTTGTCTTCGCCCCGCCTCCTGATACCAAAGCACATTTCTTGAACCCTGGCACGCACGCTCAGGCTCCACAGCTGGCCTGGTTTCCGCCATACTGGCTGCTTTCTAATGGTGCAGTGTTAAAAGCAATGAGCCATTTCAATCCTGCTTTAAAACAGCCGTCTATATCAAAACACCCAGCAGATAAACTTGCAGGACAAATAATATCAATCTGAGACCTGTGCACACACACAATGTATTGATCATATGGGCCTATGTTTTCATTCCTTCAGAGTTGTGCATTGAAATGTGAAGGACTCACATTCAGTTAGTTTCTTCTCTTTAGATTTGCTCTGGTTTTAAAGTTTCAGTGTCTTAATGAATCTTTTCTTATTTTGTTTGGCCACAGAAACCATTTTCTCTCAGCTCGGCAGAGACGTGAGGAAACACTCCACATTCATCTTCTCTCTGGACGACCATCCGCTGCTGGTGATGGACGCAGCTTTAGAAATGTTGTTATGACATCAAGTTCTTGATTCCAAAGAATACTGCTTTCATCAGTGGGCCCATTTTGCAAAAGATGGTGACATTTATTTATTGGACAATCTTTCAGAGTGATTTAGTCTTCAATAAAGTTGAGAGCAAAAATAGCAACAGAAAAAAGATCTCTTTTTGTCCTTACAAAAAACACTGGATCCTTTATTTCCCATGATGCACCTGAATCTCACCTTCCGTCTAAGCTGCCCCTCCCTGCCTGTTAAATACCTGTATCTTTAAAACTCTCTTTACATTTATTATCAGGTTGTTTCAAGCGTTACTAAAGATGAAGGGCGTCACACTAAACAGGCAACAGGATGAAGTTCAGGCAACATCAGGAGCTTCTTGTTGTTCAGATTGTTAGCAAGCTACATCTGATCTTCTCTCAGGTACTCTTGTTGAGTTTCTCTGGCAGCCTCCGTTTATTTCACTACTTTGCTTTCGACCACTAAAACGATATTCACTTTACTGTCTGAAGCAAATGAAGATATCAGTCAGTTTTCACAGGGTCAGTCGTGTCCACGATGGGGACGAGTATTATGGACCAGGCAGAAAAAACAAGATGGAGGAAGAATTTATTTTGCCTTCAGAATCAAATTCTAGAATTAGTGCAGAAAAAAAAATCTGAGGAGGAAGGTTTTTATTTTCCTCTCATCTGTTTTACGCCTGGCCCCAACGCTCCTCCGTACAATGACATAAAGCCGATATGTTTGCTCAGATTTAAAGAAACTCAGGACGCACATTTTCATTCTCTAAAAGGTGTCATTATAGCAACCAATCTGTGCAACATGCATTTTTAATTGCATATATTAATGTGGCCTTTAGATGCCCCGTAAAAATACAGAAAGGGAATCCATCAACATCCGGAGATGTGGCTAAAATAACAAATGTGACGCACGCTCTGTCAGACGCTGTGCGTGTCCTTCCATGTGAGAATGTTCCCGGAGGACAGTTTGGAATAAAAAGCTTGTGTGCAGGGATGTCATCACAGTTTGGGCCTCACAGACAGCACAACTGTACGGCGTATGGACCATAACCTCGAGACTGAATAGATTCTTTGTGTCATTTAATATCTTCCACCATCGTTTCTCCTCACGTGAGCCGCACAGCGCTCTCTTCAAGGCTCTAATGGCCCAAACGCTGAAACCAAATCTCTAATTTAACTTCCTCCAACCATTAACTCCTGAGAAACACACATCAATTATCCAGTTTCCATTCGCATAAACGTCTTCTGGAATAACAGAGCATGATCTACCTGTGAAAAATACAGCTTGTTGTCAATGACAGCATTTTGTCTTTTTAAAAACCTATTATTATTGAATTGTTAGTTGTAGCTTTTTAAACGGGCTGAACGGCCCAGACGTGTTCGATTACAGAATCAAGCTGCAACTTTGGATAAAGTGCAAATTACTAAAACAAATACACGACTCCACAAAAACTGTAACCACGAAGGCAAGCAAATGTAAAAAACGTGCTGCAGAAACCTGGAAAAAAACGCATCCAGACGTCACAACAGAAGTGCTCCAGGCCTGTAGGGGGCGCTCAGTGGAACAGCTTTATTTTCCTTAGGAGAGAGAGGGAGACCATGCAAACACACGACTTTATAACATGTACAAAAAACCCTTAAAGAACTTAAGTCTCTGATTTTGGTGAAACTAAAGTAACCGTTGCTCCTGTGCAGCCTCGAGATGACTGGATATGCAGCATTCGTGTTTTTGACTTTGCCTCATCTTTGCTGTTAATTTATTTGTTCTGTCTCTCTGCAGCACATTTGATTTATGCAGCACATTTCTATTGTTGTTTTTGTCCTGGAGTTTTACACGTGTTTTTTTAAGTGGCAGCATTTCTAAATCTGCAGCCCATTTCTCTCAGCGAAAGTCTTCAAAGCTGTTGCAGCATGTTCGTCCCTGTCGGCCACCAGAGGAACATACATCTATAATTTACAGGTAATATAAGAACAAGCTTCACGCACACCAAAGAAATTAGATGAATGTGTGATGTTGGAGCAATATAAGAATATATGATTACATACATTAATCATAAAAATGCATTCATGTCTGTCTTTGTGGTTAACCATTAGCCATGGCGGTCGCCTTGTTCCTGTTTAGAGACGAAGGGGAAGTTCCGTAACAGAAACAGAAAAACCTCTCATTTGTTAATCTTCCCTTCAGCCAGAGCTCCGTCTCTACCCACAAAAACAGACTTGTTGTAATGTTACAATGTTTTTCTGTTCCCTGTTCAGGACCAGGAGGGTCGGAGTCACACCGATACCTATTCCACTCATTCTGTTCTGAGGCGGGGTTACACCTGGACAGGTCGCCTGTCGATCACAGGGCTGACACAGAGAAACAGACGACCTTTCACACTCACATTCACACCTTTTTTAGAGTCACCAATCAACCTAACGAGCATGTCTTTGGACTGTGGGAGGAAGCCGGAGTACCCGGAGGGAACCCACGCATGCACGGGGAGAACGCTTGGTTACATTGTAACCTTGGTTGGTAGTGAAGAGATTCCCCACTCACATACATTTGGAATATTGGAATATGTCACGGAGTGGAGTCTCAATACAATTAAGAACATGCAGTTCCACACAGAAAGGCCCCCTACATCCAAACCAGGATTTGGACAGGGACCCTTCTAGCTGTGAGACAACAATGCTAACCACAAAACTGAAAGCTATAAGTAGACCAAAAAGTATTCCCCCGGATAAGAGTGTGATGATTAATAGTAAGAAGTTACTCCAGCAATTTGCACCTGGTTAAGGAATCCAAACCAGGATGAACAAAATATTACATTTCCCTGAGCGGAGTCTGTATGTTCTCCCCGTGCATGCCTGGGTTCTCTCCGGGGTCTCCGGCTTCCTCCCACAGTCCAAAGACATGCTCGTTAGGTTGATTGGTGTCTCTGTGTGTCAGCCCGGTGATTCACTGCGACCAGTCCAGGGTGTACCCCGCCTTTCACCCAATGACAGCTGGATAAGCGGTATAGATAATGGATGGTTTAATATTGATATTTACCCAGGCTGTATTCTTCTTCAAGTTAATATAATTGAAACCAATAAAGGCCCTGAATGAAGCAGCTCCCTTTGACGGCAGCGATTCTTCCACACTCAGCAGCTGACACAGGTGCAAAACATGATACTGTAATCATGCTCAATGATTATTTGTCCAAGTCTGTGCGCGCCCATTTATGAGCACCAGACTTTCTGCCTTCAGGGCTAATAAGAGTGTCTGACCCACCTTGCTTCAGTTGTGTCAGTGATGATGACATGAAGGTGCATGTGTGTGTGCAGATCCAAACAGTTACCATGTGAAGAGGCAGAGATGGAGGGACGCTGCATGGAGAGGAGTTTGGTAAAGGCGTCAGGAGGGGCTGCAGGCCGAGCTTTTGCTAACTGAAGCTTGTTTGTTTCCAGGTTAAGTATTCCGTTTTCATGGTTCACAGGGTTTTTAATGCTAGCGGAAATATCTGCAAATCTGTAACAAAGCTCTTTAACAGTCTAATAATAGAAAATGAACAAAAACAAAGTTAAAATTAGTTTTTTCTCCCTTCAGCCACAGTCTCATTTCTAACTACAAAAACAAGCTTGTTGCAATGTCAGAATGTTTTTCTGTTCTGTGTTCAGAGCTAGGAGGGTCGGAGTCACACCTCCAAACCACTAAAACAAGGTTTTTTATGTTCATGTCTAATTTAGTATGAAGTGTAAAATAAGCAAAAAAGGTTAGGGTTAGAGCAAAGCAAAAAGAAAAACCTCCTGATAATACCTTCATGATTAAAGGTTAAAAAAGACCTTAAAGGTTTGCACCTGGTTAAAGTTTAAGGGAACCAGTTATTTTGGTGGTATTCTGGTTCCCGCCCCCTCCACAGTACAGAAACAGCCCTGGTAAAAATCACTAACGACCTCCTCATGGCAGCTGACTCCGGACTGTTAACCATTCTCACCCTCCTTGATCTGAGTGCACCCTTCAACACCGTTTCTCATAACATCCTCCTTGACAGACCAGCCTCCATTGGAATCACTGACACACCCTTTGATTGGTTTAAATCTTATCTCTCTGGCCGCATTCAGTTCATCCAACTCAAAACTTCCAAGTCCCAGTCATTTCTAGTCACTACGGGGGTTCCCCATGGTTCTGCCCTGGGGCCCCTTCTGTTCATCATCTTCCATAAATTTAACATGCATTACGTAAGCACGCGTGAAATTTGGTTTTACCGGAAGAAAAAATGTTCTGATTTTGATATAAGAATAAGAAGAAATGGTTTATCTGGTTTTTTTGGGCCTATATTGTCAAATAGATGCACAATATTACCGGGGATGTGATCGAAAAGGATTAAAATGACATTTTTCATTTCACCTCGACTTTAATCATCCCTCTACACCTCGCAAACAAAGTTGTTTCTATGTCTGTGTCCCTTTGAAGTGTTTGATGAATAATCGGAGCAGGCAGGGGAATAATGAGGAAGTAGCAACATGGTACCTCTATCATGCTAACTGTTTTTGTCTTGTCTTGTTTTGTCTGCCGACGCTCATTTATGAGCAACAGACTTTCTGCCTTCAGGTTTGATAAAAGTATCTGACCCACCTTGCTTCAGTTGCCCAGTGATGATGTCATGAAGGTGCATGTGTGTGTGTGCTCATCCAAACAATTACAGTGTGAAGTTTGGTAAGGGAACTGAGGCGTGTAAAAACTTACATGTGTTTTAGTCAACAGACCGTGAGAAGCTTTGAAGTCAATAAGACGGACCATAAAACCCGAACGAATGTTTCTTTGTTCTCGTTTGAAACCTTTTTATATGGATCGTGAAAATGATGACACAACATTCACTTGAGAATACAAACACAGCATGAGTACAACTATAAAACAGGAGCAGTCGCACCACAAACATAAAACCACAGAACATCTCTCCCTGCGTGTTGAAGAGATGTCCTCCAGGTGTTGGGTTTACGACAATAGGATCGTAATAACGGTGTTTTTCCATTGAAACAAGACGTCATGTCGAGTTGACCTTTGACCAGCATCGTAACGCAAACACGTGAAGCCCCCTGCAGCTAATCCTGAGTGGGCCCATTACACAGAGCGAATTTTAACATCTTTCATAGTGAGGATACCATTTCACAGTGTCAACGAAATTTAGCAGACCACTTTACACCACTGTACATAGTTTATGGAGTTCACTTTAAACTGTTGGAGCTTTTTAACATATATGCTGCGGTTTTTATGCAGTTTTTGAATTGACCTCTGTGCGGCCCGCAGCTTCAACTTCAGGCGAGGGAGACCCCGGTATGGCCCCGATCAATCTCGGCTCCCATCGGCTATAGTCTGACGCAGATCTATCCTCCCCCGGTGAACATGCTGGACTTCCAGTTAAGACTTTCTTTTTCGCGTGCTGCATTGTTTACAGATAAATAAACCGTTTTTCTTGTGATTGACTTTATTAACGGGTCTTAGCTTCGCCGAAATTTCAAGATCATGATGCAGATTAGTGAAAAGTCAAAATGAAGCTTTGTCAGGTCTGTCCTCAAGAGGAGAAGAAAACTACTTTAACATGCTCGTTTGTTGAACGTTGGTCGGATCCATCATTTCTGATGCATTCGAGGAAGTCCGGAAATCTAAACACTGAATGGCTTTTGTGACACAGCGTCAGGTAATTTATTTCACGTTGAATTTTAGATGTAGAATAGATTGTTAGCTGTTAGCATGCAGATCTTTGTTTAAAGAGAATAATAGGAAGCTAAATCATCGTCAGATAGCCGCTGATGGGAGCTGTGTGCGCTCCACATGGACTGTTTTTCCTGCACAAGCTGCAGCCTGCTGATACTGATTAGTCAATACTACTTGGGCTACAGGTGTACTACAAACGGAATCCAGAACGCTTGCCTACTAGAAAATCCACATCTGTAAATAGTAGCCCCGATAGATACTTTTTCTTTTCAAAAGTTGTTGGCAGGCGGGGCCCATATGGAATGCGGGTCTCCCCTGCCTCGCGGGGGCTGCGGGGGTAAACTTTACGGTGGTGCCTTTGACCTTTTGGGTAAAAAATGTCTCATCATTTTAAGCTATGAGACATTTGCTTGAAACTGTCTCATCATTTAAAATGAACAAATTTAAACAGATTCCCTCGAGGCATTCCTGAGGTTCCTGGTTTAATGGGATGGACCGCATCCTTCTTTGATGAAGGGCCTTACAAGAGAAAATGGAAATATTTGCAAAGCACTTTGTTGTATCTAAACCGCTACACATGTGGACCCCAGGTCTGTCAAAGTGAAGAAGTCAAACATGTGTGGTCACAGAGGATCTATGTGAAATCAAAGGATGAGCACAAGTGTAACGCCTACTACCTGTTAGGAGTCGTGGCGTGCAGCTAGTATAAAATAAATCCTTGTGGTTAAAGTTTTTCACCAGCCCCCTGTAGCTGCACTTTATAAGAAATGCACTGAACTCCATAAACTTCCACAGTTAGGGCTCATACTAAACTCTGTCTGAACATCCAGGCTGTTCGCACCACAGCAAACACAGGTGTTGACATAAAACGACACCAATGTGGCTGGCATGACTGTGTAATTTACATTCCTTCCATTGCTGCTGTCGCAGAGCTACGGGGCGTTGTAGCCTCTCAGGAGACAAGGAGACTAATAAACTTGAAATGAGAGACATCAGCTTTTTTGCTGCGGTGAAACAAGAACAAGTGATCACAAATGACAGGAAGTTGGCTGCTTAGCATTAGCAACAACAAAACACATTTTATTACCTGCAGATGTACTGGCTGCCATGTTCTTAAAATGTTCATCCTTTTCCTGCGATTTTGCTTTTTTTTGCTTTTTTTGATTCACGCCTACCCTTTCATTTCCCATGAATCCTAAGCCTGGCATCAACAGACCAGTTCTCCAAATGGGAATTCATTTCATTTTCCATTTCCAAGGTGCATTATCAATGGGACAAAATGCTCCGGTTAGCTGCAACCAATCAGAGAAACATGGTGATGTCCATATGAATGAAGCCACTGCAAAGTGAAAAAAACTGCAGTTCCTCGAACTGGCCACTAGAGCCTGGCTCCTACAGCGAGTCATTCCCTATAGAGCCCCATGTTAAAATCCAAACCTTCCAGCAGAAGTAAACATGTTTACATGATGACGACGTGGTCGAAGATACTGTTTTGAGAACTCCAGGGGCCACATTTTCATATAACCGTAAAATCCAGAATATAAGTGGCAGTCTGTTTTTGGGGGCATCCCAGAGGTAAACGGGGTTTTCAGTAAGTTAATCTATTTCAACAACAATTTATTTTCATTTAAAACACATTCACAACACACAAATTATAGCCTGCCATCTGTTTTCACCATGTCGAGTTCTGCTAGCTGCTGGTGCGGTAGTTGAGCTCAGCCTACGGTAACACTGATTGTTGTGAGGGTGGCGGCTGCACTGGCGATCATGACAGCGCATGTCTGTGCTGAAGCTTTAGCTCGATTATAGACCCATCGTCTAAAGTACTAACACAACGACATATACCCTGCATTTTACTGTATATTGTTTGCATCGGAATCTAGGACACAGCCCGCTTTTATAGATGGAAAAAAAAGTATTAAAAGTGCGTCTGATACACCAAATGATATAAACACCATAAATTATAATAAGGCTTAAGGTTGTGCGTAATTAGGGCAGACTGTGGTGGGTATGTCCACTTCTTTTGTACAGTCTATGGTGACGTCACACCTTCCAGCGTCCATCTTTGTTTCAGTCTATGGCCAAACCAGAACATTGTACTTGTCTTAATCCCTCCTTGCGAAATATGTTGCATACCATATCTCATTTTATGATCCTGATAGGGGTTGTTAAAAAAGAAAAAGTGTTATAATGTGGATTGCACTGACTCCTTTCGGGATGCAGGTGAGAAGGAAAAAGGGGGCAAATCTACCATGAAAGGATAAAGCAGGGTGAGGATGCTTCTGCATTTAGACTCATTTCCCTAAAGGTCACCACAGAGAGGCACCGGGGACAACGACAGGGCATTTGGGCAGACAGAAGGTCACTTTGGGGCAGCTGGGCTGCTCTTGTTTTTTTGACTTTAGGTCAAAAATAGAGCGTGAACTGTTGTGCTTGGGCTCGGGCACATCCTGGGTAACAAAGGGACAATTTGGCATTCAGAGCAAAAACACGCAGAGAAATTAAAAACAAAGCGGTGGAAGTTAAACAAATCTCGTGCACACAATGTTGAAGAAAAAACAAAGAAACTGACATGAGACTGGAGGAGGATGGTGGGAATGTGCCTGGGAGTAAAAACAAAGACAATATTGGCTGTAACAAACACTACAAATGATTTTATTCCACATGTGACAAAATCTTGGCTGCAGTAGAAAAGACGAGGAAAGATCTGAGCCATAAATTACTCTTGGACATGTGGTAAGAAACATTTGAGAATTGACTTCTCCGTGTGCAGAATTTTAATCAAATAATCAGAAAGAAGGCCAAGACCAACGGAGAGATTTCATAAGAGCACGAATACCTTTATTAGCCACTCTGGCCCCAATTGGCAAAGATTGAATGCATATCGTCGATGCTGCACCGAGCCTTTTGGAAATCAGGCAACATATGAAGAGCCAAACAAAGTTCATCCCTCCAGGTGGTTGAGGTGAATGGATGGTTCAACATCAAACGGGACTTTCGCCCATGAGACCTTCGTATCCCGCGTGAGACCAAAAGCTAAAGTATATTTTTTCATCATCATTTATCTAAGCTAAGATAACTGAGATAAGATCATCTTTACTTGTTCCTCACAGGGGGAAATTCACTTGTTACAACAGCTCACAAAAAAGACACAAATAAGTGATAGGAAAAAAATACAGCCGGCAAATAAAGGATAAAAAAACGAATAAAAAACTATACACACTAAGTACACCATTACACGCGCTCCTTCTTGCAGGGTGGGTGTCTCAGCCTGCTGCTGAAGGAGCTGCTGAAGGCCTCCACAGTCTCATACAGGGGCTGAGAGGGGTTGTGATAATAGGTGTCAGCTTGGCTAACATCCTCCTCTCACCCACCTCCTCCCTGGAGTCCAGAGGACAGTCCAGGACAGACTCCTCTCTGTGCTCCCTCCTCCCTCCGGCAGACCACTGCGTGGAAGACTAACCGACATTACATAACTTCCTTCTTTGTAGTCTTCTTGAAGTAGTGTATCACTATCTTTATTCTATACCCAATCAAGTAGTTTTGGTTCCTTTAGACCCGAAAAAACGGAAACCATTTCACAACACTAGTAAGACTTGGTGAGAACATTGTAAAAATAAATACTTTGTAGGTTTAGTAAAGATTTTAAAAGTTAAAATCAGAGTTAAATTTGGTGACTTAAGTGCGCTGTGGCTCAGGGGCAGAGTCGATCATCTCGCAATCGGAAAGTTGGAGGATCGATCCCTGACAGCTGCAGTCCATGTGTTGAAGTTCTTGGGTAAGACTCTGAAGCCCAAACCGTTCATGAGGCATAGCCTTCAGTGTATGAATAGTAGTAGCCCTCGCCATCAGTGTGTGAATGAGAGTGTGAAAAGATGAATATGCCATGTTGTGTAAAAGTGGTTTGAGTGGTCAGTGAGACTAGAAAAGTGCTTAGGCTACGGTTTACCATTTACCTTCTTTTGTTCGACAGAATCTTTGATTTTCAGGCTTAAAGTCGAGGTGAAATGAAAAATGTCATGTTAATCCTTTTAGATCACATCCCCGGTAATATTGTGCATCTATCTGACAGAAAATTCATTTCTTCGTATTCTTATATCAAAATCCGACCTTTTTTTCTTCCGGCAAAACTAAATTTCACGCGTGCTTACGTAAGTTAGCACCAAACAATTTCAACCAATCAATCTGCAACATTTAGCCGCAGAGCACCAAGAACGCTCGGTCAGTTAGCTAGCTACTGCGCTGTGGAGAACGTCTGTCTACGCCCACTTCTCAACGATCAAATCAAATCCCTTTAATGATATGTCCCGCCTGCACGTCCTGTTTCACTCTGACATACGTCACGATACGGAAGCTAGATACTCTCGAAATGCTGTTTCAGCTCGACTTTAAAGGCCAAAAGTTTAATTAGTCAATAATGCACTCAATAAACTCGAATCCTATTGACTACATTTTGTGAATGTTTCATTACCCGACATTAGACTGAGTTGTAAGAACAGTGAAACCCAGTAATGTCCGTTAAACAGCAATACATGTCTAAAGTTAGCTAACATTAGCCTGGATAAGCTAGCAGCTGAACCAATGATTATATTGCTTCTAATTTGTAACTGATTGTGTTATTACTTTTTCCAAAAGCTACACATGGAGTCACTTTATAGGTGTGTTTGTTGATTCTGAAAAATCTTAATAAAAATATTATGGGCAGTTTCAAAGTGTGTAAAAAACATCAACGTGTATTAACATCAGGACTTCAGCGGTCTGTCACGCTGAAAAGAAACTGTACAGAGGAACATGTTAGAAGGCGAACTGGCCCCATCATTTTTTAACATTTTAGATGCAACATCCATCTTTTATCTTTTATCTTTTATCGGGGGGAGGCTGGAGCCTATCCCAGCTGTCATTGGGCGAGAGGCGGGGTTACACCTAGACAGGTCACCTGTGAATCACAGGGCTGACACACAGAGACAGACAACCTTTCACGCTCACATTCACACCTACGGGCGATTTAGAGTCACCAATGAATGGTGCATGTCTTTGGACTGTGGGAGGAATTCCACACAGAAAGGCGTCTGAACGTCTGAACCAGGATTCAAACTGGGAGGCTAACCACTGCACCAAGGTGTATTTTTCTGAACTGGTTTTATTCTTTACTCAAGAAAGTTTGCTTTTATGGCAATCACAAGAAGAGAGACAGGCAGCTGTTGATGAATGATGTTTCTGTCACGGTTTGGGTCAAATAAAAAGGTAAAGGACCCAGGTGCAGACAATGGTAAAGAGTTTAATTAACTAAGGCAACAATGCAAAAACTAAATCTACAATCCAACAAAAGACAAAGCAGAAAACCAAATGGTAGAACAAAAAGTCTAAGTAAAAGAATAGTCCAAAGGAAAAACTGGAAACACACAAGAGCAACAACAGGGAGCCACAAGGATGACAAAAGTTAAACAGGTAACACGACAATGAACCAGCAACGAGACAGGGGAGCACAAAGACTAATAAACTTAGGTGAGGCTAATCGGACACAGGTGAGACAATCAGGGCAGGGCACACAATCAAACAAGCAGGAAACACACAAAAGCAGGAAGTGGATATCACAAGAGACAAGCGGTGTGTCCGAAACCGCATACCATCATACTATCTTCCTAATCATACTAACCGTGATGTAAAACTGAGTATGTCATGCGTTCTCATCTCATAGTATGCAATTCTGTGTATGTGAGAAATGCCTTGATGTATACATGATCGGCCCGGATATTTGAGTATGAGACGGGAGCTCACTGGTTATACTCAACCGCCCCAAAATGCATTGCGGCTATTCAGCTTCTACTATGGCGGAGATGGTGGAGATTGAAATACAAATAAAATGCAAAACTAAAGTAGACTACATCATGACAAGAACATGGAATCAACTAAGCACAAAACTAAACAAGAAGAACTCATGACAACAAGAGACAAAGTGATCAAATAATATGAACCCCAAAATACAAATGAAAAAACATAACTAAACTAGAATAACTTGTGACACTTTCTCTGACTTGTTTTCACAAACTTTCTGATAAAAGCGCAGTGAACCTGGGGCACACATTTAGCTCAGCTGGTAGAGCAGGCGCACATGTAAAGAGGCTACAGTCCTCATCGCACTGATCGCAGGCTGGACACTCGGTCTGACAGTCATTCGGTGCGTGTCGTCCCACACTCTCTACTCCCCATCCTGTCTCTCTTCAGCTGTCATAATAAAGGCAAAAAGCCCCAAAAATAAAAGCGCACTAAATCTGAATGGTGGCAGTCAAAAACATATTTTTAGCATTTTATTACAAGAACTCACAATGAATACCAGATCAATACCTCTTTTAGCAGACATTTACCAGGTCATCGGCATGGACAAGTCAAACAAGAACAACAGCGACTGACTCGGGAAGCCTTCAACATATTTATTGTAATAGGAATGACAACAAGAAGCAGTGGAATATTTCACCACAGGTGCGATCCTGATAGGCTCCATTCAACAAGTAATAACAGTGAAAGATTATTTTCATTTTGCCTGTGAGCTCCTCGTGGGACCTGCGACGGTTCCCAGGACCACCGAATCAGAATATCAGCGGCTTTAAAAAGAGGCCAGAGTGATAAATGAACACTTCTCACTCAGAGGTTTGTATGCTGTGAAATGTCAACTTTGCACTTCCTTCAATTTTATACACATTACATGGACTGGCTGCACTCTCCATCACATATAATGCTTTTATTGTTATGGGCTGTAAACCCATCAACATGATGCCAACAGCCTGCAATGAAACTCCGAGAGTCATAAGAGAGGAAGTCATAGTCTGACACAGCTACTTTAATAATGTCTGTACTTTGCTTTGTGCAGAGGGAGAGCCAGCTGTCAGCTCCTTATCACCCTGTGGACATTTAATGTCCAGTTTCCCAGAGAATGAAGCAGTTAGTTGCTTAAATTCAGACACATTTATGATGTACATATGGCTGGAAATGGCACGAGAGTAGAGATGTTTTTATGTTCTCTGGATTATTTATGACGCGAAGGCTAGTTTGATGATTTACTGAAGAACGTTTGTTTGGATACGAAGCACTGTACCAAAGCTCAGTAATTCATGACTTAATGTTTTTGTTTCACTTGTTTTTGGGAAAAACAACTGTGAGAATAAGCTCAACCTGCACGCCTGCAGCATTCCCTACAGGCCTCATCTGTTTAAACCAATATTGACATAGCTAATGAACCCACAATGTAACAACCTCTTTATTGAAACACTAAAGTAACCCCTGTGGAGCAATTATATCTTGTAGTGAAAATGAATGTAAGGTCTGATATAACATGTCATGAATTTACTTGAGGGTGCAGCAGTCTGAGGATTGATAGGAATGTGAGCAAGCTGCTACTAAAAATAAAAACCTGCTGATACCTCCTATCGCCACTGGTGTCTCCAAAGCCAATGAAATACATCTTCAAGATTGTTGACTTTATTTCTGACAGTGTCAATTTTTTGTTGTTGTTAGGTTTGGGTGATATCAGTCTTGCAACCCATCAGCTATCTGTGGACAATTGGGTCTCCTGCAGCGTTCTGTTCCCGAGTAGCAGAGTAGAGGAGGAACGACGAGTGGAGATGTAACTAACACTAACACTACAGTCACTGAACTTTCCATCTATCCGTTTTCCTCTCCTTATCCAGGACCAGGTCGCAGTGGTGGCAGGCTAAGTGAGTAGACTCACAAGTCTCTCTCCTCAGCAATGCCTTCCAGCTCCTCCTGGGGGATCCGAGGCGTTCCCAGGCCAGATGGGATATATAATCCCTCAGGCGAGCTCTGGGTCTGCCCCGGGGTCTCCTCCCAGTTGGACATGCCTGGAAAACCTCCAATGGAAGGTGCCCAGGAGGCACCCTAATCAGATGCCTGAACCACCTCAACTGGCTCTTTTCAATGCAAAGGAGTAGCGGCTCTACTCCGGGCCACCTCCAGATGCCTGAGCTCCTTACCCTATCTCTAAGGCTGAGCCCGGCCACCCTACGAAGGAAACTCATTATGGCTTCTTGTAACCGTGACCTTATTCATTCGGTCACTAGCCTTTGCCTACAGGCTCAGCTCCCGCTTCATCACATTACTACTGATTCTGCACTGATCTGTCTGTCAATCTGTTTTTTCCATCATTTGTGAACAAAACCCTGAGATACTTGAACTCCTTCGCTTGAGGCAAAGACTCACTCCCCACCTGGAGGGAGCAATCCACCATTTTCCGGCAGAGAACCATGGCCTCAGACTTGGAGGTGCTGACTCTCATCTCTACCACTTCACAGTCAGCTGAAAACTGCCCCAATGCCTGCTGGAGGTCCCAGCTTGATGAAGCCAACAGAACCACATCGTCTGCAAAGATCGAATTCTGAGGTCCCCAAACTGGGAACCTTCCTCCCCCCGGCTGTCCCTTGAGATCCTGTCCATGAAAATCACAAACAGAATTGGTGACAAGGGACAACCCTGGCGGAGGCCAACATGCACCGACAATGTGTCTGACTTTGTGCCATTGGTTATACAGGGACCGCATGGCACTTCGCAACAGCCCCGGTACCCCATATTCCCGCAGTGCCCCCCACAGAACCCCTGATTTTAGGCCTTCTGCAAGTCCACAAAACACATGCAGACTGAATGATCAAACCCCAAGCAGCCATGCAAGAATAAAGAGTTGGTCTCCTGTTTCAGAACAGAATCAGCTTTGTTCTTCCTGTATCTGTGATTCAACGATTGGCCGGAGCCTCCTATCTAGCACCTGGAATAAACTTTACCCAGGAGGCCGAGAAGTGTGATACCCTGATAGTTGGAGCACACCTTCCGGTCTCCCTTTTTAAAAAATGGGTTCCACCACCATGGTCAGCCATTCCACAGGTACTGTCCCTGACCTTGATGCAACATTGAAGAGACCAAACAATGTCCAGTGCCTTCAGCATTACCAGGACGAATCTCATCTACACCCTGCCACTGAGAAGTTTCTGAGATAAGGCTTCCCCTGGATCAGGCTCTGCCTCCTCATCAGAGGACGTGTTGGTTGGGTTCAGGAGTTCCTCAAAGTGTTCTTTCCACGGTCTCACGATATCCCCAGTCTGGGTTAACAGCTCTCCACCTTTGCTGCAGACAACTTCCCCCTCCTGAGTCGGCCGCCGGAACTTGAGGCCATCACTGTTGTGAACTTTCCATAACCATGAATATCTGCTTCAGACCAACACATGAAACTGTTCAGCTGTTAAATGCGCCAATGTGCGGGATCTTTGCCATTTATTTTGGTGAGTTGAATGTGTGTTTTGGTTAGCGGAAGGGGTGGGACATGACCGTGGCTCCACCAGCCAATCTCTACTACCAGGTCTCTGGCTCCAAATAACATCACATAACACCGAGCACCTGCCTCGGTGGGTATTTAGGGTTCAAATAAGTATAATGAGAGTAGATAGAAACCTTTATATAATGTCATGAGTTAACCTAGCAACCTTTAGAAGTGAGGATTGAGTTGTAGTTTGTCAGATACAACATCCACTGCCCTTCTGAGTAGCGTGCGTTGGTAGTGGAACATGTACACTGCCTTTATACTACCCACTGCTGCAGCACCTAAAATCATTTACACCCCGGCGGTTTTCAGTACCGTGAAAATGACTTGAGGAGAATCGTTGTGAAAGTTCCTGTTAAGTGCACTGAAGGCAGTAAATCAGAGGATTGTATGCACCCTTCACACATAAACGAAGTTTAATGTGTAAAAATTGCTTGAGAGTGTGATAGGGCTGAGGAAGGTTTATGAGGTTATTGAATACAAAAGCCTGAACTCACATAACTTCAATAACTGTGAGGTGATTGAGGTAAAAAAAAAACTACTCAAAAAATACTGTGGGCATTAGCATGACTCTAACTTCCTTTGAACTATGCGCCAACATAATAAGGAGGTCATAGTTCACTATTACCCCTCTAGAACATAGCGCAGTCATGTCAAAGAAATGTATTATTAACATATAAACCATCTAATAAATATCAGAACATTTATACAGTGGAATACCAAAAAGTTCTCTAGCAGCAGACTGATGCTTTATGAGACCAAAGTTCACAAATGACATCATACCATCCACTTTACTGGAGGCTAAAAAATGAGCTGGAGTGTACAAGTAATGTAATCCAAACAAACGACTGTTTTTTCAGCTTCAGTCCTGGTTAAGTTTAACAGTTGGGTGTGCTGAATATCAACTTAGAAACAGAAGTTATACCCTTACGCATTAATCCCATCACCATGTTTGGATACCAACCAGTTAACTGAAAGCATGCATTAAGACTGAAGTCTGCTGACTTAAGAAAACAATCATCCCCTTATGGAACTAAATATAACAGTGCTTAAAATGACTTTGCAATGAAAGAACAATCACAAAACATCAGCCAGGACGTTAACTTGCTCCTGTCCGTTCAGGAAATTCGGGTGCTGGTCAGATCAGAAGAATCAGCAATTAAAATGAATACTGGGGGCATTAGTGTGATTCTAACTTCCTTTGAGCTAGGCACCAACATAATAAGGAGCTCATAGTGCCATATTACCCCTCTAGAACATTATGCTCCCAGGATGCAGGCCTGCTTGTTGTACCTAAAGTCTCTAAGAGTAGCATTGGAGGTAGAGGGCCCTATCGTCCACCCGGCGCAAAGTGCCAAAGTGCACAGCGCAAGTGTCACTGCTATCTTCTACCTGGCGCAGTCGCCATTTTCACGCCCAGCGCCCACGTTGTGTAAATAGCAAGTGATCCTGCGTCACCGTTAGCGTCCATGGGCGTGTTGATTTTGAAATGAGGTGGGGTTAGGCAAACGGGGAGTCTTAAATCATGATACTGCTTTCAGTTTGTTACTGATCTGCTGAGAAGTGCAGGAAGACGTGGACAAGCTCATCGCTGCCTCCACACACACCTACGCTCATTCAGACACACGCTCTTTATAATACACGCAAAAAAACAGACAGACACGCCAGTTAGTCCCATTACACGGACTGTCCATCACGCACGAGAATACAGCCACGTGATCCAGCACTAACAAGTAAATAAACATTTAAAGCCGACCTTTCTTTGATGGTCACACAGAACTTTAACAAACATGTCCGTCTGGAGACTTAAATCATTAATGCTGTGCGTAAATGTACACTGCGTGCCTCTTTTCATGTTCGTTTCTGTTGAGCAGTGGGATCGCTTCAGTGGCTGTAGCATCAATCCGTGCTGAAAGAAATAAGTTGAATATGCCGGTCGGGGTCCGGTTTATGAAAGATGAACGACTGAAATCTGCCGTGTAAATAGCAACACGCCTGCCTGCAGGCGCACCGGGGTCTTGAAGGGAATGAGAGCTGACACTCTGATTGGTTTGATTCATGTTATGCCGAAAAGACGCCTATGAATAATCCAGGGATTTAAGCCAACCTCTTTGCGCCTTGCGCCTAGGTTTGCTAACTAGAGGAAATGGGGGTCAGACCCTAAATCATTTTGCACCATGCGCTTTAGACTGTGCGCCTTCTGCCGTCTAAATAGGGCCCAGAACCTTCAACTATCAGGCTCCTCTTCTCTGGAATCATCTACCAGTCAGGGTCCAGGAGGCAGACACCCTCTCTACCTTAAGAGTAAAACTTTCCTTTGTGATAAAGCTTATAGTTAGGGCTGGCTCAGGCTTGGACCAGCCCCTTGTTATGCTGCTATGCTACATTTATAGTCATAACTTTTGTTAACAAAATGAACACCGGTCTTTAGCAATGTGATCCAGTTTGGCAGTTACATCTGTTGAACGTCATCCAGCCAGACATCGTTTCTTCTTGATTCGTCCTCCAAGTCAGGCAGCATTTACCGTGACAGGTGACAGGAGCTAGTTCCTTTCTTATTCTTGCTCAAGCTAACTTTGATGTTGCATATTTTGTTTTGGGAGTGGTACCATTCTCTGCCATATGCATCTTTTCCTTTCCTTTATCTTGTGGGATATGGTTTTTGGCAAGATTCCATTTCCGTTGCCATTGATTGCTTCGGCAGTATAGCTTTTTCCTCAGATGAAAAGCTAGCTCGGTGCTCTCTGAATTCATCTTGTTTCTTTATCACATTTTGATCTTTTATGGTCATACTTTCAGTTTAATCCTTTTTGTCCTATTTTTGTCCTATCCTCTTAAAGTGTTTGTGCAGCAAGAACTGTAAACCAAAAGTCAACAAAATTGGCAAGAAGGTTGTAAATCCCCCCACATCAGTCGTCCCCCGGTGGTGGAACGAGCTGCCAAACTCCACTCGGTCCGCAGAGTCCCTTTCACCTTAAAGCAGAAGCTAAAGACCCAGCTCTTTATGAACACCTCTGACCTTAATGATGTTGATGCTATTGATGATGATGACATCGAGGATGTAGTTTATGCTGACTAGGATTTTCATGATGATGATGATGATGATGATGATACTGATCTTGTTGATGTTGCTGATGATTATTATTCTTAAAAAAAAAAAGCCCTCTACACTTCCTGTCAGCACCAGTGTCTGATCACACCTGAAGCTGTTTGTTGGCTCTTTCTGACTTTGTTCCCTCCTGTCCTGATCATTGCTTGTGTTGTATTAACTCTCAGATGTCCGTCGCTTTGGACAAAAGCGTCTGCTACATGAAATTGTAACATTGTAACATTACTCAGGTACGTTGCAATCATCTCACAAAAGACTTCACCTGGCTTTTCTTGTCAAAATTCCATAATTGTTTAAATCTCTCAGCTCATCTATGTTGTTGCTCCAATGGTGTTGATCATTTTTGCAACGTTTTCCCTCAACTTCTCCACAATCCAATTCAAGTATACAAGACAATTACAATGGCTACAGATGTATTTATGTGAAACCCTACTTCTGACAGTACACCAAAATTACAGCAAAGCAGCTTCACAGAGCATGAGCACACAGCGACGACAGTGACGGATTATTATTCTATTTTTATTGACAAACATCCAGTTGCTCATGATTAGCTTGGCCTCTATCACGACCGCTTTTCTAGTTCTTTTTCAATTTTGTGTGAAACCACAGAAGAACAATTGATGATACCGATGATGATGTTTTTTCGGCATAAAGTCAGGCCATGAGGTAATCATCTGGTGTTCGGGAGGAGTCACTGTCTTTGTGGACAATGGAGAGACCTGCTCAGAAAGAGAGAAAGATTATTGTTTCAAGTAAATTATGGAAACTTAATGTGCTAAAGTTTACACCATAAAAACATGTGTCCATCAATCTTACTGTTACTCATTCCCTCCTAGTACAATAATCTGGCTCCCAGATTTTGTTCTGTTTGTTCATTGTCTTCTCTTCCAGGAAATAAATTCTTCAAAAGTGCGAAAAATAAGCTTCCAAAGATATCTGATCAAGTTATTATCCACAGTTGTTAAACAGTCATGCTGTGACCAACAGTTGCGACATGTTGTCTTTGACTCTTGTTCCAATAAATCTAATTTTTCAACATCAACAAGTGAATGTTCAATAGAAATATCACAATACACTTTATTTATTAAATCAATGAGCTCTGATTTCCTGCAGTGACATACACCGATCACTGTGACGACAACAACAGCCCTGACCCGTCGAGGCATGGACTCCACCAGACCTCTGAAGGTGTGCTGAGGTATCTGGCACCAAGACGTGAGCAGCAGATCCTCTAAGTCCTGTAAGCTGCGAGGTGGGGCCTCCATGGATCGGACTTGTTTGTCCAGCACATCCCACAGACGCTCGGCTGGATTGAGATCTGGGGAATTTGAAGGCCGAGTCAACACCTTGAACTCGTCGTGTTCCTCAAACCATTCCTGAACCATGTCTGCAGTGTGGCAGGGAACATTATCCTGCTGACAGAGGCAACTGCCATTAGGGAATACTGTCTCCATGAAGAGCTGTACTTGGTCTGCAGCAATGTTCAGGTAGGTGGTACGTGTCAAAGTAACATCCACATGAAGGGCAGGACCCGAGGTTTCCCAGCAGGACATCGCCCAAAGCATCACACTGCCTCCGCCAGCTCGCCTTCTTCCCACAGTGCATCCTGGTGCCATGTCTTCCCCAGGTAAGAGACACACACGCACCTGGCCATCCACATGATGTGAAAGAAAACATGAACAGAGCAGGCCTCCTTCTTCCATCGCTCCGTGGTCCAGTTCTGAAGCTCACGTGCCCATTGTAGGCGCTTTCGGGCACCCTGACTGGTCTGCGGCAATGCAGCCCCATATGTAACAAACTGTGATGCTCTGTGTGTTCTGACACCTTTCTATCAGAACCAGCATCAGCTTTTTCAGTAGTTTCAGTAGCTGTTCTGTTGGATCGGACCACACGGGCCGGCCTTCACTCACCACGCTCAATTAGCCTTGGCTGCCCATGACCCTGTCGCCGGTTCACTTGTTTACCTTCCTTGGAGCACTTGTAGTAGGTCCTGACCACTGCAGACCGGGAACACCCCACAAGAGCTGCAGGTTTGGAGATGCTCTGACCCAGTCGGCTAACCATCACAATTTGGCCCTTGTCAAAGTCGCTCACATCCTTACGTTTGCCCATTTTTCCTGCTTCCAACACATCAACTTCGAGGACAAACGGTTCACTTGCTGCCTAACATAACCCACCCACTGACGGGGGGCCATTGTATTTCCTCTGGAACAAAACAAGACACATTTGGGAAAAAAGAATTACACTTTTAACACATTAAAATAAAATATTTTATACTCTTTTAGAATTATGATGTACATAAAGTACATCTAATACACTTTTGGAATAAACTTATCATTATTAAAACAGTGTACTTGGCTCAAGTCGCAGCAGGGGGTGGAGAGTGTCCGGTTTGGGAACCTCAGAATTGCACCAGCTTTTCACAGATGATGTGGTTCTTTTGGCTTTGTGACCTTCAGCAGACACTGGGAAAGTTTGCAGCCGAGTCGAAGCTGTCGGGATTGAGCACATTCAAGTCTGAGGCACTGGCTCCTGTTTAGAAGTGAGTCACTGCCTCAAGGGCAGAGGTTCAATTATCTCTGGGTCGTGTTCACGAGTGATGGTAGAATGAATCAAGAGATTGACAGTCGGGTTGGTGCAGGTTCAGCAGTAATGCGGGCATTGTACCATTGTGGTGGAGAGGGAGCTGAGCCAGAAGGAATGCTTTGGATTTTCCAGTCGATCTATCATATCGAAGATTGAAGGTACCAGAGATCAGGTGAGGAGTTCTGAGGAGCTCAGAGTACATTCGCTGCTCCTTTGAAAAGAGTGTGGTGGTTTGGGCTTCTGATTCTCCCAGGTGCTTTCCTTTGGAGGTTCGTCTGTGCTATACCAACTGGGAGGAGAACATTGGCAGATTCAGACTTCTGGAGGGAGTATATATTCCATCTGGCCTGCATGAGAATGCCTTAGCATCCCACTGGAAGAGCTGGAAAACTGGATAAAAAGATCTCTGGACTTTCTTAGCTGTAAAATCCTCTCCTGATTTTTAGGAAACATTCTGTGTTTATTGGTTGGTTATTGGGTTGTATCCTGTTAAACACCTGGAAACGTGTTGCTGCACAGATTCATGAACACAACTTGACTCTGTAGGCTTTAAAATAAAGTGGTTCCTTTTCACAACGTATTTAATCTTTTATTGGAACGACTGAGAATGAACTGCTCATTCTGAAGCCTGAATGATGTTTGAAAAGCTTCTCCATTAGCCTTCTGACATGCTTAAACTACTGGCAAATAAAAATCATAACATGGTCTAAACAATTTCATGCCTTTTCTGCTGTAGCTGAACCATGATGAGCGCTTTAGGCATCTGCAGATCTTCAAGTTCAACATCTGTAAGGAATCCATGACCTTTCCTCGCTCCTTTCCTCTCCTTCCTTTCTCTAGGTAAATACTGAGTCACTGAATTATGACCTGTTTTGTAAAGCCCCGAGTTTTTTTTAACTAAACTGGTCCTGAGTGTTCACCAGCTGATATGTGCAAATGGAAACTAAACCAAATCAAGATAGCATCAAATTTGAGGAAAAAAAACATGCGTCAAAGAGAGAACCCACAACCAGATACACAGAGATGCTGTCTCATCCGTTCACACCCTGCATATAAGACTCAGTGTTTTCTGTTTTCGTCAAACACGAAGGTTTGACTAAACACTCATGGGAGCAGTTTCCTGAGGGCAGTCTGAGATCATCTGCAGTAACTGTTAAAGTTTCTTTAACTGTGGTTCTTTTTTCCCCTGCAATCATACATAGTCATACAAGAGCAGCAGTAGAGGCCAACTCTAGTCACTTTTCTGGTTGGACAGCCTGTTGAAGCAGTAGTTAATCCACTGGCGTCATCTCTTGGTGCTGTTCTCTAGCTTATTGTTGTGAATGTCCACTTCAGGCAGAAGTTAATGGTGATGGCTGGGTCAAACAAGGACGGGACTTTCAGCCTGGAGTTTGGTGTTTCCTGTGCGAAACAAACCTTTACCCTTTGACTGTGAATTTAATCTTGCTCACAAAGCAGCGTTTGTGCCTAAAACTAAATCAGCTGCGACTATTTCGTAATCTCAAACATGTGTTGTTGATTGTTGCACATCCAAAGTCGTAAAATGTGGAACATTTGTCAGAAAGTTTTACTCTCAAAGTCTTGGATAATTTGACCACTGAGCTTTGTGCTAAACTGCCACTCTTGATTGACACATTTAGACGCTTGGAGCCACAGACAAAGCTGCAAGACCTGCTAGAAGAATAGTTGAAGATTACACCAGATTGATGAGTGTTCGAGCTTTATCAGTACAGCTGCAGCTGTTTTTGCTTTGCCAGACCACAGCCGGGTAACCATCTCCTGAGTTTAAAATGCGGACAGAAAAATAACTGTAAGAATGTGCAGTGGGTGGTCATGAGAATGTGAAGATGTGCTGGTCACACCATGTGGAGGGCTCATACATGGACGTTCATTGAAACACTTTGGTGACTTTTTTCTATTTCAGTCTGGTTTATGAAAAGAGTATATCTTCTCCTCTTTAGCCCCAGGCTCCTTCCAACACAGGGCCCTGTCGCTGATCACATGAATATGAGGGTGTCATCCCCAGGGCAAGGCCACAAGTCAAAAAGCACATGACTACTACAGTGGCTCAGCAGCACACAATGCACATGCTGCAAACAGTCAGTCAGGGGGAGGGAGGCAGTACAAACTAAGAAAACTATCTGCCAACAGACGAAGAACGTTTCACTAATAAAAAATAAATATATGAAGTGTCAAACAACCCACACATATCCTCAAACCACTGTGTAAAGAAGGAAAACAAGCACATTTGTCTGATGCAAAGAAAAACAATGTTCTGTCTGTATCTAGGAAAATGTGCTTACATTTAGCGTCCAGTGCTAACGCTAGTATATTGAAGTAAAGCCACAAAACTCAGAATTTGCATAAATACATGAAAACATTTTGTTGTATTAAAAAACCACCTTGGGGATGTAACATAATTAAACAACAGTTATATTGTGCTTATTTTATTCCCCACATATAAAAAGTGTTCTTTGTTTGTTCTTGAGGTCTGTAAGTATATACAACTGCTCTACTGTTCTTAATATGTGAAGAAATTAAATGGATCAAATGCTTAAAATACTCTTTAAAAGAAGTTCTGTTCTTGTCTGTGTCATATTTCCAGGCTTGGGAATTAACGGCGTTACATAATTAGGATACCAGAAAAAGGGAACTGTAGTCACTTAGTTACAGAAAAAAGAGGTAATCAGAATACACATACATTTGTTAAAATGGGGATCATTAGCATGATTACAATTATAAAATGCATTTTAAAATGAAGATGATAGAATACCAAAGATTCTCTGACATCTGGCATCTCATTTCTAAACCGTCCGTCTGACCGTCTCTGATAACACCATGCACCTGCGCGCACACGTTACGACACTTCACGACACGCAAGTCTCACAACGCCGCTCCTCAAAGTAGCCAGGAGCAAAATACATACATACGTACAGTGTAAGCTCTGCCTTCAGGCTGGGAAAATGCTGACATTATCTAAGGACTGGACATGTAAGCTGTGTCAGCCGCAGCCCCTGGATTGGAAAATAATCTGTTAGAAATTAATCTGTTTTTGCTACTTTTGATTTTTAGACAACTTATTTTTTTTCAGATGTTGACTCAGAAAACAAACCAAATCTGCAGTTATTCACTGCATTTTATATATTTTATGACAAGTTATGATCAATATTTCGATCACAGCTTGTCAAATACCAACTCATTATACCGACGTTGTTTATAGTCGGTTTCAAGGCGCCCCGTAAAGTCTGTTCTACGGTCCACTTCTTCCTCTCTGCGATATGAAACTCCGGTGATGTTGTGAAGTTTCACATCAGTCCGATCTGCTGCAGCGTCCAATCACTAACTGATCTGTAATAAGGGGGCGTGTCGGCCAGTAAAAGACTTGTGGACCGTGGAGGCTGTTCTCGTGTATCCTCGCTTATCGCTCCTCGGAACTCCCTCCTCTCTCCCCGCTCCTCGCTCCTCCGAGCAGCGATGAGAGCTTTGAGATGGTCCTCAATATGGCGGCTCCGGAACTACTTCCAGTTCGTGCGAGGAGCGAGGAGCGAGGAGCTATCAAATAAGAGACTTGGGAAGCAGCCCATGTCTCTTGTGATATCCACTTCCTGCCTTTGTGTGTTTCCCACTTGTTTGATTGTGTGCCCTGCCCTGATTGTTTTCACCTACCCTTGATTGTCTCACCTGTGTCTGATTAGCCTCACCTCCTAAGTTTAGTCTTTGTGCTCCCCTGTCTCGTTGCTGGTTCATTGTCGTGTTACCTGTGGACAACCCGTTGTTGCTCCTGTGTGTCTCCAGTTTTTCCTTTGGATTATTCTTTTACCTTGACTTTGTGTTCTACCATTTGGTTTTCTGTTTTGTCTTTTGTTGGATTCTAGATTTAGCTTTTTGAATTTTTTGCCTCAGTTTATTACCGTGACAGTTTCAACTCAATCGAATAGCAAGTGTCACACATGTTTAAGAAAACCAAAGGGCCCTGAAACAAATTATCTTCAAAATAATAGGTAAACATATGCAACGTTAGTTATCTTAGCTAATTAGCCCGCTAGGTGCTAGCTACCTGTTGCTAGGCGACAGGAGCAGCATTTGGTGATGCAAGGGTAGACCAGACCGTCTCATTTCAGTTTAGCTTTTACGCATCCTCCATGGACCTCCTCCTTCGAAGGTTGCAGCCCCTGGATAGGGACACCGCTGTAATTTAAAGAAACATTAACAGGTAAGACCAACCGCTAACGTTAGCTGCACAGAATTCCAGTTAAAATGTTAGCTAACCTGTCGTCTTCTACTACTACTGAAAACTTGTTAGTGACTCTGCTGATGGCTGCGGGCGGGATGGTGTGCGTAAAAACACAAGCTCCAGACGTGAATACGTTTACGGCACTTTACGTAACAAATTACATTTAAATGTGCATAATTACCACTATTAGTTTAAATGGGCATGCACGCATTACCGAAGTATGGAAATGTATTTTCTTTTGTCTTTATTTTTAGATTTAGTTTTGAAGTCTTCCAAAAGTAACTGAAGTAATCAGTGACGTGACTTACTCACTTGGATTAGGTCACTGATAACATTTTTTAACAGGTCATTAGTAACTGTATCGGAATACATTTTTAAGTAACCCTCCAAACCCTGCTTAATTCTAGTTTCAAGCATTAAGTTATTCAGAACCAGTAATAAAACAACATAATTTAATGTCATTAAGATAACCTGAGGAAATCTTAAAAAGAATGTAACACATATATCCTTGATTTAAGACATTTCCTCTTACATAGAGTCCACTTTTTGCACTTTACAGAAGATATTATGGGATACAAAAACAGTTTTATGCAAAAACAAGTCTCCACAAGTTAATAAACGAGCCACACCCTCGGTTTGAGTACACGTTGTTCAGGTCGAACGCCCACAAAGCGTCAAGAGGCTCAAAGTTTCAGAGCAGAAGACGTAAAATAACGACAGAGAGAAGGTCAGTGAAAGACTTTAACAAGAAGACAACAATCAACGCTCTTAAATGTCCATAAATTTCCTGTGTGAGGATGGGGAGGCGTGGGGGTGATGCAATGCCACAGATGTTTAAAAGCCGCAGTTAGCAACGGTCTGTTGGTTTTAGGAGGCAAAACGAACAGCCAGTGAGCCTCGTGGAGAATATTTGTGTGCGAAAAGGCAAATTCAGTGATGCACTTTTGGTGAGCGTGGTCGTTCAGAATTGAGTGGACTCTGTAATATGAGTCCGAGTGAGGACATTAAAGTTTGAATGTACTACCTGGCTGCAGCAGCAACAGTGGAACTGAAGAGCCGGGTGTCTGGTTTCCTCAACTATCAGCGCTATAGTCTGAGATCAAGTGGTGCTTGTCAAACCGTCTGTCATCCTGTCATCTTCTCAGATTAACTTCCCTTTCATGGATTATTAACATCATGTTGAAATCTACACAAACGTATGCTGTGGGGCAGAAGTACATACGCTTTGGCTGGATGGATTTTATGGTTGTTAAAATGTTTATGGTACAATTTACCAGATAAACGTTAATGATTACCACTTCAGCAACTAATAAGGAGTCATGATGATTCACATTGTAATACATGAATTACTATTAATTACATCTGCATTCATTGATTAATTCCCTGTTAATATCTACTATATCTAGTTACTCCAACATCTGGTTCGTTTGGACAGATGAGAACACGCATTCGAACTCTGGTGCAGAAATCGAACTACTGGACCACGGTCCTCCAGAAAAGACGGGACTCTGGTTCGAACATAAACAGACTTAAAGAAGAACCTAATACAGGAAGCAAACCAAAACACAGTGCACGGTGGGTTATTAACGGATGTTGACAGTTGCAGAGACGCCACGCAGCCATGATGATGATGATGACTGTACTGATCTTGCTGATGTTGCTGGTAATTATTATTATTAAAAAAACAAAAAATAAAACGCCCTACACCCTGCCTGTTGGCACCAGTGTCTGATCGCACTTGAAGCTGTTTGTTGGCTCTTCCTGACTTTGTTTCCTCCTGTCTCGATCGTTGTATTAACTCTCAGACGTACGTCACTTTGGACAAAAGTGTCCGGAAAAACAAAATTGTAACATTGTAAAAGCTAAAGGAGGATGGAACCGATGGAAAACTCAGACAACAAAACATCAAAGTCGGCGATTCTCTCTCCTCTTGTTCTCTCTTTGTTCACTTCAGGGAGTTTTCCCACGTGGAAATTCTGACCAATCAGAGAGCAGTTTCCTCGCACGTGTTTGGTCTGCTAAAGAAAAAGCTGCCGTGTGAACACAAACCACTCGAGGCAAAATGCAACACTGTAACAATTTGGTCTTTGTTTTGGATCTCACATATGGACTTTAGGTGTGAAAGCAGCCTTATAGTCTGGCTTTAACACACAATAGACTTAACGAATCAAAGACAAAGTGTCTTTGTGTTACGTATATTTAAAACATGACATCTGAAATAATGTTCACTTTATATTTCTAACAATGTAAGAAAACCAAGCAACAACCTCCAGGCCCGAAAATTGTGCCAAAGCAGAAGTGTCAAAAGCTGCAGTTCCTCTGGTGTCCACTTGAGGCTGTCTCCAGCAGTGAGTCAGTCCCCATAGAGCCCCATGTTAAACTTTACAGCAGAAATAAACATGTTTACAGCCTGGTACAAAAAACAGTTTGGGTCTCTATAGCTCATTTCTCTCCATGACAACTGTACGGGGAGATACAGCATATCTTATTAGCAATAATTAGCAGCTATCTGTGTCTGTGCTCACCATACTTGCTTGTTAGCTTGTTCAGTGTTTGTCATTAATTTATTTGTGGTGTCCTGTGCATGGAGTCAGGAGTTTTTCCTGCATAGAAGATGCTGGCTGCCGGTCGCTTGTCCCACCGGAGACACGTAGATGCGAGCAATGAGTCCACAACGTTCCACAAGTTCTCCTCTAATAAGCTCCCATCTGCTCCCATCGCAAATAGACTCTCTCTTTAGTCGGTTAATAAATTAGCCTTAAGCTTAGACTATATAACTCAGATAAATGATCCATCTAGTATCTATACTGCTTATCCTGGGAGCTGGAGCCAATCCCAGCTGTCATTGGGCGAGAGGCAGGGTCACACCTGGACATGTTGCCAGTCAATCACAGCGCTGACACATAGAGACAGACAACCCTTCACGCTCACATTCAAACCTGCGGGCAATTTAGAGTCACCAGTGAATCTAAGGAGCATGTCTTTGGACTGTGGGAGGAAGCCGGAGTACCCGGAGCGAACCAACGCTTGCACTGATAAAATACATCTTACAAAATAGAAAAGGAATGGAAAATATCATCTTCTAATCCCTTCCTATTCAGCTCCACCTTCTTATCCAAATATGGTCGCTGACTACAAATCCAAGATGGCGACGGCCAATGTGCTGAACCTGAGGCTTGAATGCGTCCCGTGCACGTTGGTGCATCCCTCTCCAACTTCTCGGCTAAAAAGCTGCCTTCTAATGTCTTTGAATAGTTAATGTATGTATGTCGTGGAGGTGCAGAGAGCGACCTGGCTGCAGTTTGCTTGGTAACAACAAAATAAAGGGAAGCATCAAAGCAGCTGCTTGAAGTCCTGTTCTGTGTCAGCCTCGAGCCGTCTCATATGATTCCTGAAAGCAAACTCTCTGCACAGTCATGAGTTAGCATGTTTTCCAGGCTTGCAGCAAACTCCAAACAACGAGGACTATTTTATAACAGCTATGAATTACAGATGGAGATCAATGGCTTTTTGGTCTTTCTGCAGCGTTTCTGTGTGTGTGTAGGTGTGTGTGCGTGCGTGTGTGTGTGTGTTGCTTTATAGGAGGTGAGTCTAAAAGGACAGTTTATATAATCTGTGTGCTGTTTATTTTCTGTCCCGGTGTGATAAATCGATGGCAGTATCTCTTACACAGATGAGGTTTTAATCTGGATTCGATGCCCCCTGTTAAACAAAGAGCCTGGGAAGGACATGCCCGCCCCTCAGAGGAAATCTTGAAATGGGACACCAGCTTTGAGCACACACACAGCGAGTGAGACACAAATCTATTTTACAGTGTGCAAACCCTGTTGTACTCCTGAACCAGCTGTCCCAGAGGAGCCGAGGATGGAGACCGCACGGACGGCAACAAGGCGTCGAGTTTCACGAAGGAGACTGATGTTACATATCAAACAAACCAAAGAGATCACTAATCCAATTGTCTCACACTCACTCGTGCAGCCAAATATATCAAAATCAGATTCCGTCTCACTGCTGCAAAGTAAAATATGATACAATCAAATTTCCTTCAATTGTTTCATGACTGATGAGCTCGGAAGGTCTCCATAAGTCTTTCCGTGATGTTAACAGATCTTTATTTGTCATTCCAAATCCAATCTGATTGGTCCACAAAGCATCTAGCACACACACCATGTTATTGGCTTTTAACTTGTTTACAACATAATGTGCAAATTAGCAGCTCAAAGAAAAGGATTGTTGTCATGGAGAGACAAACCAATCATATGATTTGTTACTCATTTCTCGGAGCCAAATTCCCAACTGTTTTTTGTTCCCGACATTCCAGTGTTCCTCTTTGACACATTTTTGAGAGATACCAAAAGCCTGCGGGGAACCAACTGTCCTGAGCGCATCGCTGAATTAGCCTGAGAATTGAGGCTAACAGCGTGAAGTGTATCCACAGAATCACAAACAAGTGTTGACACAGTAAATAGTATGCGTCTTTGTCTCGCCCTCCTCTCCCCTGAGCCTGATCCTTATCTGCTCAAATTAGCACATTTGTTATGTTGTGTGTGTGTGTGTGTGTGTGTGTGTGTAGGTGTCTGACTGTCGGAGTGTGAGTCAGCAACATCTTGGTCCAGACTTAAACATCTCAACAAGATGCCCAGAGGAAGAACCCGCCTGACTTCGGAGACCCCGTACATTTTCCTCGTGCATCACCAGCAGCAAAGCTTTTACATTGTGACATATCTTAACACCTACTGGACAGTGTGTTGTGAGTTTTATACAAACATTTACGGCCGCCTAAACACCTTTTCAGTCCCTATTCGACAAATTCAGCGGCTTGAGGTGCTTTTGGACAGCAGGAACCAGGGTCTAAATTTAGTTCCAGGGTAACTGACTTACCCGCTGAAAAGTCTCTGCTCGGGGGTAGCACTTTCCAAAGGTCCAGGAACTTTCAGGGCGGGGCCTGCAGTGCTGATCATTTCTTGGTTGAGTACTTGCAGCGTTTTATTTCACCCGGGTTGTTTAAAGACAGCAGCTGCAAGCTCACTGTTATCACCGTGCTTTGAGATTGTTTATCACCGTGCTTTGAGATGGAGTCAGAGAAGAAGGCCAGTGTTGCAATGCCATAAAGCACAAAATAAAAGTTGAATCTCCTCCATGCTAACAGGCTAACTGTAGTGTCGCACAAATGATGACACCAGCCTGGTCATTACGTTTTATGGCGTCATCTTTGTTATATGGCCTTCATCTTCTTCTTTCCGCCACCTACTGGACTGGCGGTGTAGTGCAGTTACTTTTATTGCTTCTCCAGGCCTGATTTGCAGAATCTTCCCGGGACTTTAGGCCGCTGTGGAAACGCAGACAACAATGGGCCACAGGAACCATTTAGTTCCTCTAAGAGAAGTTCCTGGAACTGAAAGTTCCTGAAACTTTTGGTCGAAAAGCACCTTTTGTCAGACCCACAGAGAGACCCACTCTTGCACATGCAAAGCTCCATGTTTTTGAAATAATCAAAATAAAGCTTGTTTCACATTTCAAAAGGGTTGATGTTTAGTCATGTTTCAGGACAAAGTGCTTGGTAATGCTGAGGAGAGTCAGGTGTTTGACCCATCGCCCTGACCGCTGCCCCGTCCTTATAGCACGCTTTTCATCGCATTAGGACATGTGTTGGAGATGAAACAGGCTGCTGTCCCAGAGGTGAATGACAGACTTTGATGACTTCTCCTGCAGCACAATCCTGAGGTTTACATCTTTGGTTATGAGTATCAACAAATAGCCTATGGTAAAGCTTGACATGAAAGCTTTCTACAATTTACAAGCCCCCATCAGGATAACTTGTGATCACGTTAATGAGGCCTTAACATGACAGCGCTACCATCAGATCTAAATCCGTCTAATGCTTCAGTTTAACCCCACAGACCCAGAGGCTACAAACTGCCTGACATGTGCAGCCATTGACGAAAAGCCTTACATCAGTCTTTTACTTCATTTTATTCTAGTTCTGTGATGTGCTTCTCACAGAAATCATTAACAGATACGAGGGCAACGCGTTTGGGTACTGTGCCACCCGAAAATGAGTCCGGGTTGTCCGATGTTTAAAACATAGTTCCGCCTGCTACATTTTCCAAACAAAAAAAACCCCACACAGGAGCCCCCCCCCTGTCATGCCGCCGCCGCAGTATGTCACTTAGCAAGTGAAATATATGGAAATGAGTAAAGTTTACCTGCATTACCTCATTTTCAACAGTAACAATGGCAATCCAAAATAACACTCTAAGTTTGTTCTTGGCTGCAGCCGGGGTCGGATTAATCGCTGTTCGCCTGGTCGCTGTGCCATCGCTGTTAAAGTTGAGTAAATTTATTAGTTAGATTTACCAGACGATTTGTAGTCAGCGTGTCTCTATGTGACAAGAAATTTAAATGTGCATCCCTCTCTTGGCGGTTACACTGGCCAACTTTCCTGAGTATTAGTAAGTAAATCAACACGAGCAGGCTAATGTTATATTAGAATTTAGATTTATTTGAGCTTCTTGAACTCCCAAAAGCCTGCACGGTGGTGCAGTGGTTAGTGCTGTCGCCTCACAACCAGAAGGTTGCTGGTTTGAATCCCTGTACCGACGAAGTGGGCTCGAGTCTGCATGTTCTCCCCGTGCATGCGTGGGTTCCCTCGGGGTACTCCGGCCTCCTCCCACAGTCCAAAGACATGCTCGTTAGGTTCAGTGGTGACTCTAAATTGCCGTGAGCGTGAAAAGTTAACTGTGTCAAGAGTTTTATTACTCCTTTTTATTAAGTAATTAATTGTGTAATCTAATGAGAAATGTTGAGTAGAATTTACCTAATTTATTTTAGTGTATCATAGTTGTTAAATGTAGGTACTCATCACTCAAACAGGGTAAAATGTACTCATTCAAATAAAGTGCAAATTGTTACCTAAATTTTTTGAGTAGATTCGATAGGTTGTTTTTTATAGTGCACCTGACAAGCCCCTTGTGGGTTTTCTTGGTTTCCCCTGCACGTAATGTTGTTTTTTTTTTCGTATGTGCTAAATAAATAAATCAAAAAAATAGTAGCAGCTGGATTATGCATGTTTGGTTTTGCATAATCCTCAGTGATCGGTGCAGACAGGGAGCTGTCTCAGTGCTGCGTGTGGAGTGGATTCAGAGGAGCTAGGCACCGCTAACTCACGCCATTAGCACTCAACAGAACGCGGTGTAATCTACAAGGTAACCAGGACACTCTTTGTTTGAGCAGTCCGGAAAAAAACAACAGCAGCTGTGATACCTTCACAAAAGTTTCCATAATATTGTATTTTGATGAGTGAGATTCAACACTTCCTTGTTTCAAAGTGTGAAGAAATAGGAAGTGTGCTTTTCTCAAACCACATGCCTCCAGACTCACCTGCAGAGATCTGCACTGTGAGGGCAATTTATTTTGTGTCAGTTCTATAATAGAAAGTACAGAGCGTCAGAACAATCAGGGCGGAAAAACCTGTCACCTGCAAGTCAGAGGTTACTGCTCATGTCATCGTACGGACACGTTTTGTTCTTGTAAATATCTTGCACGGACCTCTGCACACTGTTTTTACTGTAAATACTACCTCATACTACATAAGTACTTTTATTATTATTATTATTATATATTTCAGCATGGTTGCGCTCCTCATATTTGCACTATTGTCTTTCGTAGGCTTGTAGAGACTAGTTTCATATTTAATGTTTAAGTGCACAAAGAAAGCAAGTTAAACGGGAGTCCAATTCCAGGCCAATAAAGCTATGTCTTGTTTTCCTGCAGAGCATGAAATAGTTGACCTCTAAGTCTGTGAATGTGCAGAAGGATATAAATAAACATCAGATATAGTTTCCTGGAATACATTTCCATAAACGGTTCTGAGGGACAGTTATTTCATGGCTGTGTTCACCACAACGTTTTGCATGCATGTCTCGTGTCCAACAGACTTCACTTCAGTTGTAATCTTTATGAGGGCATCTTTTCCCCAGAAGCACACTCTGCTGTGCGTTTATTCATGTCACTGTTGGTTCATTTTAAAAACAAATTATACATGTAATAATATTCATATTCAGAGGGACCCTCGCGTTTGTAAAACGTTATGTGTTCTAATTTGCATGCCCTGCCTGATAGACGGACTCATTATTTCATTGAAGCCCAGACGCGAGTTGCAGGTGCAGTTGTTTATCACGAAGATGTAGCAGGTCACTTGTGCTGCAAGAAAGCCTGCATGCAAACCTAAAGCTGTTGGTTCTTTGTACACTGTTATGTTTACAAGAACCCTGGAGCACATCTCTAATAAGTATCCCTACTTGTCCATCCAGTCCTCTGCAGGCTCCTCTGGGCTGTGAGGCTGCAGCTGCAGTTTGAAGCAGGCTGGTTTGCACGAGCGCAGGTCTGCCTGAAGGTTCAACACTGTGAGCAAACAGGCGAAAAACCTGAAAAACAACACTGAATAAGCAAGACGGATAAAGGAGAGGTGGTTGTTGTGTAAGTTGTGAACTTGTGCAGACAAACTTTGATAGTGAAAGTGATATGCAAAATGCAAAAAGTAACAAAAAAAAACAACAAATATGTGGCATGATGCAGTTTATTGCCTTACAGCTCCGTCTTAAAGTCGCAGTCAAAGAGCTGGTGGGTAAACGTGTGACGGTCACAGCTCAGGATGTTTGGTCCTAAGAATGTGTCAGGTAATCTGCAGGTGTTTACAGCTGTGGTGTGACATGAAGCTGCCACACACACACCCTGCACCCTCTCTTTCTTCATGTCAGACTCTGAAGGCACTGAGCATTATGTAGACACTACCTCCCTCTAGTGGAGGACAAAGGTAACAACAGGTCACTGTCTGTGTTGGTGTCAGCAGAGACAGTGGAGCTCTCTTGGATCGCCCTCTAATGGCTGCTTGTCAGATTGCATTTATAATACTTTGACATGACAGCACATGAACTGTACAGTGTATAAAAATACTGATGATAATAAATATATATTTTTTTATACATTTCTTTTTTATTGTTAGGCCTGTTTGTTTACATAATATGAAAACGACCTCTGAACATTTACTCAGGCGTTATAAAATACTCTTTTAATATTTAATGATATTTCTGTTTTATGCTGCTTTATGTTCCTACTGCAGTATATTTAGATTTTTTATAACTGGTCTCATTTAAATTAAACTTTTGAGCCCTTAAGAAGTCGAATGAACAAATCTTGCACCAAAAAGTAACAGTTAGAGAAACATCCGGGAAATAAATTGTGCCTCTTCCTCTGATTATCTCGTGACCTCTCAGATTTATCTGCTGATCCTTTGGAGGGCCTCGAGCCCTGCTTTGAGAACCACCTGGAGCAGCCCGCACAGTGAAATGCTGCTCTGATGTTGAAAATCATAAAAATAATGTCACATAGGATCAGACGTCATTTACTGCACGACCAGTACTTTTACTCTAATAAATACTAATACTTTAACTACATTACAAAGTGGAAAAATAAAATAAGAAACCACTGCAGAAAATCAGTTTTTCTCTGGTTCTTCTGTTTATATGTTTTTGTTTTATTGTAAACAACATTTCTCCTTCCAAATCAAATATTCTCATTCAGTTCTTTAGTTAGCAGAAAATGACGACTGGTTAAGAAAACCAAAAGATGTTTTTCAGACCTCAAATTTCAAATGCAAAGAAAATAAGTTCATGTTGAAACGACAGAATGTTTTCACTCAGGAAGAGTTCACAGGTCAGTGTTTGGTGGAATAACCTGGTTTTTAACCACAGCGTTCATGCCTCTCTGCATGCTCTCAAGTCTGTCACAGAGCTGCTGGGTGACGTTCGGCCGCTCTCAGCAACTCGTCTTTGTTCGATGGCTCGTGACCGTCCATCTTCCTCTTGATCACATTCAGGAGGTTTTAATGGGGTTCAGATGTGGACTGGGCGGCCATGACATGAAGAGAGAGATGCTGATTTAAGGAACATCTGGAGCGGTGTCTTAATTTTTTCCAGAGCTGTAAATATAGAATGTTTTTCTTTTTCCCGTCTTGCATTATTTATATAGATGTTACTTACTAATATGTTGTGCTGCCAGACATCTAAATGAGCACCATTCATCTGTGTTATGTATATTTATTATATTATCTTTTATTGCTTTAATGGACCATTCCTCACAGACCTGCACGTCATAAATCTTTTTCTATGTCTCGTGTTATCTCTGCGTGGTCGTGTAATATTTCACAGCGAGTGAGAGGACACGACATCGCTTCATACATTATAAATCATTTATTGAAATATAAATCATCTGAATGTACATGATGTAAAATAATGGAACGTAGTACTAAATCATCATATTGGGTGTGATTACAGATACTGTACCGTCAACAACACAAACAGTCACATCCAAACATTAAGCTAGCTTCTTCTTGCACCTCTTCTTCTGCAGCATCCAGAACAAAGTGGAAACAAAGCAAAGTGCAACAGCTGACTGCAGAAATATCACAGTGGACAGAGAGAGGCGGAGGCAGTGGCACAGCTGGTACAGCAGCTGGAATATACAGAAGATAATAAAGAGTCTACACACACTGTGACTGATGTATAACATCGGATTAAAACATCTCTAGTCCCTCTAGTGTCTTAGTTTAACTAGAACCCGCTAACAGATACAATATCATTAGTTTGTCTTTTGTCCCTTTCGTTTCCCAATTCTTTAAATCCATCCTCGTCATTCATCAAAATCTGATTGTTTTTCTTGCAGCTTTATCCACAAATATTGTCGAAGCCTGATTCATGTCATGTGAAGGAGGATTTGCTGATTGATCTAAAAGCGTCACTGACGAGAACGAGGGTGCAGAAGCTGAATATGTGCTGACGTAAAATACTGTTATCCCAAAAACTCTCTGTAATAGAACGACTCTGGAGCTATTTACAATACAATCACGCTTCGTTTGGCAAGTACGATGATTTCATCTGGGACGACGTTTGATGAGCAGAAGCTGAGACACCGCGAAGACGCATGCACGCTCTCACATCCATTCAAACAGCTATGGTCAGCAGCTACACGCTATTCACAAATAATACATGTTTACATGAGGACGAAGTAAAAAAATAAATTTGGTTACTGCACGTATTTAACCATTGCAAACATTATAAGGTCATATACATAAGGAATGCACATAGTCCGGATGTTGTGCTTATTGCTACTGATTGTGCCAGCATCAGGTGCTTCTCTCGCAGCAGGTGAGTTTGCTGTTGCTAGTATTGGACTCATTACGTTTCTGTAGTGGTTAAATATAGAATGTCATGAAGGATATCCTGTGGAGTTCATTTGGAGTTGCTGACCAACATGTAGAGTTTGTCCCTTCTTGCTTATATTGCTGTTAAAGAATGCCCGATAGAGTAAAGCTCTGCAAACTTAAAGACAAGCTTTGTTTTGTCTCGATAGGTCCGACACAGGCTCGCTGGTTCTTTGAGTCCTTCATGTCACGTTTCATCCTCCAGCCCAGCAGGGGGCAGTGTCCAGGGAGAGGTAAAGGGCGTACCGCACCGTCACCACAGACTCGTCCACACGGTGAAGTGGTTTTGTTCTGAGGAGGAGTTGAGGGGTTACACGGCAGAGTCTTTGGTAGATTTACAAGTCTTTCTGTCCTCACACCCCCATGTCTCTGCTGCGTGTGCTCTGCAGGGGGGGGCAGTGGTCACAGGAAGCTGTCCTCCACCAGGTCACTACAGTCCAGACACATCTCGTCCAGCAGCGTGATGTCCTCCAGAGTCTCGCCCTCACGCTTAGCAAAAGTGGAGCTGCTGGAGCCGGTCTCGATGGCGCTCTCCTCGGACGTCTGAGAGCTGCAGGAGACACGAACAACACGGTTAGAGCCGTCTGAGGTGAAACACAGACAATTCAGGGGAGCAGAGATGTTCTGATTACGTTTTGCCTTCCCCAGAACAATTCTGATTGATGAACTGATGCGTTGGCAGACACTTAGCCAAGACTTTTTTATGTGAAACTGCTTTATTCAGTGTTTTTACTTGTTTTAATCACCAGTTTTGTTTGTTATCTGTATCAGAACAACTCTCGAGAGGGAGAAGAGTTAAGTGGCTCCATGTACCCGTGTCTGTTCCTCTTTCCGTATTCATCATCAGATATGGGGTCAAGGTCGGGGAGGGGGATGATGTATCCGCTGTCAGAGCTCAGCCGCTGCTCGTCGAAGCCGCTCTCCCGGTCCTTCAGCTTGCCCTGGTTCTTGTAGGTGATGCCGATGTACGCGTCGTCGCTCTCCATGCAGACCCGGGTCACAGCGGGGTGGTCGCTCTTCAGGAACTCGTGGTTCACCCTCTCATAATGCTGCAGGAAGATTAGGATTGTTAGATAGTGGAAAAACAAAAGAAGCATTTGCTGCACAGATGATGGAAGACAGAGACCGAGTGTGAGCGGAGAATGAGCACAGAGCTGCAGGCAAACTGTGGTGTGAGTGTGATCACTGGTTGTGCTGCCAGCTGGACGCTGCCAGAATCACACACGCCCGAGGTGCTAAAACAAGCCAGTTCCTCCTCTGCCCCCTAAACTCAGCAGAGGAGGCAGAGGTGAGGCTGTTTTGATGTGCCATGTGTGCTGCAGGGTTTAATGGGGTAATTAAGGTCGGGGTGGTGGAGGCGAGAACTGGGGCTGCGTCATTACCCAGACTGAGGCCGGCCGCTCTGACAGCCGGCTGCTGCTTCAGCACTCTAATCACTTCTGGGTTTGACTTTTACAGAAAGCCCGCAGACACGCTCCTAATGCACTCTGACAGGAAGTGGAAAGGGTTTAAATGAACAGCCTGCGACTTTAAGAGTGCATTAAAATTATTTTCAACCTGTAGTTTGCTGGCAAAAAGTACAGGTTGGAGGATGAGAGAGGAACGTTTTCATGAAAGCTAAAAAAGGTTCGGATCAGCCAAGAAAACGCAGAAAGAAAGAAGAAAAGATATTTCGTACTGAGGCGAGTTCATTGTACTTTATTCCTTTTTACAATAATGACAAACTAAACTCCAGTAGATATAAGTTAGATAGATTAGATTCTTTGTTATATCTGAGCCACAGTCTGCGTAAAACTGGTCCCAGAATGTGCACGACCAAAATGGGGTCAAAGAAGGGAGGCGGTACAATAGAAAGCAGCTGTTAAGACTCCAAAGAGGTCTGTAGATGTGAGAGGTCACCGGGACACTCACCCTCTTGTAGCTGGAGGGCAGCAGAGAAGCGACAGTGTCACTCAGACCCAGGAAGGAAGGCCTCTTCTCCGGCTCGCTGTTCCAGCACTTCATCATCATCTCATACCTGAGAAGGCAGAAAAACAGAAGTGGTCACCATCGAGAACTGTACGTCCTGTTCCTCGTAAACGTTCCACAGCTCACGTTCACAGCCAAACACATTCCTCATGTGACACAAGCAGCATCGTGATCACGTACACGTCATGAGGTGCGTGCTCCGGTTTGGACATCCTGTATCCGCTCTTGATCTTGTTGTAGAAGCTTGAGTCCACGACCATCCCGGGGTACGGGGTCCCTCCTGCAGACACACACAGATTAGTTTAAACCAACTGCTAAATCAAGTATTTCTTTTCCCAGACAGGTGTTTGCAGGAGCTCACCTAAGGAGAATATCTCCCAGAGCAGGATGCCGTAGGACCAGACATCACTCAGGGAGGTGTACATGTTGTCAAAAATGCTCTCAGGCGCCATCCACTTCACTGGCAGGAAAGTCTGTGAGAGAAAGAGAGGAAATGTTCGATCACACGTTCAAAAACATGATGGGAAAGAATCAAAAGGCAGAAAGTGAGACTTACGCTTCCTTTGGAGACGTAATTGTTGTCGTGCATGATGTCCCTGGCAAGTCCGAAGTCGCAGATCTTCACTATCTTGCCCTGAGAGAGGAGGACGTTCCTGGCTGCGAGGTCTCGATGCACACACTGCAGAAACACAGAAGCAGCACATCGTGTGAAGCATTTATTCCCACAGCTCCTGACTGCTTCTATTTCTGCTTGTATTTCATCTCAGCTGAGTTCATTTTAATGCCGTTTCATTTCGCTTTATAAAGCGTTGGTCTTTGTGTAAACATGCCAGTTGGAGGGATGGCTGTGACCACTGGATATTTAGGGATAATAACTATGAAGCCTCTGGCTGCAGTGTGTCCCTGCCTGCTAATTCTAGCTTTGGCTGTGCTGCGACTATATTCAGCCGCTGGCCTGTCTCCTGAGTGGGCTCAGCAGCCTTCACGGGACCGCTTATCACAAAACTGCTGATTTCTTCAGTTTCCCCTCTGGCCTGAGCGGCTGCCTTCATATAGGAGACCGTGGAGAATCCAGAACCAGTGGGAGGCAGAACCTACGAGGTCTGCAAACCCCGGCAGGGGTACTTCATACAAGATACAAGAGTTTCATTCATCGTCCTCCTGTGGACTCTAACTGTCAGACACTGGGAGGTTTAATCAAAAATAATACACACAAGTAGCTGGGAAGAATCTGCAATGTCAGTCATGGGAGAAAATAGTCCTACTTCTCTCTGGATTTATTCCTTCAGTAAACAGTTTCCTACTGAGTCTCAATCTCTAGTTTCAAGTCTTCTTCAACACAGCATGATGTTCATTCAGTCACTGATGCTCATATTTAGAGTCACAGAGACCAGAAAGCAGGGGAGGCTTTAGGGCGGGGCTACCTGTGATTGACAAGTTGGAGATGTAACGATGCAACCTTTCTTCAAAGCTTGATCACTACTAGCTCTAAAAAGATGGTGACAGCAAAAAAGCCCAACTCAAGGCTTCAGAAGGGCTGACGTCCACTTCCTTTATCCACCGGCTTTTATGCATGAGGCACACTGACCCAGCGTTTCACAATGCTCATATCTGATCCACCGATAGAACGTCAGCCCTGCAGTCAGAGAGCAAAGCAGCAGCAGACTGACTCATCACAACTTACATTCTTGGAGGCCAGGAACTCCATGCCTTTGGCCACCTGGTAGGTAAAGCTGAGCAGGTCGGTGGTGGACAGGCCCTCGTTCATGTCGTCTGTCAGCAGGTCATCCATCTCGCCCTCTGGAAAGCACACAGAGAAAACACACACATGAGGACACGTTGATGATATTTTGTAAATATAGTCCTGCTCAAAGCTGGCTTTTACTAATGGCAGGGAGAAACTGGGCATTATTACGCGTGTGCTACAATTATCCTCTCCATATAATCACAGGGTTGTACCAGTCCTAAATACTGACGAGGGTGGACCCCTCCACCAACACTGACTCAAACACAGCACTGCAGCCAAGCAGATACACACCGCTAACTCACAGAGAGAGAGAGAGAACTGTGTGTGTGTGTGTGTGTGTGTGTGTGTGTGTGTAACAGTCGAACCTTTCTGAGAGGGCGGGTGGTCATACTCGGACCTCTGGATGTCTGAGTACTTGGAGCCGTTGCTCATCTCCAGCATGGGGACGTACTGAGTGTTGTCAGCCTGCTTCATGTCCATGTAGTCCCCTTTGCTCTCGAAGGACAGGATCACATAGCTGTGTGCAAAGACAGGAGAGACATGAAGGAGGAACGCTGTGAGTGATGAGGTGAGGAATATATTTCGAAACAGTGATTGGCCGCACCCCTAGCTACCCCTCTCCTCCTCTTTCACTCTCACATTCTGCACCCCTCCCTCCCACTAACGCAAGAACTTTGACCTCTCCATGTCAAAGCATCATCATCAATCTCATTAATCAATAAATTGTTAAATCGCATCCTGTTGATGGCGTGGTCCCTGCTAATGAATCAGTGACTTGTCTGCCAAAGAACCTGCAGAAATTAGATCTCAAATCTTCTTAAAAAAACAACTAATGAGTAGTGATGTTCTGATCCCAGTCTCAGCTATCAGATTGGAGCCGATCTGGAATTTTGTAACTGATCTGGGATCAGCAATTCGAGCCGATCACCTCGTCCCGATCATTTATGCCAGCTGTCGTAAACTGAGCACAATTTGTGGCAGAACACTAACGTGTGAGTAACTTAGCATTAGCAATCCGGTGGCTAAAATGTCAGCAGTGTGGACAGTAAACTAGAATGCAAAAACGGTCCAACAGCCACTTGAAATATATTCAATGTGATCGTTCAGTGAGGCCGTAGCAGTAGAGCTGCGTTCAGTACTACCAATTTGATACGACATCTACAAACTAAACATGCAATGGAATATGGCTCGTTCACTAAAGCAACAGAGGAGAAGGCTGCTGCGCCGAAGCAGCAAACTCTGGACTTTAAAAGGAAGGACAAACAAAACAGGGAAGGTGGTTCGGCTTAGAAAACGCAGGTTGTTGTGCACCAATGCTAGCTGGACTACGTTAAACGGAATGAACTGCAGACATCTTTTAGTTAGTTTGTTTACTTTAGTTATTTTTGTAAACAATAAAACGGTGTCGAGCTCTTTTATCTAGGAAAATTAAAAATCGGATCGGGACTCAATATTAAATAAATCGGGATCGGGAATGAATGTATTCTGCACTAAGTGGGCTCCTCTGGACGTGGCATGGGGTCTTTGTGGGGGTCAGCGTCCGTCTTGGTTTTAGCTCAAAGCTAACGCTCAGTTTTAGCTTTGCATAACATAAAAAACAACGAGAAAATATTGTTCTAGATGCTGACGACCCGTATCTTCAAGAGCGGGGAAAAGAGTTAAACCCCAAAAAGTACACAGTCTATAATGCATGTGCACTGGGCTGCCTTGGTAACTCCAGTGTTGTGTCCTCGCCCTCCCTCTGGCTGGGCTCAGAGGAAGATGTGGTCGAGCCTGACATGGTTGCCAGGATTAAATCATGTTATGGTCAGTCCGAGGTGTGGTCGCTGTGAGTCATCCTCTGCCACAGAGCAGCCTCAGAGGGAGAGACAGGGCCGCTGCTTCACCATGAACGTCTGGGCAGACAGAATTAACAGGTACCTCACATACAATGAAATTAGGCTGAAAGCTGAGACCACTTCAGACCCGATTTGATTTGGTAAAGACGCCAGACAACCTCCTCGGCCAGGGAGACAACGGCGATAGAGTTACCGATTAGGGGAAGAGGGCAATGTGAGACTGCACAAATTGTTTTGTTATTGTTGGGACCACGGCCGGAGCATTTGGGAGAGGCGAAGGGGAAATGCGTGTGCTTCCTCAACATGATAAGTGACTGAAAAAAACGGATGTAAAATGGATGCAAACTTAGCAGCATGCTGTACCTCCTGCTGCTCTCGTCCGCCGGGTTGATGCCAAAGATATCCAGCTCTTTCTTGCTCTTCTCCGGGTTCAGGCTGAGGAAGTTCTCCCGGTTCTTGTGCAGGTAGTTGACCAGGTCCCCGTAGAAGCAGTACTCTGTGATTATGTAGATCGGGCCTGGGAACAACACAGCAGACAGAGTTGAGCATCGGCGTCAGTCTGCAGGCTAATCTTATCAGAGAGCTCGTAAAGGCTAAAAGCTCAGCCAGGAGGACAAGCCTCCACTTTACCATAAAAAGCCTGTTAAAACACCACACACACCCCGACAGAGACGGAGCTGACAGCCTCTTTCTGACCGTTACAGATGAAAATGTGTGCAAGTAACAAAACTGAATGAGTGTGTGTTTGTGTGTGCACATTAAGCAGCATAACCTCGGGAGTTACTGAGTGTTTGAAGTGAGGTGATTTAAGTTGTATGGGGAAATATTTGGTATTAAGCCATTTCATTTTTGCATATTCTGAAGCCAATTAAGTGGTGTACTAGTTTTGATAAAGGCATTTTTAATAAAGGCAAGATACTATTTGTGATATTTGAGACTTTAAAGGGATATTATTTGTGTTAATTTGGTGTTTCATTTACATAAAAAGCATTTAGTAAAAACCTTTATTTCCTTTCGTTCCAAAAAAGTTGTCTGTGCTCAGTTATTTTAAATATATCTGCTATTAAATGATGTGTGTTTTCCTATGCTATGAAAGTGTGTGATATTCACCTGACTTGGTGCATGCTCCCAGGAGGTTCACGATGTTGAGATGAGGTCCAAGATGAGTCATGATCTTCAGCTCTGACATCAGGGCCTGCTTCTCACTGGAGCGAGCTGTGGCTGAAAGAAGGAACAACAACCACGAGTATCAAACTGACAGCCAACTAACAGATTTAGCATTCAACCATTTTTGATTTTGTTTATTGTAAAACTGCGTCTTTATTAGTCTGAAGAATCTTCAGTATCTTTGTTTATATTGTGTTTCCTCTTCTTAACCGTCGCCCCCACAAGAACAAAGTTCTGCACGGGTTGTATAAAAACCAGCTGTTAGGTGTTGCTACTCTAACATTTGTCAGTTAGTTAGCTACCATTCTCTCCCCAATTTGTTGGCAATTAACAGGATGCCAAATTAGCTATTAGCAAGTCCTGTTTGCAATGTTCCCATAGATGCACAGACAAACTATTCCTGGATCACTTTGATACTGAATTAAACTTAAGAACGTGACGTTTCTCAGGCAAGTTCCGTAGTTAGAATGAGCATATTTGTTTCTTTAATTTCCAAACAGATTTATGGACATTTATTCACAACGGATATCTTGGACGAAAACATCCTTGGGAACTGTAGTTCTCCATAGATAAAAAGATAGTATATGAATCCTGTCTGAAGTTTCAGTTTTGACTGTTAAAAATACAACAGTTATAACAGGTATAAAGAAAGACATCAGATGACTGCTGAATGACCTAAATGTCTGTCAGTTAAACTCACGTTTCAGCATCTTCACTGCCACCTTCATGACAGGCTGGGAGCGGCTCAGTCCGTATGCCGTACCCTCCACCACCTTCCCGAAGGCTCCGGAGCCCAGGATACGACCTGAGACAGACACAAAGCCAGAACGTCAATTATCATCAAAGAGAAACAAAAGAAGCAGCACAGACAAACATTTCCGTGCACTCTGGATGCCTCTGCTTCCTCATCTGTGTCTCCCTCAGTGGCTGAATATCCCCTTGATCACTGAGTCAAATCAAACCCCAGCCAGCAAACCCCCGACTGCCAACACCAGATTATCTTATAACAGCCTCACTTCAAACACAGAGTGAGACATCCAGACCAGAACATCTCAGCAGGGAGGCTGCAGAGCCAGCAGCACACTGAAAGTGACAATGGGCTCACCGAGGACGAGTCTGTCACGAGGGAACTCCCATCTGGAGTCGTAGGGAAGCTGCATGGGATCCACGTAGATGTACTCGTGTCCGTCTGGGCTCACAGACTCTATGACCCTCCAGCGGATCTCGTACCTGGGTTTCTGGAAGACAAAAACACACATGAGAGCTAATTAATGAACCTCTTTAGTCTGGGTTATGAGTGTTGGTCTTGCTTTGTGTCCGTTTGTCTTTCGGGAAAGTTTTACCATACTCATTCGTTTTAACACCAATTTTCTCCTGGCCTGCAAAGTCTGTCAATAAGTTTGGTTTAATTAATTAGCTAGATGGACTTTACTTTGGTTTGATAAAACAGCATGTGAAGCAACCAGCCTTTGACCAGTCAGAGCAGCAAACTAAGCACAGTTCAGAATACACTTTTGGTGTTCATGTGATGACTTTAGTCTCGATCTGAACACATGAAATAAAGTGTCTTGAAAGTTCAAACAGTGTGATGAAGTTGTTCTTTGGTTTAAACAAAGAAATTCAAAACGGGGAAAAAAACAATACTTTTCTTCTTCATCGTAAAATGCTAAAAACATGGACCCAAAAACAAGCTGAGAAACGACCCATCTGGTGAAGAACCCTGTGGAAGGCTGTTCGCTCTGCGTGGGCTGTCCAGCTTTTTAGCATTTTCACTATGAAATCAGTTAAATGATTTGTATTTCTTTGGTTTTTCAGCCAACATGAGGCTCGATTTTAAAATGTTTTATCTGTTCCAAAAACAAGTTCTCCGAATGTGAAAAAGAAGCTGAGAGAGTGAGTAATGTGCGAATGAATGATGGCAGCAGTACCTGTTTCCAAATCACAACCAACACAATGAGTGAGATGATGACAATGACGAGCAGCACCAGCACAGCAGCAGCTACAGTCAGCTCTGGGTGGGGGCCTGTGCGGGAGGAGAGCCAGCGGTCACACATGTTAGAATGAGAGAGCAGCGATCACACGAGTCAACATGTGTGTTTAATAACAGATGAAATGCTTGCAGTGACATACACGCTGCATGTTGCATAAGAAAGAGACAAATCCATAGGGTGTCCTGATTACTGGGACCAAAAGGTATGCTGGGAGATAACAGGGGAGTGGGGGCTGGGGGAGGGGAAGGTTTAGGGGGAGTGGGTGAGGATGGGGCTGTAAAGCTCATCTGGGATGACCAAATGTCCTAAAGATCTCTGGCTTCCCTGAATAGCTGTCAGAGTAAGAGCCCCTTCCTCCTGCTTCAATCACAGCCCCCCCATCAGCTGTTTCACCGTCCTCTGACAGCTGCTGTAACACTGACAGCTCAACACGCAGCCACTAACACAGCCGCTCACACTCTGAGTGTCAGAGGTGGAAGGAACCAGCTGTTAAACAACAACATTGACGTCATTGAAAAGAGGAAGCAAACGCGTTCTCACCGTTGGACACCAGTTTGATCTCTCTGCTCACGGCCGCCATTTCGTTCCTGGCGAGGCAGCGCACCGCCAGCGTCTTCTCCAGGTGACCGAACATCACCTGGCTCTCCAGGTTGTCGTCCTCGTCCATGTGCGAGTCCATGGTGATCTCTGTGGAGTTGGGCGGGAGGGGCACCCAGGAGGACGTGTCATTGGCACAACTACAGGGGAACAAAGGAAGCGGGTTTGATAATCAGTTAAAGACTGAGTGCAGAGACAGTTTGAATTTATTGAAGTGTGGTTGCTTGAAGCTTTGTGAGTGTTTTGTTCACAGGAGATGGTGGGCAGCACGGCAGCATTTACATGGACGTATGTTCTGCTGCTGTGTACTGCTGTTTGAAATAAAACTAACTTATAGTCACTTTAAACTTTTACTTTTTTTAGATTACTGGGAACTCGAGAACTTCCCAGTAGAAATTTCGAATTCCAAACTGTGAAGTCTGGAACGCAGCGTTTTTCCGACTAGAAGAATTAGACTGGGACACTATTCAAAGTCGGAGGGTCTACTTGTGAACTTGAAGCAGATTCATCTACCCTGACTTTACCATTGGACGAAATTTCTACTGGGAAGTTCTCGAGTTCCCGGTTGTCTGGAACGCAGCATCAGTCCTCAAACCCCATTCCGCTCCCCTCTCCTATCTCACAGCAGGAACCACTGGGGGACGCTGAACCAGAAAGCACATCGAGACGTGCCCCGACCCTGAGTCTCGACCCCTGGATTCCTGAGGGTTCCAGCTAACTCGACCCCCACTCATATTCCAAAGCATGTTCCAAACGCACTACTTTCGTACCGTACAATGGCGTGGTCTTGTTAGTGAACAAGAACATAATATTAAGATCTTTGAACTTGTACTGTTGCAAAGAACACAGAGCAAAAGGAGAGGGATGTCAGATGGAAAATAAAGGTCTGGGCTGAATCTGCTGTAGGTTATACAATGCCTATTGATGAGTACCTCATGCAACCCCTCTTCAAAAACCAGACAACACCATCCCTTTGGTCGAGCAGAGGGGACTTACTGTTTGATGTTCTTGCAGATGAACCACTCCACCACAGGAGTGGGCTGCCCTCTGGTTATACACACCACAGACTGGCCTGAGGCTGAGCCGTGGTGGATGTCCATCAGGTCCATAATGACTGCAGGCACTGAGACGCAGAGAAGGAAAGTGTGTAAACATGTGAGAAACAGACGGACTGTAAGAGGGACTCAGAGGAAATAAAGGTAATGAAGGGCCTGGGGCATTCCTCTCACTGACCTTTGACCTCCAGGATCAATCCAACGTCTTGTCTTTGGCCTCCATTCTCCACTCGCATGGTGTAGTTCCCGCTGTCCTCCTCCTTGGCTCGGATCAGGGTGAGAACACTCATGTAGCTGAAGACACAGACGCAGAAGTTAACAGCCGTAATGACAGGTGTAATGTGTGGGAACATTAGCTCTGAGCTGTCATTAGCTCTGCAGACTCACCTGGTCTCGCTGAGCTGCCGCAGGCTGGTGGTGATCTCCGCCGTCACGTCGCTGAGCGGGACGCCGTCTTTGAGCCAGGTGACGTGAGCGCTGGGGAAGGAGCTGATCTCAGCCCTGAACTCCCGAACCTCGTCCAGCTCTGCAGATTCATATTCTCTGAACTCCGGCCTGATGGACAGAATCTCACTCGCTGTCAGAAGAGAAAGACGGTCATTAATCATCCGCCATCGCTTTAAATGATGTAAATATTAAACTGTAAGAGAAGAAACTGCTCTCGTACCATACACCTGAATAGCTAGCTGCTTCGTCTGGCTCTCATTGCTGATGATATCGGTGATGGAGCAGGAGTAGATGCCGCTGTCTTTGGTTGAGGCCTGCGGGATCGTCAGGGTGTAGAGGATCTCCTGGTCCCTCTTGTTCTCGCGCAAGGTTTTTACAGCTCGATTAGCCTGTCGAACAAGGACATCAGGTACTTGGCCTTTTTTTTACCACATTGCATACGTTCTGTGCTGCACAGGATGACTTGTGCCCTCACCAGTTTGCCGGGGTATTTCCAGTGGTCCTCCAGAATCTCCGACCCGCGAGCCACACAGGTGACAGTGAGAGTGTCTCCCACGAGCAAAGCGGTGCGTTTGGCTGTTAGCTCAACTTGCAGCGCTGCGCCGCCTGAGAGATGGCAATTATTAAGGTTTATATGCTGCTCTGAAGGTACTGACAATGTTGCTACATAAATACTATTTTCATGATGCATTCTGTTCATACATATCAGATTTGAAAGCTACACACATCTCCTGACACAGATGTAGAGGTGAACACATACCTGTCCAGCCGTGCACGATGTATTCCCCGCTGTAGTGCACCTTTCCCTTTATGAGGGCCTGACAGACGTAGGTCCCCGCAGTGAACACTCCCAGAGCGCCCCTCTTGCTGTCATAAACACTGGGCACAGGCTCCTGGGTGTCTACGTTAAGCAGGGTCACGTTAGCGCTGGGATCAGAAACCCGACACTGGATCTCCATCTCCTCATGGTCGGACAGGACGTGGTTTCCGAAAGGCACCGGCGACGGCACGAAGGGGACATCAGGATCTGTGGTGGAGTGAAATAACTTTCTCAGACAGACTCTAAAGTCGAACACAGAAAACACAAGTTTCTATCTTCAGATTCCTCCTGTACCTGGCACGTAGATGTAGATGCTGCTGTCCTCTCCATCGTCCGTGTCGTTCCTGCTGTAGAAGCAGATGTAGTAGCCGGTGTGCACGGCGGTGGCGTGGTCCACAGTGATGGTGGTGACAAAGAGGCCGCTGTTGTCCTCCTGCGTTTTCTCAGGAACATCCAGTGGGGTCTCCCAGGCCAGCTTAGCCTCCCCCCGGCAGGTGAGGGTGAAGGGAGTGTGAAGGGGCACCACCATCTCCTCCACCTGTGGCAGCAGCACAGGAGCAGAGGAGGGCGGGAACATCGCTGAGGTGGGGGCTGAAAGGAAGAGACGAAGAGCGCTCAGTCATGGGTCAGAAATCGTCTGTCTGTCTGTCTGTGAGTCTGTGAGTCTTACCTTTCACTTTGAGGTTGAAGGAGAACTGAGCGGTGCGAGAGCTGCTGACAGCTGTGATGGTGTAATTCCCGTTGTCTTTCACGAGTGGCTGCCGTAACGTCAGAATGCTTTGATACCTGTGAGAAGAAGAAAAGCGAGAGTCAGGCGAGAGTATCGACGCCACTTTCCCGCCTGTGCTGTAAATCTGCAGCTGGAGTCTGCAGGTGGTTATCTTACATTAGCATAAAGACTGTAAACAGGGGATAACAGCAGCCTGGCTCCTTCTGGAGGTAAGAAAATACACCTATCCATTCCATCTTGAGCTCACTGATACCTTTATTTGGTTGGAAAGTTTCATAGGGGGATATGTGCCAGATTATTCCTCCAGGAAGTTTGTGCTTCCAGCCAGGAAACAGTCCGGCTCATGATTGTTGCTTTAACACTTTGGTTTTTGTACAAATTCAACAAATGAGATGTAGAATGTTAATTTGTGAGCTTTGGAGGTGCTGGAAGTCAGATTTTGTTAACTTTGGACGGAGAAAGGCCGGTTATTTGCCCCTGCTTCCAAGCTAAGCTAAGCTAACTACTCCTGGCTGCACACAGACATTCCCTTCTTATCTAACTCTTGGCGAGAAGAAATGTCTCAACCTCATCTAATAATCGAATAACAAATCACAGTTTTTATTCTCACCGATTCCCTTCGATGTGGCTGGTTTTGGTGAGGACGTAGTAGTTCTCTCGGATGGCTTTCCCATCTTTTAACCACATCACTTTGGGGGCTGGGTAGCCATTAATGAGGATAGTAAACTCCGTCTCCTCCAACAGGCTGACAAACTCTGTAGCAAGAATCCCGCTGTGATCCAGAGCCACGAAGGAATTGTCTTCTGAAAGAGAAGCAGAGAAGAGGAACAGAGTAAGCTGGTGACTGTGGACGAGGGCTGAGATGAAGGCAGAGTGACGGAGAGCGCTGAGGTGAAATGAAGGCCTGACACACATCTGCTGAAGACATCCCATAAAACACAGCAGCTGATGTTGAAAGCAGAGGTGAAGCTTTACGGTCGGATGGAAGAAAATGACTTCCACACACCACCGGTCTGTGCTCCTCGTGCTCAGATGAGTGAGAAACCAAGCCAACGATCAATTATCACTTTACTGTTGTAAATACAAATTAAGCTTTTTGCGAAATAACAGTAATTCACTTTCAAATCCTGCAGGCAGTGAAGGGGCTGCAGAACAGTTTGGCACAAGATGCACGGTGCAAAATACCTTTAAATAAGAGCTGAGTACGACTATGTTACAAAGTGCATGCAACATTTATATCAGGTTTTATGCAAGTATCTCCCTTTGATGCAATAAAGTTATCGTAGTAAGTTGAATAGACAGAAACAGAAACTTAATCTTCAAAGGAAAGGCAGATTTTAACAGAGTATTCCTTTGGAGATATAACTACCAGATAATATTAGGTAATACATCTAAATATAACGTATCCTAAAACTCAGCATATTATAAATGTTTTAAATCGGGATGATATCGTATCTTGACTAAGGTTTCGCAATAATATTGTTTTCCGCATCATTAACAATCATTCAGAGATATCCAGGCAACATTACCGAGCAGACAGAGACTTACTGAAGACGGTGACAGCCACGCTGCCGATTCTGACCTCTCCGCTCATCTCGTTGGTGACGGAGCACTCGTAGGTGCCGCTGTCCTGAGAGGTGGCTTGTGGGATACTGAGGGTGTAGATGACCCGGTCAGGAAGAGTGTGTTTCATCTGGACTGCATCCACAGCCTGCAGGAAGAGGAGAACAGTATGGATTTAAGATCCTACACGTCGGAATAAGGAGGAAATCTTGGTAATACGATATTTGTATTTTTCCCTTTTACAGGTAAAACGTATGCGAGTGTGTGTGCAGCGCTGCTGAAGGTTAATGGTTTAAACACTCGCTGGCCCACAGGAGATAAATCAGGACCACAGAGCCTTTTAAAGGCCTGTAATTGCAGCTGAGACCAAAAGCAGGAGTCAGACTTCTGTGTTCCTGCCTTCAGCGTCCCTGGAAAACGGTTTAGAGGAATCCCGAGCAGAAAACAGACAACATGCTGCAAAGATCAAGAAACTGAATATCAACAAATGTAAACTGTTCTGATCCTTGCAGCTCGCGCTTCAAACGCATGAAATGTTTATTTGTCTGTCCTGTGCAGACAGCATCTGTCCTACATGTCTGAGGTCACAGAGGTCAAAGGATTTACCATCCCGCTTTCTGCTCCTTTGAAGCGCCTGCTCCCCTCCAGCCATTTGTCCTGAACTTTAACTCCTGCAGGAGGAACCGTTTGGCTCATGTCCTCATAATGAAGACACAACATCCCGTCGCTGCTTTCCTAACACATACTTTGTGACCACTAAGGGCCGTCTTTAGAGCTATATTCCACTTGCTGCTGCTAGGTCCAAAACCATTACTGGCTAATTTAAGGCTCAGAGCTGCTGGCTCGGAAATGACATGGAAATATGACAAGGGGGTTGAATGAAATAGGGCAAAAAGTGGATTATGGATGAAACCATAGAGGACACTATATTTAAATAAAAAGGATTTCTTCTTGCCTGTTTTTTCGGATGGAGCCACTGCTGCTGGAAGCCCGGGCCAGCCGGAGTGACGCACGTGACGTTGAGAGGCTGCCCGGCTCTCAGCGTCTCCTCGCTGGCTTTTACTTCCACGTCAAACTCCTCCATGTCTGCGGGGGCTGCAGGGTAGAGAGCAGATATCAGCACCGTCATCTCACAGGTCCAGAGATAGTGATAGCTTCATTACCATGAGCTCATTTATCAGCGAGCGGTGGTTCACTACGTTACTCACACACACATATAAGTCATCTCCCCCTGTGATAATGACATCATGTCATGGCTGTCATGCAGTGAGATCACCCTGCGGCCCTCTCATGCTAAACACACTGGGGGAGAGTTTCCAGCTGTGCATATTAAAATACTTTTAGTAAAGTGGATCTGCAGTTTGCTGAAACAAGGTTTAGCTTTGGTGAAACCTGTGACACCTCTAACTCCTCTGCTCCAGTACAGTTTGGCCCACAGGTCTCACATTTGACACAGATAGTGCTGACGCATTTTCAAAGGTATGTTGTGAGTTTCATAGTTGTAACATGGAGAATATCAGACTTAAAGCTGCTCAAAGAGGACCAACTGAAGCGGGCTGCTCAGCATTCTGGCCTCACAGTTCTTCTCTTATATGTTCTTTTTACTTGGGTAAGACGATGAAGATTTATTTTGAAGAAAGGTGCTTTTAAAGGTTAAATTTGTGGTTTTTGAAAAGACATCCACAAAATTAACTTTAACTCATTCTGAGTTTTTCATCTCAAACAGAAAGTATGAGATAAAGACCCAGAAAGATTCAGACATCTTAATGTGTAAACACAGCCTGGTCTCTGTGTGCATCCTGACTCACCCTCGGTCTCCACGGTATAAACGGCGCTTGTGATTATCTGTCCGTTCACGGTGGTCTCGCACTGGTACTCCCCGGGCAGGAGGCTCCCAAAGAAGCCCATCTTGCTGTCGTAGTAGGCCTGCATCTCCTCCCCGCTGTGGACGCTCCTCAGGACGACGTGAGTGTTGGGGTTAGACACTCGGCAGGAGATCAGGACTCCGGGATCGTCCATGGGGACGACCAAGTTCTCCGGCAACTCGGGGACGAACGGAGCCTGGAGATCTGGATGTGGAGGAAAAGCATCATAATGATCCATCCTATGTTATATTTCTTTAATGCAACAAGATCTTCTCCGGGTTTTCTGCTGCAGCCTTACTTACTTACTAAGAATCACTTTGAGACATCCCTTAGGGACACCTGTGGCTGCTGTGTGAAAGTTATAGAGTCTGTATTTAAATAAGGGGTGAGCAAGTTGATGCCTAAATCCCAAAATACAAGTTTAGATTCATCCTTAGCCCACGAACGCTTCTTAGAGCTGCATCTCTTCTGCTGTTCTGATTGAGTGGTGGCTCACCTCATCATGACATACTTCTCTGTCTGATATGAGAGGACATGAGCTGCTTTACACAGAGTACGTCCACGCCTGTTTGTGTGAAACATATTCACCTGGGACAAAGACGTATATTCCCGCCTCGTTGTCTTCCGGCTCGCCCTCCTGGCTCTCGTAGGCACACATGTAGTATCCGGTGTTTTCTGCGGTAGCGTTGTAAATGAAGAGCGTGGCCGTGTAGTATCCCGGGTAAACGAAGGTGTTTTTAGGCAGAGGTTCAGCCCAAACCACGTTTCTCTTCCCCGTGCAGCTGATGTTGAACACAGAGTTTGGACGCAGGATGAACTCCTCCTGATGGGACTCGATGGTGGGTGGCAGCAGTGCAGAGGTCACTGAAAGAAATGAGATCAAAATTAGATCAACTTTAACAAAATAAGAAAAAAAACCCTCTAATACTGTGAAATACACTTACCTGACACCAGCACCACCACGACTCCCCCAAAGACGGTCCACGTCTTTACCCCATCCATGGTGATGGATGTTCCGCTGTGAGACAGAAAAGTGAGTTCTCAGTCAACAAGCGAAACAAACACTTTGATTTTTTTTGTCTTTTCTGATAAAACAGGCTCCACTGTCTCTGTCCGGTTCGACAACACAACTACTTCATCAATGAATCCATTCCTCATTGACTTCTTAATCTCCTGCTGCAGTTTGAGCAGTCAGCCTGACTCCTGCTGAAATAACCCCACACAGATGACAGCAGCTCATGTGGTCTCCCACATCACTGCAGTGCATTAAAAGTACATTTATCACAGGATTACATGAATTATTCGTCGTAAAATGAGGGTTAAGATAACAAGACTGTAAATTCCAACGTGTTAGAAGAATCCACAGGATGTGGCCGTGAAGGCTGCCGGTAGAGGGCGACACAGTCCACCGTTTGAGCGCACCGAACCTCCGCGGATCGAATCAGCTCCTGTTTGTTCAACCCGAAGTTTTTCTTTTTGTCTGGTTGAAGAAAACTTCCCTCTTTCCATTGCTCAGACAAAAATCTCGGGTGTTCACGCACACAAACGAGACATAACCGATAAAACGGCCTTTTTTCTTGTTTAATCAATGTGCTTTTTTAAACCGTATGTCTAAAGGACCCATGATTAAGACATTCTCAAGTTTAGTCCAGACTCCTCACAACTCATCTCACAGATCCTGTCAGGTTTACTTTAGTCACGGATCTCTTCAGTGTCCTGGTCTCCCTGGATCAGAGGTTTTTCATCAGGGGCCACACAGTCTGACAGGCGCTAACAAAAAAAACGTTTTCTAAACAGAGTTTTTCTTTTTTTTAAAAGCATCGCTAAAATCATCAATATATTAAACTATTCATATTTTTTTTTTTTTTTTACTTTTAACCTAGACCTGTTTTCTGTTCCTAGCCTGCTCTGTGTTCTCTGTTTCTTTTTTTCCTTGCTCAGTTTCCTCAAACAATAAAACTTTTGGCCCCTGCATCGCTTCCTGTGGCTCATCCGAGACGGCCTAAATGATCCCTGGGCAACCTGGGTTTGTTTAACTCTATAATTAGCGCACCCACTCCGCGCAAAACTACATATCTGCGTGGGAATCAGCTGACAAAATGCATAATCTGTTTTGACGTGTTTGTGCACACGCCTCGTCTCCAACATTTCAATAAGAGATTTTTGTCTCAGCTTGGCCCGAATCCTGCAGCCGCTGCGCGTAAATCTAACCGAGCCTGGGGCGCGCTCAGCCTGCCTGCATGTCCGGCTCCTCTCACACCGACAGACTCAACAAAGGTGGCAGATAACAAATGCATCTCTCTGCAGGGCTGCAAACATTTGAGCAACAGCTGATAAGGCTTGTCTCAACTTTCTGCCCTGCACGGATGGTGATGTGGCTCCGCTCAGCTCCGCATCCAAAAGCTGAATGCCACAAAAACTGATTTGAAAAGAGAAACTTTATCTCGTGCAACATTCTGCACTTTTTAAACGTTTAGAAATCCTTTGTGTAAACATTTGAGCGCTTTCTCCAGGGTAAGTATTCCTGTACAGTCCTGGTGACACAGCGGGTTGGTGGTTAATGAAGAATGCGTCGTGGCTCCAAACACACTCAGCTCCTCTTGAATCCATCACACGGACTTTCGTTGCTGCGCCTCCGGTGCAGATTTTCCATGTTAATCCTCACATTCCGCGACCAGAGAAAACAATGAGATGTACAATTTCCAATGTGTTTCCCATTAGCTGCCAGGCTGCGTCCCACAATGGAGCCTTCAGTCTTCGGGGTGACACCTCCAGCTGTGAGGCCGAACCCGAGCGCTCTTATCCAGCAGAGTCAGCGGCATCTCCCCGCGCGGCGTCCAGCGGTGACGCCATATGGTGCACGCGGAGCAGAAATCTCATCTTAAAAAATATGATGCATTGCCCGATGCAGAAGTTGCAAACAACTTGCAGGGCGACAGATCAATCCCGTAAAAGTGAATAAAACTATTAAAAGACACTTTTCCATAACTTTATAAACTAATGAAACCTTTAACCTTTAATTGTTAGACCCAAATAATTTGTTTTCTCTTTAGTTTTCTAAAGTTAATCGATTAAAAAACACCCCAAACTTTTGAAAAGACCCACAAAAGTGGGTTTCTTTTGGGTTCCAACAACCCTTCAATTACCTTTTGCTAATCCCCTCTTTATATTCCTTTGGTGTAAGTATATCCACAGTGAATTGTTGGCTCCAAAAGGCGCAGTGAGGGTCCTTTGCAGCGGCTGTAATCCTCAGAGCTCCGGCGCTGTGAGAGCATATGTGCGACCCTCTGTCCGCGTCCGCGACCGTCCTCACAACTGCGCTCCAGCTAAGCGACCTGTAACTGATTCAATGTTACAGTCCTCCCTCCTCGCCCTTCCCTCCCCTCCTCTACACCCCCCCTCCCTCCGAAAAATCATCTGGCTCAAAGTAAATAACTCTCAGGAAATGACACCCCCCTCTCCTCCCTTCCAGCTCTGGACCCCTTTTTCAAAGTAAGAGTCTTTTATAGTGGACGAATGTCCCGCCGACATGAGCAGAGGAACGGGGATTTTTCCGGGTTTTTTTGGTATGTGAGAACTTTTGGAGGACAGAGAGTGTCGGACTTGTTTTTAAGTAACTTGTGTTGCAGTTGATAATTTTTAGCTGTCTAAAATTCGCACTAACGCTCTTCTCCTCAGAGTGTAAAAGTTCGCAGTTCAGCTCAACACATGTTATGCTCCTAATTCTGCCTTTTCTGCAGGATGCACTCAGTGAATGGAATCAGCAACTGTCACAAACTGGAGCAGTGGAGCGCGTAACTCCTAGAGGGCGCTCCAACACCACCATAGCACAGCCCTCATCTCCCCCCCCCCCCCCTCTATTTCTCTCTGACACACACACACACACACACACACACGAACATTTCTTTTAACATGTAGTCAGATTAATTGCACAATCGGGGCAGTTTTGTTCTTTTCTGCACCACAGAAAACCATCAGGACTCCTGTTTACTGGCACAGATGCGTCAGCTGTTTACCGAGTCCTGAAAAACAGCCGTTATTTTTTTACCCCTGCCCCCTTTTACCCCGGGGCTCTCCTGACGGGCAGCAGAAGAGTAATGAGCCCCAATGAATCACCTTTCTGTGGGCACAGGAGAGGGGCATCAGACCGGTGTCTCTGCGTGGAGCAGCAGAGCCCCGGGGCCGATGGACCCCCTCCCCTCCCCTCTCCTCCCCTCTCCTCCCCTCTCAGCTCCGTGCAGCCGCTTGGCGCAATTACTTCCACATGTTGCAGAAAGAACAGTGTCCTTGTTCTCCAAACAAAGGATCTCAGCTTCGGAAGGCCTTAAACCGGTTTGAGGTTCTCACTTCTAAAGAATTGTATCTTTTCGCTTCAAGAAACTCCTACAGGTGACAGGTAACGGGACATTAGAGGGCAATTAGAGTCTGGAGGCGCAATGACAAATAAATTAACAAATAGCCTACATAAATAAATCATATTCGTGACTTAAACTGACACCACCTTTGACTTTTAACAGCCTTCAGACACGTGAGGTCAGAATCAGTCAGCGTCTTCTCTCCTCTTTATTTTAACTGAAGTTTAATGAAAAGTCATAAAAGTTTTGTTCTTGTCTTCATTAGATGTAGCGGAACACGTCACACCTTCTCAGTTTCTGCACATCATCACCTCAGCAGAGAGCTTCTTCATTACGTCATCCCTTCAACTGTCCACCAGGGGGCGTTTGGGAAAATAACAACAGCCTGTTAAAGTAAGAAGTTAATTAAGTCCAACGGTCAGATGAGACGTATCCAACAGGACGTGACTGATTCTCATCGAAAACGAACACACTGCGCATGTCCTGCATATTAACTCGACACATGGTTTTTCCCTGCTGTCAGAACCGGGCCTGCAGTCCGACAGTAACAGCACCCTGACATGCCGAGAATATAAACTATAAACTGACTGCTTTTTAAACTTCTTCATAAAACAAACATTGTGTAGGTTCACTTTTTCGCCTTCCTGATTCAGTTCTTTTAAAAGTCGTCAGTGAACTGAAACATCATCATCGATGTTCTGATGTCATTCTTTAAATTCTGTCTCAAACAACAAACACACGTGACATAGATCACAGCTCGCGCTGCAGTCACAGAGTAAAGATGTGATCAGAGTTTAAAGACGGCTCCTCCTCAGGCTGTCGGTGGCCTCCGGGCGGAGGTCCCTCAGGGAGCTGTCCAGCGTGCTGAAGTCTGTCTGTCTGTCTATCTCTCTATCATCTATCCATCCACAAGTAAACGACATATTAACCATAACAAGGATACCACTTAAAAATCGAGATACAAGTAATAAACTTAAGTAATAATGAACACATGATTAGTTAATGCATGTGGTTATGTTGCGTGTATCATTATTAAACACTTATAAATATATAAATATAACAAACAGGACTATAAGCGATAAGTTCACCGTTAATAGATCAACACCACAGAGATGCAAATTCACATTTAACTCATTAATTATTCTGCGGTCCAATGATCGGAGGTTTGTTCAGCCTCCTGACAGAACAGAACCTGCCTCAGATAAATGTGAGATCTGGTTTCAGTCAAACGTTTATTAATAAATTAAAACACTTTACTGTAATCCAGCGGGAGTAAATACGTCATAACTTTGTCATTTCTTGGTCAACAAACGAAATGTATGATATCTCAACCCCCGTTAATGAATGCATCAAATCTAATGAGTCATACATTATTTAAGTACATTATTTGGAGCCTTAATTGTAAAGATGTCGAGCCTTTAAAACGACCTGAAGCACTCTGAGAGACCAAGAGAAGCGGAAGTCATTTTACTGGCTACAAGCAGCTTTAACTGCTGACAGAGAACAAACAACAGAACATGATTAGTCTGACATAACAGGTTAATTCTCTGGTGCTCCGCAGGTCCGGCCTCTGCCTGCGCGTGTGAATGTACCTGACCTTGTTTATGCAAAGATGGATTTAGCCACTTGACTTTTACTTAGAAGGGCAGCACTACTACCCCGCGCATGCAGCTATGAGCCTGCCTTGATAAAGAATGTCATCATCGTTGTTTAAGAACTGACAAATGTGGGGGCCGGAAGGTGCCAAAGGCCCAAACGTGGCTCCCAAAAATGTTAGAAGAAACATCCACTTTTTCCAGTTCTGTGCGCATTCTGATGCGCCCGTCAGCCCGGGTGGAGATGGAAATATCGGCCAGATTTATAGGTGATGAACAACTCTGTTCCCCTCTCTTCCACACTGGCTCTTCAGCTTCTTCAGCCTCTGTCTCTCCACATGAGACAGCAGCTGCAGCCGGCTGAAAAGCGCTCTTATTAATTGTCTTTTGTCATGCGTAATTGCTGCTTTTTCAATGGTGGCCTGACGTCTTTGGAGTGGACTCGTTTGTGCGTTAGAAGGTATATAGTCCTTTTATCTGAAGACTTTGTCTGGCATCATTCTAAACATTCTGTGTAAAAAGCAACGTCGTAACAAGTCCGGGAGGTAATAATCTGACCTGGACGAACTGATGAACTCTCAGAATGAGCCGGAGCGCGCATACAGTCTGAGGTCGCGTCCTGTGGGGGGGAGGACAGGGGGGAGGCCTTCTGAAAACTGCGCTTTACGCTATTGTTGATCGCTTTAAATGCAGCACTGGTCGCTCACACCTGCAAGGGGAACTCTAATTCGATTAATAGGAACTTCAATATATATTCATTAGGTGGCTTTCCCCCAATAATATATGATCATCAGCGGGACGTGAAAGGGGGCCATTTATTCCCGCTCTGAATGGGTCTGCGTGGGACCGAAACTTCACCTGCTTCCCCTCTCAATTAGGAATGTATCCCAAACTCTGACAGAAACGAGTTAAATTAGGCGTCAGCTAATTTCCAGTGGCCCCTCCCACGTAATCCCCCCTCAGAGTCTCTCCATTTGAGCGTGCCCCCTTTAATTCAGCACAAGTTGAAAGGTTCAAATAGTGCCTAATGAAACAGTGACTAAATCGTTCTGTGTCGCTCGGAGGAACCCTGTCGCTGTCTCTCAAAGCTCTCTGAGCACACAGCCGTCGGGGGGTCTCCGGCTAAAAGCGAGTCCCAAGGCAGGACAATCTAACCTGTCAAAGCCTTTGCCCACTTCTATATATCCTTGTTCTGTGGTTTCGAGCCACAGCAGCATAATCAACCAACGTGGGACCGAAAACGCAATTAAACTCGCTTTGGACGAGCAGAATCTTTTGAAAAGCGAACATTAATGGACTATTGGCTGCTCCCCGGGGGCGTTATCGGGTACCCTTTTGTGGTCAGATCTAAGGAGAAATTACAGCTACACTTTCATATAGCTCCCTCCATCCACTTTAAAGGCTTATATCATGTAAATGCAGCGCTGCTACGTAACGTTTCAATATAAACGCTTTGGAACATTGGCTCTATTAAACATAACGCCAATAGCTCGGTAATGACGGCTTAATAATAACAGCTGTCATCTGATAGAGAAGAGTTAGAAAGGCTGAGTTTAAAGAGATACAGCGGAAGATAACTGCACCTGTAGTCGGTGCGCCTTAAAAGGAAATGTAACTTTTACGCAAATTGGCCAAAACAATAAAATAAATAGAAAACACATAAAATCCAGAGGAAATAAAATCTGCTAGTTTTTTGTTTAATTTTTAACTGGATTGTTTTATGATAAACTCATCTGAATGTTTATAACTTATATATGTAAAAGGTCCGGCACTACTTTATACAGCGGATTCTTTCTACATTACTACAGCTAAATAAACCATCAGTGCTTCCTGGGAATCAAAGTGATATGAATCATAGTAATAATGCAAAAGTGTTGTTAGAATGAGTGCAGGATTTTTATTTGACATGCAATGATGACATATTCTTTCATTCGAAGTTTCTCCGCTTTCATTGTAAAAATCCATCTTTTTAATCTCTTCTCAAATTCTAAACAATAACAAAAATATTTGTACTATACGTTTTTTATTTTTTAATAACTATAATTGATCATATGAGTAAAAACACAGACAACCTCTTAGGTCAACTCTTTATTTTTATTACAATAAATACAGATATACAAAGTTTACAAAGTGGTGCGTTCAGGTTCCACACAGGTTTGGCTCACACTGACAGTGATGGGACATCAGGGAATAATTGAAAACATTTACTGGGTTTAATAACAAGACCCGGATGAGAGGGTGAGACCCTGCAGGGATCCAAACACATCAGTGTAACAGCAGGGAGAAAGAAGCTCAGGTCTCCCGACATGTCAGGACTGTGTTTAACATTTATTCACATTTTACTTTCATATAAAAGCAGGAGAAACACGAAGTGAAGAACGTTTGACATTTCCAACACTTCATTTCAGATTTCATGCAGGGGATGTTTTGGCCCAGAGGTCGCGTGATGCCAGGACCCAGAACTTTTTCCAGGGTACTTTAAGTGCCAGCAGGGAAATCTCGTTGCCTTCAGATGGGTGACACCTCCTTCTCCTCCGAGGCAGAGGCCGGAGATAGAGACTCCTCATCCTCTGACCGCGAATAGTCCGTGTGCCCGGTGGTGCACTTGCACCCGCTGTGCGCGCTCCTCTGGGTGGCTTTGCCCTCCTTCTTGTGCTTCACTCTGCGGTTTTGAAACCAGATTTTCACCTGTTTCTCTGACAGGTTTAAATACGTGGCGATTTCGATTCTTCTGAGTCTGGACAGATACATGTTCGTGGAAAACTCCCTTTCAAGTTCCAGGAGCTGCGTGCTTGTGAAAGCGGTGCGCATCCTCTTTCCATTCTGTATGTGGCTGCTCTCGGAGGCGCCTGTTGGAGACAAACAATCAGACTTTTGAGAGACATTCAGAAGTTTAAATCAAAGATATAAATGGCACAAAACACCGTGCGTAATCTTTGTGCGTAAAAGCCGAGCGTTACATTCATCTTACTGCCTGAAAGTGCGTCATGAAGTGTAGTAAGGCTCAAACAGGTGCCGAACAGAGCTAAGAGTTGAGACTGTAGCAAACAGGTGTCTTACCGATGGACAGACAGTGGTATCTCCTGGGATCCGTGACGCTGAAGGTGGGCGTGCAGACAGGTGTATGTCCCGGGTGCGCGAGCGCAGGAGACTGTTGATGTGCTATCCTCTGGCAGTACTGCGCCTCTGCTCCTGGGAAATGAGTCTTCAGCATGGGGATGCCGCTGCGGGACGAGTGGATGTGGGACGTGACGCACAGCGGGCAGACACAGAAAGTCCCGTTCTTCCTGGACGGGCACACCGGAGCGGTGACCGTCATTACGCTGGGAGAGTGCATGCTGATGGGAATAAGGAAGTCTTGTCCCGGATGCTCAGGCGGTCCAGGTCGCACCGTGTCCTTGATTATTAAAGAATCGACGTAGAAAGACCTCGACATGGCTGCTCCGCTGATCAGTGATCGCTCCGTGTACAAGATGATAGCTGATTCTCATCTGAGCCCCTCGGGACTCCCAAAGGTGCTTATGTTTGATGGTTCAACAAAAGGGACCCCGAAGAGGGTTGGCCCTGCAGCGTCACCCACGTGCGCACCCGGCTCCAAGGGTTTATACTGTCAGCGACCCAAACCACGTGATATCTCCGTGGGCCTCCAATCACAACTTGCAGATTTACTTTTTTTATCCCCGAATTTAGAAAAGTCCAGGACTCCTGAATAATCAAACCAATAAACATGTTTTAATCTAAAGCCGGTATTTTATATAAACTGGATTTTCTTTAAACTATCAGAAACATAAACATCTTTTTCAAACTATTTGACAAAATAAAATTGAGCTTCAAAAATGAATGTTTACATAAAAAGCTGAATGAGATTGTTTGGAGCTCTGATCTCAGCTGAAACTGTAGACTGTAATTGACCTGATCAGTTAGTAACATTAAACACATTACAAACATTCAGATAGTTGGAGCACGTGCAGTAACACAGCCAGCAGAGTCACTTTGTAATAAGATGAAACACTTTTCTTCCGTGCGTCATCACTCTGGCGTTAAACACGATGGAGCTCATCCAGACATACATTTACTCCTCGGTCGATTGATTTTCACCAAATGCGATTTAAAGAATCGTGCACGCGACCATAAGCACTAATTGCCTCGCAGCCTAATCATGATACTCTGAATCCGGTTGGTCCACGTTTCACTAGAAGCAATTAAAGAATTATGAAGCGATGGCGAGTCTGGGCTGCAGGTTATTCGATGGCGATTAGGATTCAATTAGAAAGTGTTTATAATGGTGAGTCTGTGCGGGGGTAAACAGGCAGCTATTTCAGAAATGCGCTAATCCCTCATCTTGTGACGATAATTAGCGAGTTTGATCCGCAGGCGGGTCACCGGTGGGTTTAGCTTCTGCTTTCATCTGCCAAGTAACGCCTCGGACCCTCAGACAGAGCGAGCCGGCGGACCAGGTCCAGGTCCAACACACCATGCGTTAGTGTCTACACTGACCTCAGACGGAAACACAACAGGCCGCTGTTTGTTCAAAACAAACTCATTATGGAGCAAATATCTGCTTCCAGCGAACACGTCCTGAGCTGCGAGTTAAAGAGCAGCCTTTGAAAGAATTAGAAAGTCTTTAAAATGCAACCACAATAAAACAAACATGTCTGTCACACAGACAGTAATTGCTCTAATAAAGTGAATCCAGCGCTTGACAGGCAGGACGCACGGAGTTGTTATGGTACAGATAACAGTCTGAAACAAGAGAGAGAGAGGGAGAGAGAGAGAGAGCTAACCAAGCGGAATGATGCGTGGCGCGCGCCCTCATCACACCATGCGAGCTCTAATATTATTTTTCCATAATTCTGCACGATAAAATTTCATTGTCTATTAAGTAATCCCACAAATGAGATCCTTTATGAGGCTATAATGAGGCCTAATTGCCAGGACTAGTGGAGCCACGTGGAAGGATTTAGGAAGCATTAAGCCGTCGGGTACTGAGCACAGGCTGTTACCTCGCCATTACTTTCATAATTCAAGGAGAAAATTAGTCCATTTAAGGGAAAAATCCTTTGATTCCCTTTATTCTGCTCGGGGTGACAGGGCTGCAGTTTTTTTGTCCGCTTCGGTTAAGAAGCGGGTGCAACAAATGGGGCTAACATCACTCTGCGTTTAAACGCTAGAATCTCAGAAATGTGTAAAGCTCTCAGGGCCCCACCTCTCACTTGCCTCTTCTTTCTCTCCAGTGCCTTTTACTTTCTAGTGCAGCGGTTACCCTCCACTATTCACCCCCTTTTCAAACCATGATGGGCAATTAATCACCGGCCTATTCAATAACAGGAAAATTCAAGTTAAATGGGGGATTAAAGGAGAGTTTACCCCTCAGAGGATGGAAATACACAGTTGATTCTCCTGAGAAGAAAACAACTTCTCTACGACGAGTATGAGTGTGTGCATGTGCGTTAAAGAGGGGTAAAAAGGTGTGTGTTTGTGTCAGTGTGTGTGTGTGTCTGTGTGTGTGCATTCAGCTCCGCCCAGTAGTAAAAACACACAAACTTGTAAAAGTGCACTGCTAAAGTCCCCCCCTCTCATTCACAGCGCATCCCATGCCATATTATAGCGTGAAGAAGTCCATTAATGTTTTGTTGAACAAGCGTCATTAACTTGTATCAACGCCTTTTTACAAACCGGGCATTGTTGTGCCGGGCCAGGCTGCGGCCCATCTTGGCCACTACAGTGGATGATTTGGCCCTTTATTAGTTTCCAGGCAACAGATCCTGAATACCAAAACTCAAAGGAAACACTCTGCTCCTCCATATAGATCTGAATGGCGATGGGGGGAAAATGAACAATGATCCTGTGGACAACATAATGCAGCGCAATGACTTTTCATTAACAATTATCTGCTTGATGTGAATAGCAGCTGCAGTGGCGACGCTCCATCTCAGGCTCTGCAGAGAAAAGGGGAGCGAGGAGCTGAATGGCATCCTGCAGGAGTTTCAGGCGCTTCATGGTCTCCATGAATGTGGAATCTAATTTATATCTCAGTGAATAATTAGTTTTCTATGCAAAAATGAGTTGGAAATAATTACAGTTTAAAACAGCGTGACAACTTAGCCGGATAAACAAAGGGAAGCAGTCCCTTTTAATGTCTCGCACCAGGAGTTTATGAGCTTTTTCACTTCAGCGGACAAGATTAATAAGCTGACGTGGATGTGTTAGTGCAGCAGTGGATCAGGGAGTGTGACAAGTGAAGAGATGATACACACATTCATCGTGTGTAATGATGTTTAAACCTGTGATCAGGGTAAAAAGATCAGACTCATGAGGAATGATTCACTCTGAAAAAAGGTGTTTATTTCATATTGTTAACATCATTCTTACTGTATTATTTAAACTGCAGTGGAGTTAATTTTTGATCTGCAAAGGTCTTTATCTCTGAGATCGATTGCTTCTGTCTTCCCCCACATAACGAAGGGAATCGCCATGGTTTCCTTATTAGACAAGCTGTCGCACAACAAACATCAACAAATAACTGCCGATTTCTCCCCATTTATCAGGTATGTTGATTTTAAGCCGAGAAACTGTAATGACTTTCTAACACGTCAAGAGAGTTAAAGTTAAGCTTAAAGTTTTGTTCTCTTTGGCGCCACCTATGGCGATAAACAGTAATTGCAGGAGCACTCTTCCCAGATATCCAGACAGTGCTGCATGTGTGACGTCCACGGTCGGCTCCGGTTGTAACTCTTGATTTTCCTGGCTGACGGTCGCTTTCCTTTTCAGACTGTTTGCTTCATCTGAGCGTCGAGTTTGTTTCTTCTTCTTTGGATTTTCACTTCTTGTTGAAGTTGTATCTGTAGTCATCCATCTTTTCTTTGTTTGTTCAGCCATAGTAGATTACTGTTTACTCGCAACACTTGCAGAGAGCGGAAAAGCAGCCGCTTAGCTCCGCCTACCCTCTCTGGCAGACCAACCACTGCTGGCTGATGGAAAACGCGTCACTAACTGGACGCCGCCACAGACACCCAGCCCATAATAATACTATATACTGCAAATGCAAAGGCTTTCATCAGTGGGCCACAGGCTCAGTCACCATTGTGTTACCTCATTTGGTGACAGATAGAGACTTGACAGACATTTATTCACACAAAAATCTTCCAGATTATCACTTTAAACTACGGGGACGAACTTTAACTTTGCACCGATGTTGGCGCCCCCTGTGGATAAAGCTGTAATCTCTTTGCTGCTCCTGTCCTGTACGTGTGTGTGTGTGTGTGTGTGTGTGTGTGTGTGTGTCTGTGTGTTATCCTCTCATTGTTCCTCCTTTTACTTTCTAACGTAGCACTCGCTGTGAAACAAAGGCTCATCAGGTCCGCGTGCTGTAAATCTCCTCGTCTGTCCCCGGCCTGAAGGCAGCTGTTACCTTCAAAATAACTGTATGGAAATAATCCATCTTTTTCCTGGTTCATTTCGGGCATTCGTTTCATAGCCAGATAAAAACTCTTCACAGTACATTAAGAGAGCAATAAAGCATGTGTGTTTGTGCGAGCGGAGCCCCTGCTCGGTCACACAGGAAACCCTGTAGCTGTGTTTCTGGTGTGAATCCACATTTACACCTTAGAACATATTGTGCACCGTTATCTGTAAAGAAGGTGTCATGCACTTTTGACCTAACTCTAATATGAGAGACAGACATTCATGTTTCAGGTAAACGCTGTGTATGCTACCTTCGTGCACGTGTTGATGTGTAAGTTGTGTTTGTATAAATAAATTGGACTGCAGTTGTCGCTGAGGAAACATCACTCTCCCACTCTTCCGATCATTCTACTCCATTATTCAGGAGTAAAACAGACTCACACTAGCAGCCTGTTGTGTTGCAGCTCCATCCTCATCCAAAGTGTGTGTGTGCTTGTGAACAGACAGCACTGTTCGGGAGCGCAGCCCTCACTCCTATAGAAAAGTAAAGTGACAGGCTGAGTGTAAGAAGAGGCTGCAGAACAAAGCGGGCGAGGGCCCTGCTGATGGCCTATAGAGACGTCCTGCACCGGGCTCCCTCTAATTAGGGAGACGCTTCTCAGTCTCACAGAGCTGCTCAGACCAGACACTCCAGACTGAAGTGTGCCCCCGCGCCAACGAGAGCGTCTGCATGTCCACACTAAACGCTGCATGTGTGTGTGTCTGCACACAATTAACGAGCCTGGAAAATGAGATAAACACCGACTGATAGTGACGCCGAAGCTCCGGGAGAACCGTCTTTATTAAAGCTCTTTGTCGGAGCGCTGATTCGTCCCTCGGCCTCCTCTGTTGTTTCCAAAAGACTGAGCACACATGCCATTACAGAGGCAGCACACAGCCGCCCTTATTTCAATCTGTTCTTGCTTCAGTTGTCAAATAGTCCTGAAATTCTATCCTTGTTGTAATAGGAAGCTCCTCCATTGTTGGGCACTTTGTAGAGCATGTTCTCGCCGCAGAAGTTATCAGCTGTGAGGACTCATTACTGAGCTGCACACTGGTTTCCCACAACATCAAGATGCTGTTTTATCTGCTGTAATGACTCACTTTTTACCAACATTATCAGGGTCCAGAGTGGGGCCTTTGACTCGACGACACAGGAAACAGAGCATCGCAACCGAGGACAAAATATCTTCACAACTAGAGCCTGATTGATGTGGGATTTTTGAGCCCTTAGCCGTGGCCGATATCAATTTGTTGAGAGGAAAAATTCCCCTATTACCCGTACGAAGGCAGATGTAGTGAGAACTGGGAGAAGTTTTCGATGTAGATTTTGCACAAGTACTCCTGCAAAGGCTTCTTTTATGCACAGGCTACTTTCAGTGTCTGCATGAGACTAAAACGTTCATGAAAATGTAACGTGAACCCTGCCACTGCGTGATTAGACCCTTAGATAAACGGCTCAGAGTGACATCGTACGAAGTCCGCTTGGAGCGGTGGTCGGGGGCGATGGATGGTTTGAACGAGTGAGGGACCAGTGGATGAGAGCGTGTTGGTGCTGCAGACAGTGCTGTGAGTACAGTGAACTACAGAGTGAGGGCACGCTTTGGTGGAGGAACCAATAACCGTTTCTTTATCGCTCCAAGCTTTGCTTTCTGCATCATATGTTCTTATGTACGCATAAAGGAGAGACCGATATATCTGTGACTGAGTTGATAATTACGGAAGCCCTAAGAGGACATGCATCCACACATTGTATTTACTCGTTTCTGGTCATTTTCTCGAGATCTCAACAAATGTTTCCGTTGTCACGAGATAACGACGCGGCTGCACCGTAACGTCAGGTGATCATAACTCGTACCTCCAGAGCTGCAAAAGCACAAAACAAACGTCATCAGTGTGAGCGATGGCAGCATGTCCTGCTCTGTAACGTCACAGTGAGCAGCCTGTTGTTCTGATTTCTACATCGACAGAAAATGATCCTGTTTTCACGAGAAAACCAGCTTTGTTATCTGGAGATAAATACGTTGAGATCTTTAGAAAACAACCAGAAGTGACTCGTTATCACAGGAAAAAAGAGAGTTAATAAAATGTGAAGATGCGTGTCCGCTAAGGGCTTCTGTAGATAATTTCGGCTGAATGAATTATCATCTCTTTTAAAAACAGGTGTGTGTTATTGATTGAAGCCCCCCCCCCTCCCCTGCTCAGACAGCCCCGACTTCCCCTGAAACCTAAATCAGGAAATGTTTCAAAGAGTGAATGACAGGAGTCCCTCCGCCCGTTTACCCCGAGCCGTCTCTCCCTCCGTCTAAAGGAGGTGATATTGTAGCGCTTTTTCTCTCCCTTTGAAAGGGGAAATCCCGGGATTGAGCTTGTGAGCTGGAGCGGAAGCAGACTGGAATGTGTGTCCGGGCCGCGTCTTTGTGGCCGTGAATAGACGAGGGCCACAATCCCTGTGTCCTCTGTTTATCAGACTGTGAAGGAGCAAACAAACCTGAATGTTTCATCCGCATGTTATCCACACCTCACACCTGTCAATCACCTTTTATACACTCTGATTGGATCCAAGAATAACTTCCACTGATTTAACATCTTTAATCCAATCAGCACGCAGGAAACTACGGAGGACGATGTGGGCCAAAAGTGGAAAATGACTGTTTTCAAATTTCTGACTTTAGGCAGAAAAAAACTCAAATAGTGAAAAATAAAAAAGACACTAATCTGAGTTTAATATCAGGATTTTTATTTATTAACAGAAGAAAAATATTGAAGCAGAACAAACAAAAAAAGTCACAATTCTGAGATTAAAGTCAGAATCAGAATTTACGGGCAGAAGAACAAAACTCTAAGCTTATAAGAAAAAGTGGGAATTTTTAAAAATGTATGTGAAGAAATAATATTCAGAATTAATAAATTAGTCAGAGGAAAAACAGAGCCGGAGAAGAGAAGAGTAATATTCAGAGAAAAAACTCAAAAATCGTAAAATCGTAAATAAAAACATGTCATGTGTGATGGTAACCCCGGGGCAAACGGGGAGCACAAAAACATCTAATCTTTCTCCTCCATGAAGTCTGCTTCAGAGAAAAATGCTCCCAACCTACTTTTTCGGGGGGTTGCAGCTCAAAAAGGTTCCTATAAACATTTTATTAGTGATTGTTTCTCATCAATTTATGACTCATAAATTGATCAGTTTTTTCTGGTAAATTTACGACTTTAATCTCAGAATTTTTGAGTTTTTCTGGAAATGTTTCTTTTGGAATATGGCCCTAATACAGCAACGTAGAGGAACAAGGATGTAAGTAAAATGAAATAAAATCAAAGTGGGGAAAAATACAACAGTCAGAACTCAGTGAGCATTTATTTGCGGTAAGTAAAAAAGTGACGGTGAAAATTCTGACTTTATTTGCAAAAAGAGAGGGAGAGGGAGGGGCCGTGGGGGGGTCGCGGCTCAAAAAGGTTCCTGTAAACACTATTAAACTAGTTTTTGTTTTTTGCAAATGGACGACTTATAATCAGAAATTTGATTATTATTATTTTCTCACAATTTTTTTTCTGGCTAATTAACAACTTTAATATCTGAATCTTCCAGTTTTCTGTTGGACCAATTCTTTTCCCCTCCGGCTCTGTTTTATTTTTTCTGTATTATTTTTTTAATTTTAATTTTACAATGGCCATAATATGCCTCCGTAAAGAAAAAAAAATCTGAGGAAAAACGTCTAAAGATAAATTACGTAAAATTAAAACAAAATCAATGTGGGGAAAAAATATAACATTGAAAAATCAGTGACAATTTATTTGCAGTAAGGTAGAGAAAAAAAAAATGACAGTGACAATTCTGACTTTATTTACAAAATCACAAAATTAATATCTTATTTAAAAAAAGGAAAAAAAAGTCAGGATTCTGACTTGAAACTTAAATTTAAAATTTAAAATCCAAATCCTCTCCCGTAGCATCAAACCCATGAACCCTGCAGCTCGTTAGCTTTAGCAGCATCCTCTTTGCTTTGCTGTTCTCCGTGCTCTGTGCTAAAATTATCCGTGGGCCCAGTGACTTTATTTTAAATAAATAATATTTCACATTTATGTTTGTGTGTTCTTCAGATTTCATATTGATTTGGGAAAGTGTCACGTTGGCTCGAGTTTGTCATTATGTTGATTCTCATCGTTGCCTGTTAGCGTCTCTCCGGCGGCCTGTCGCTCCGGCTGTGAGAAGAGGCTTTCAAACAGCTCGGACATCTTACGTGTTCATTACAGGAGATGATGCCCACATTTTCCCATCCATTATTACGGATGTAGTGCTCCTAACAGAACATCTCCAGAAGTTTAAAGGAAAGTAGAGAGCGAGCTGTCGGGACGGGAGACTCTGCTGTGCTCGGCTCATTTTGACAATGAAGAAGCGTCGCTCAGATTTCACTCGCTCGTCAGCATCGTCGCAGCTCATTTATATTCATTCTAATGATCTGTAAAAACACACGCTGAAGTCATCGAAATCCTCCTTTTGTTTCTCCTGAACGAGCTCTTTCCCGCTGCTGCGAGTGGAGGATCATCAGATGCATATATGCTAATTGGCACAAACACAGAGAGGCTTTTACTGTCTGTTTGTGCCGAGAGAAGCTAACGTGTAAGTCCCAGATCAACATGTTAACTACTGTGTCAGCTCTGCTTCACATGTTGCTGCTTAAGTCAAGATTATTTGGGATAAAAAAACATTTCAAAGTGAATTAATGTTCCGATTAAAAGAGTTTGTTTTGAAGATTTCAGAGCAATCTGTGAAACTGTTGCACCAATGTCAGCGTTACATAATCGCATAAGAACAGTGGAGCTCATCTCTCCGGTGTACTATTGTATTTTTTTGCCTCCAGTCAGCAGCAGCAGGCGTCCATGGAGGGCATCACAAGGCTGATAAAAGGAGAAACTCATAGAGTGTCTTAATCCCGGCAGAGCTTCTTATACAACAGGCAGCTGATTGTGCGCCGGGCAGTTTGTGGCATCACATGAAGCGGCTGCTGGGTGAGTCAGAGAGTCATCAGACGCAGCAGCAGCAGCAGCACGGAGTCGCCCTCCACAGGAACCACTGGTGTGTGTGTGTCTGTGTGCGTGTGTGCGCGCGCAGGTTTTTGTTTTCCATGTGATTCAGTTTAATTGTGCAAAAGTCCCATTTGACAAAGATTTAATCCCACTGAGCTGCTTGAATTTTCTTTTCTATTCACGGTTAAAGCTACAGCAGTTCAGTCGCATTAGGATTTAGGATATCAGTTGTGTTAAATGTCATAAAACAAACGTTCAGATGCTTTGTTGGAGTCGGACGCAGCAGCAGCTTTGAACCCTGAAACACAAAGTTTACACTGATCTCTGCCTTCGTTCTTAAAGGGAAACAAATCAAATCCATTATCAAAAAAGATCTGAATTTAATTGAATGAATGAAACTCTGAAGTTTAGAGGAAGAGATCAGGTGACCAGGCGGTCTGCAGCGTCGGCCCGAAACATGGAGACAAAAGTGCACGTTCAATGTTAACAAACACATGATTTCTCTTCAGTGGCATTTTGTAATTGATTGATTGATTTATGTTTTGGTATAACAAGACTGATTTGGTCACACAGATAAAACATATTTGTGGTTTTATTTCTTTAAACATAACAAGGACATTTAAAGCAAATCTGCTGTGAAAAAGGCCGACTGTGCAGAGCAGTGAAAAACAGTGTGTGACGCTGAAAACAGACTTTTCAGATATTTTGCTTCATGTTTCTGTTTGGTGTTTATTTCTGTTTCAGGAAAATATAAAGTTAATGTTAAGAGAAAATGGATCCTAAAAGTTCACATCGTGTTACAAATATCAGAAAATCTCTGAATAACATTACAACAACAATAAAAAAGTGTTTGACTTAAAGAAGCAGAGGTTGAAGTGAAACTACGAAACAATATTGACTCCTGTAGCTCTCAGACGATGTTTTGATTCCAGAGCAGCTGTCTGTCAGCTCCAGTTACTTTTTAGATTCAACGTTTTATAAATATTTAGAACAAAACTCAAAGTTACACATTTTTACCGTGAGCACAAAAGACATAAATGCATCAGCAGCATTATTTCACTTATACATGTTATAGAAATAACACAAAAACTGGCAATTTTCACTTAGAAGCACTTTTTAGCACCTTTGATCATTTACCGGTTTTGCAGAAAATTTTGGAAAAGAAAGCAAAACTTTTTGATTACAAATTTTTACATCTTATTTTACAAAAGTTTCTGAACCACTCAGAAAAATAAACAAATAAAACACTAAAACGATGAAGTAAAAATAAAGGTTCAGAGTACAACAGTAGCAGTTATTCATAATAAAATAAAATGCATCGTGGTATAAATCATGAAAAGTCTGTCATTAAAGTGACGCTCGTTAAATGTCACACAGCCGTGCAGGCGTCATGTAGAGGACTAACGATCATTCGTGTCGTAGAAATGAGTCCGCAGTCACACATCTGGGATGACTGAAAATAAACACAAAGCTGCTTCTGTCTTCTGCACCTCACAGCGTGATTGGTACCTCGTCTGTAAGCACTCGTATATACTGAAGTGAAATGATTCTGCATCAAACATGCACACCACCCTGCTCGTTATCAGCCATTCTGCGCATGTTGTTGGTCTTTTCTCTCCGAGTTCATTCATGGAAAGTGAACAAGTGTTTTTCTCCTCTCTGTTTGCATTTCCAAGAGCAGCGGGCTCGAGACGGGGGAGGTCAGGGCCAGCAGCTCCTGTCTGCACCGTCCCTGCTCTGTGCCAGCAGCAAGAGTGTTTGTGAGCTGTCTGAGCTTTTTGTTTGCAGAGTCACAACTTTGTTTGGGGGGCTGACAGAGAGAGAGAGAGAGGGGAGGGGAGGGGGCGTTCAGGGCAGCTACTAAGATTTGTATGCAGACTACATCGCCCAGCCGCCCCCCTGGTCCACTCTGTGTCCTCTCACCTGCCTGTTGCAGTAAATCATAGAGCCATCAAGTGAAGCGTGTTGATGGGCCTGCACGTGCAAGAGCTTTGCTGCACCTGTCTTGTGTGTGTGTGTGTGTGTGTTCTGAAGAAGACAGGCTTATGTTTGAGCTCTTTCTTTGGATGTTTACTTCATCGTCTTGCCTCTTGCAGGCCTGCGGGTCGCTGATAAGAGAGTTTTACAGACCTGCTGAATGTTTAGGTAAATGTGTGTGTCTCTGTGTCTGTGTGTGCGTGTGCGTGTGCGTGCGTGCATGTGCAAGGATGGAAACAGAGGTAGCTGGGTGTCAAACAGGAGGTCTGCAGATGCCCGTCCGGCTGAGAGCTGAAGGTCCCTCCCTTTGACAGAGTATCCATTCAGAGTCAATGAGCTGGGTCAAAGCCTGCACGTCAGGCTGCAGCTCGGCCGAGCACTGGGGCGGTCCAAGAGGTCAGCTGCATTCACACGGCGCTGTCATGCAAATGAACCCACCCACGCTTAAACAACTCTTGGAATTTTTATGTGTGCTCCCTGGCCTCTTGTTCCTCCTTTTTCTCCTGCTTTCCTCGCTCCCTCTCTCCTCTCCAAATCTCTCTCCCCTGCATTCACAAAGTCATTGACGAGACATTCAAAGCTTTTTAGATTGGCCAGCTTCATTGTGCTGCTCTAAAGTGGGGGGGAATGGAGAGAGGAGAGTGTAAAGAGGAGTGGGCCTAAATATACTCCGGTCTGAAAGTAGTTAGATCATGTTCTTTTCATGGTCCGATTAGAATCAAATCGATCCCCCCGCCCCTCCTGACACTCCACGGTTTGAAGAGGAGCGGCCAAACAAAGATCTCTGGGCAGAGACGGGGAATGAATGACCAAACCTGAATGCTAAACACACTCTTAAAAGTCTCTTTCTGAAGCGTGACAATGCCCCAGAGAGTAAATTTGTTTTAAGTGCGAGTGAGGGACGTCTGTGGAGGAGAGAGATATCTGCAGTGAGGAGGATACTGTAGGAGCATCTCTGGACGACACCTGATCTGCATATAAATCAGAAACACGCTGAGAGGAGGATCTGCTCCAAAAGGAAGTTCACGAGGTGCTTCATCACAAAGACGTATCTTTTGATGAAAGAGAACGTCTTCTTTAACTCGTAATACGTTTTCTTCAGGAGAAGGGTTACACACACAGAGTAGAAAGAAGAGGGCTGGAGGTTTGGTGTCCGTTGACAGAGAGGACGACCGCCGGACGCTGCGACTCTCCTCCAGGGAGGCGACCGCTGGGTGTGAGGGGAGGGCCGGGCGGAGGGGTTTGAACTTGGTGACTCTCTGTCTCTCTCTCTGCACCTGCAGCTGCGGTGATCATGAACTTATGTCCAACAACAAACTCTCTTAACTCAAATATGTCTGATGCTTAAGTTACCCAAACTGCAAATGTGCTGATTCTTTTTTTTTCACCATGCGAACAAAATGTCGACTTTTTATGATCCAGGAACGACGGCCTTTCCTCCAGCTTTGTTAAAGTGAACTTATCTGGTAATCCAGCCGGGTTTGAAATGGGTTGCTCTGCTTCAGAACTACAAACAAATCTTCATTAAAGAAATATTTACTTATTAAATTCATTCTTTGTTTTTTATTGAATATTAACATTTAATTTAACGGATTCAAGAAGAACTAAACAGTAGAGCCTTCATGAAGATATGGTTATTGATCATCAGGTGGAAATATAAATATTTCTTTAATCAGGTAAAAGCCTAAAAAAAAGATCTGAAATATTTTGTCAACATAAACTTGAGCAGTTTTCATTTTACCGACTTTCTGTAACAGGATACAAAATGCATTGCAAAGAACCAAATGCCTTCTTATAATAATAATAATACTACTACTACTAATAATAATAATAACAACAATAATAATAATAATAATAATAATAGTAAAAATAATAATAATAATGATTGTCCAAAAATGGCTTCACTGGTTGGTTAAACTTCATATAACACACACAGTGATAATAAATGGCCTCTGTGTGCAGGACAGTCAGTCTGAGCTTCAGATGTTATTTTAGATGTTTGTCGATGTTTTTGTTGTTTCTCTGTAGAATCCTTTGAACAGGTGATGAACCGGATCAGACACATGCTTTTTGTTTCACCTGCGTTTTTAATAAAAATCCAGCCGGCCATGTTTTCTGTTCCAGATGGTTTATGTAGCTCCTGCCTCATGGCGGCCTGCAGCATGTACACATATTAAGAACGCTTTAAAAGACTTCTGTGAGTGCTCTCTGACATGTTTCTGCTGAAATCATTAATATTAAGATTTGACAAATAAATGAATATAACTGCAAAACATTCACCTCAGCTGCAGAGCACCGCACAGTGAGACAGAGCTGTGTTTCATCAGCAAAGTAAATACAACTTAATATTCATTGTTTTTTTAAAGACTAAACACGCTGTTTCTTATTTTAGAGACGAGCTGTTAATGAAACCTGTAAAGATATTTCATCCCATGTTTCTCTCCATGAGCTCTCTGGCTTCTGTGAGTCAAAGGTTCAAAGGTCGTCCTGGTGTGAGAGCTTCATGAGCAAATTAACAAAAGCATCACATCAGAAATAATTTGGACAATACACAAACATTTTAATATTTTCAAAACCACAACATTAAAAAATGAGTTGAAAGCTGCAAACAAGCAGCGGCCTGTCAGTCAGTCACGTCAGACTCCTGTCAGCCAGCAGAACACTTTGATTTAAGTCCTATGAGAGACCAAAGACACACGATGACACGCTGAATGTGAGGTAAGTCGTGTGAAATATTTTCACCTTATGGAATCATGTTCAGCTTCACGCAGTCTAAACATCTTCTGCCTTCACAGAACGATGATGCAGAGCACACAGAGAAGGAGCTGTGAGACACTGTGTTCTCTTCATTGCAGATAACGGGGGTGTTAATAACTGAACACCTCTCCCTGTCCCACCCTGATGGTTCACATGTGAAACATGGAGGTGAACACACACCTCTGCTCCTCTCTGTGCGCCCGCTCACCCTGTCTGCTCGCTCCGCTCCTGCAGGATGAAGTTGTTTGTGTTCTGAATCCAAAGAGAAGCCAAACAACTCTGTGGAGGTGGAGGGCCGGAGGGGTGGGACCACCCTGCAGCTGCCCCCTTCTCTCTCTCTCACTCCCACCTCATCCCTTCATTCCCTCTCCTATTCATCCTGCAGCTGCAGTCCTGTGCCCCTCTCTCTCTCTCTGTCACACAAAGTTTCTCTCTCTCTCTATTTGTCCCACAGACACAAAGATGGATGGAGAAGCTCCTGGAACGGGGCTCACAATAGCTTGTGCCACAAGGTGAGCAGCCTCAGCTGCATACGGCCCAGTGCTGCCTCCTTTAGCTCCCGCGAGGCTCCGGACCCGGCTCGAGTATGCATGTGTGTAAGGGGGGGTCTGAGCGGCACAGTATGGCAACAGATGCTTTTGTTCGGCCAAAAGTCTGAAAGGGGCCTTGGGTGGGGGGCTTAGCAGTGTCAGAGCACGGAGTCATTTTTCTCTCCCTCTGCCTCTCTTTCTCTGTGTCTCCCTCTCCCCAGCTGTGCCTGCCGCCGCGGCTGAGCAAGAGGAAATGTGAGGGCAACGGCGTGATGGAATACGTAAGTGGGGCGCGCGGTTTTGGCCTGTTTTGTGGGCGACTTCATTAAAGGGTCGTTTATCTGGCCTGTGATCCCATTGTCCCGGGCCTTCTTTATCGGCCCCGGTGTGTCAGGGGGGCGTAATTGGCCGATTGGCCACGGTCTGCACATGCTGAGGTGATTTATAAAGCTGTGAATGGAGCTGACTCCTCTCCGGGCAGCGCTCCCTCTCTCTGAGAGGAGACACTGCACTGCAGAATAACACTGACTAAATGCAGAAGAAATGTGAAAAGGATGAAACGTCCCCAAAGCTCTTTGTGCGAGTGTGAAATCAGAGGGTTGAATAAAAGCGCTGTGGAATCACTCTCTCCCTTGTCATCCATTTTCTCTCACCTTTATCCTCCGTCTGACTCTGTTGTGTCACCTCTTTACACTCTGCTCTCCCGCCTTTCATACTTTTCAAATTTCCATTTCCTCCATATTTAATCCGATGAAGCATGGCCACAGTTTAACCTCCTTTTACCTTGAGAAAGTCACACAACGTTGTTCGGTGATTCAGTGAGAAGAAATGTGGAAAAACTTTTCATTAGTATTCTCAGACGCAGAGCATGTTTTTTTTATTAGATCAAAAGCTGAACAATTTTATAAAAAGAGGAAAATTGAAATGAAAACCAGACGAGCCGTCGGAGCGTCAGCTGGTTCCAATGAGAGTCTGCAGATTCTGTGATTGCAGGTGGAGTGCGTGCTGGCTTTATGTGGTCCCATGGTGGGTTGAGGTTGGCTCTTAATGACCTCCTAATTAAAGCAGGCCCTCCTCTCAATGGGCTGATCATGTAGAGGAGGTCAAAGGTCATTTACAGGGCTGCTGGTGGCCAGAGTTCCTGCTCCATGCTAATTGCCCTCCAGTGTACAAATAAAGACGGCATAATGAATGTGGCAGGTGAATGTTTACACCTCGTGGGGCTTTGTCACATTATGAACACATTTTTTATCTTGATTTTTTGTTATTTCAGTTCAGTCAGAAAGAATTCACCGTCCGTCGTCTCTCAGCCTCTCTCAGCCTCTCTCGGGGACTTTTGTCCTGCCGCAGACGTCGAGTTCATTAAGGCAGACTGAGTGTTTGTCTAAAGGCTAGACGAGACAACTTAAATCCCCAACAAGTGTGTGTGGACACTCAGATAAGGTCTACAAACACACACCAGTTGTAGGAAGGTTCTTACACACACACACACACACACACACACACACACACACACACACACACACACACACACACTGAACAGGTAGCCCTTTCCTTTCAATATATTTTAGGGACTGCAACAGCTGTGTAACGGCTCGTAGTGGTCACAACATTATTCTTGCAGGTGAATGCATCCGATCAACGTCCATACCCTCAGTGTGCTTTTTCACCACCAGACTTTTTACCTTGTTAAACTCTCGCTGCTCTATCACTGCCTAACTCAGTACCTTTAGTGTGTTAAGTGTGACTCTTGAGTTTCACATGGTTTGTTTGGATCTAATGCACCATGTCGGAGCCATGTCAGCATGTGTGTTATTGTTGTCTTACGTTGGAAATAGTTTAGTGTAAATATTGGTATAATGATCCACTTTGAAAACAAGGTTGTGTATTGTGTTGGCGTAAATGATCACATGATAGGTCAGGTGTTCATAGGTCACAGGTGAATAGGAAGTTAGTTGAGCATAGGTGAAGAAACACACGGTTCTTACCGTAAGCTCGATTTTAACTGCAAGATTTTACTGCAATGTTACCATCAACATAAACTTAAGCTTGTAAGACTTAACTGTAACCTAACGGTCAACATAAACTTGTTAGACTTAATTGTAACGTAACGGTCAACGTACACCTGTAAGACTTTACCGTAATGTAAATGTATGCTTAAACGTAAGCTCATAAGACCATATATATATATTAATTCTGGACATTTGATATTGAGTACACGTTTAGACCTTCCTACACACCTCTGCAAGTGACTGCAGTTATAATATTGAAACACTGGGTAGTGACTCTACACTATTTCTATAACCCCAAAGAAACATTAAATAAACCCCCTGAGGCAGTAAAGTTAAGGTAAAAGACTAAATATGTCTATATGTGTGCAGTCTGGTGACTTTAAAGTGAGTTATGTAACAGCTTTATCAAAAAGGTCTCTGCAGGGATCCTTTCTGTAACGTTGTCAGACTCTGAGAATAACAACCTGAGCCCGTCAGTGGGAACAACAAGAACTTTTAGTGGATGAACTTTTTGGGCATTTGCTCCCGTGGATTTGGTTGCCATCCTTACCGTCACGGATGCTGGCTGACGCAATCTACATCTAATTTTAATATTTGTAGTGTTGTCTCCTAATTATGTATAAATAGGACTCAGGTTAAAAAAATCTTTAATCTACCTGATGAGTAAAAATGTAAACAAAATGTCATTAAAAACCCAACAAACATGTTTTCTAGGAGAACTTATGACCAACCTTGAACATGGTAAAGGGTTAACATGTTTTTTACATGCATCAGTCTTTGGCTTCTACCTTTCACAGTTCTCTGAAACAGGCCGGGGTCTTGCAGGAGCCTCCATCCACAACGAGGAGGAGGAGGCGCAGGAGGGGCCTGGCTGGGGTTTAATGTAGCTGATTGTGCTCCCGTGTAAAAAGGGAACAGTTTCTTCTGTGTTAATTTTCAATTTTGTTGCTGTCTGTGTGCCCGGCCTTTGTGTCCGATTCTTCTTCCCTCCCTAAACGGCACCACCACCCCTCTCTCTTTCTTTCCTTTCACTCCTCCGCTCGTCAGGCCGTCTAGATTATGTTGCTAAGGAGATTTTTCTCTCTTTTTTTTGCTTTTTTCACTGTTTCCCATTGATTTGGTGTTAATGCGTTTTGAATGCCCCTCGGTGTGTGCCGAGCGCTGGGGGAGGAGGGGGGCACAGGGTCTTGCAGAGTGGAGGAATTTCAATCTGAGGCGGTGTGGTGGGGGTCTGTGTGGGTTAAGGCCCAAAGAGAGGCACTCAAGTGAGAACTGAAGTGGTTTGCAGAGCTGAGGAACCTCTCGGGCTGCCACTCCCCCTCTTCTTCCCCCTCTCTCTTTCAGGGTCACTCCTTCATTGGTCGCCCACAGGTGCACTGTCAATCTCTCCTTTTCAAACCCAAAAACGAACCCATGAGTAAAACAAACATATTTTTCCCTCAGCGAGAGAACGGGAAGAAATGAGCTCAGCAGTCTGCATAGCTAATGAGGTGCAGAGCGAGCTCCAGGTCTGATAGAAATCTGGGTTTCAGTAGATTTTTGGAACATTGCAAAATGTAAAGATTACATTTCACTGAATAAAAACACAGTTAACTTACATTTACTCGCCATGTTGCTGCCCAGAATCTGGTTTGCTGAAGTGGCTTTCTTCCTTTGAAATAAGAGCCGAAAGTCTTCTAACCATAACCACAATCTTTCCCTGTATCAAAGTCATTTTTGTTTCTAACCTTTGGCTGAACAGAAAATGCACAAATTAAACAAATGTTTAAAGGTTTTATTGATGACAGAGGTGCCAAATAGGTCATGTGGGTCATTTTGGACACATTTTGATGATGAAATACTTTTTTAATCACATCACATCTAAAATCATGTTTAAATCTTCAAAGTTGTTGCCCTTTGGACTGAATTTATGACGGAATACAAAAAAACAAGGAGATATTGGAGTCATGTGGTCATGACCTGTTACAGACAGGAGAAAGTATTTTTCCTAAATGACTAAAACTTCTACAATTACAATTTTGTGCCAATAAAATGGAAACTGGCAACACAAAGTGCACGAGGAAGAAAAAGCCTTTCCAAACCTTTTTCCATTTGGACGGGCACCAAAACGACTTGGTTTGGGTTTGAAAGAAGATCCCAGTTTGGCTACTTACATGAGCAAACAGAACTTTTCAGTCGGCCTACATGACATCGGCAACTATATGTTAAGTTCTCACACCGGTCACCTGTCACGCTTTTAGCTCTGCCTCTTCCTCAGTCCTAGTGTTTCAGTTGTTTTCCCCTTCTTTGTGTGTGTTGTTTGTTTCTGTGTGTGTGTGTGTGTGTGTGTGTGTGTCTGGGCGTGGCACTCAATTACCCTCCTGCTGCCAATCCACCTGCACACCTGGGACCCATAAACTCATCAAGCCCCTGCAGTATAAATACTCGGACAACACAGACACACAGATCTGAACTTACCTTCACCTGTTTGTGTTGTTGGAGCCTTTTGGGGATTTTTTCATTCAAAGTTTGGACAAATCTCTCTCTCTCTCTCTCTCTCTCTCTCTCTCTCTCTCTCTCTCTCTCTCTCACTCTCTCTCTCTCTCTCTCTCTCTCACGCTCTCTGTGGGATTTATGGAACATTCTGGCGTGCAAGAAGTCTGAGCTCCAGCTTTTCGGTGAGTTAAATGCAACTATTATTGTACTGATATATTTTTAGCACTAAGTAGCAGGTATACTGTGCTCGCTTCAGCTGCTTGTTAGCCTGTTCAGTGTTTATCATTAGGAGTCAGAAATTGTTGGCTTTTCCCCGGAGAGATTACAGCAGACCGTTTATTTTAGGTTTCCCGTTATGTGTCGTTCACCCGCCGCACGAGTCCGCTACTTGTTTACTCTGATAAACACCTGCAGTCAGTCACCGTCACAAACAGAATCTCCTCTGTGGGAAACACCAAGTTAAACCAACTCCTTCATTATTTATACAGTCTATGGCTAATAACCGCTAGCTGGGGCCTCCGGAGTCGATCGCGCCCATTCAAGTTAATGCTCGTGATTCCACAGCACGCGCCGCGGTCCGTCTCCGGCACGTCCCAGAAGCGTGTCTCCGCTCTACTCCGCTAAAGATACGTGCCGGGTCTATTTTTGTCGGAGGCCGTTTCAAGCACGGGTCAAGCTGAACAGAGCAGATCGTTCCAAACAGGAAGTCAGACACAAAAACAGCATAAAGCATCCAGTCATTTCAAAGTAAAACACCATGTACAAACCGGTACAGACTCCCGTTTATTTCCGTTTTTATAACAACAACACACTGACACAAAATCACAGATAACGTAGTTCTCCCGCGATCTTGTGATCTCGTGAATCCAGCTTCTTGGGCCAGCGCTCCGCTGCACTGCGGATCAGACACGCTTCCTGTGGGCGAGGGCTCGCACCGTCTGACGGACCAGAACCGTGGCGCAGACGAAACGCGCCGGACACGGATCCTGTGGGATCCAGCCGTGATTCATGCAGCCGCCCGTAGTCCTCGGCCATAGGCTTCGGCTCGTTCGCGCTCCAACTCTCGATTACCCGGTTCTGGCATTTCCAATATGGCGACCCCCGGTGCTCGCACAATTAAGGCATCAAAAGGCTCCTTCAGAAACCTATGGGTGACGTCACTGAGACTACGTCCGTTATTTATCCAGTCTGTGTTACAGTTATGTTCACATTGTTACAGTATTATTACAACATCGGCAGCCTGAGTAAGGACAGACAAGATTTCACCTTGAGTCCATTTCTACCACATGACCAGGAGTGATACCTCCTGTTTACAGCATCATATCTGTAGACTTCCCTCCTGTCTGTGTCTCTATTAAACTGTATAATTTGTTTACTCAGCATCGTCTCTGCCTCTTCATAACTTCCTCTCACTTTCACCCTCAGAAGCACAAACACATCTGTCTCTGCCCCGCAGCTGTGAGAGTCTCTCTGCATAATGACCTCTCAGACCATTTCATCTACACCAGAGCTCGCCGTAATTAGCCAATCACAGATCTGCCTCCAGCAGTGGCTGCTGTTCCAGGGAGAGCTCTGACTTCCAGCAGCTGTTTATCTGGTAGTGAGGTTCGGTGCAACATTACAGATGCAAACAGTGAGCTACCAGAGGACACACTTAACCCTGATCACGTTATCCTCACAGGCTTTCTCAGTGACGTAGACGGCTGCTGGAGAGTGTTGTGTCTATTGTTGTGTAGCTGTTTGCCTCCTGCACAAGTTTCAAATGTGGGATGGTATATGTTTAGATAAATATCCTGCTCCTTACACACAAACTATTCATTTATTTATTTTCAGGCTGCGAGTGACGCTCAGCGGTTGAATCAAATGTTCCAACAGAGGCTCAGTCCTCGCTGCAGCAGCCCCAGATTGGACTCTGACCCTCTGCCCCTTGCTGCATGTCATCCTCGCTCTCTCCTCCCATATTTCACCAGACCATTACTTATGTGATCTGTCATTGCGTGTATAAAAAGACTTGAAAGCTCTCAGTTCTCATGTGCTGCATGTGTGAATGCAAACAGCTACATTTTTCTCCCGACTTTAAAGGAGCAGCCCGCCCCTGGAAAAAGCTGCTGCCAGTCAAAGCTGGTGTTCTCTGTAATCGATAGAAGCAATGATATTTTAAATTGGCGCCATAGTTGTGGAGTTGCTGGAAAGTTGTACAAACAGCTTGCGGTTTTGCGCATGACACATTCCTACAACACCCAGCATGCATTGCGCCCCTCCCTCTGAAAGGAACGGCCCAGTGAGAGATGCTGGAGTGAAATACTACCGTTTCTCTGCAGGCAACGGCTTAGAGCGGGACAGAATCTGAAACATGACGAGAATATTCCAGTGGATCGTCTAAAAAACCTTCAGGTCTGCAGTTGACATTTCAAACCTGACGACTTTGAACGAGACACGACATCGGAGGCGGCGTCCTAGACTGAGGAAGTGTAGTTGAGCGAGCTCCCTGGAGTCCGTCCAGTGACGCGTTTTACGTAGTCTGGTGGAGGTTTTCCTCATTGGAGAAGTGGATAGCGTCCTCCAAAGGTGCAGAGCCAAACTGCATTAGCTCCACTTAATAGTGTGATAGGACTGAGGTTTAAAATCAGCGAACTGGCCCTTTAAGCAGAATCTGAGTAAAATCTCCACAGAAGTTGTGGTGAGCCGATGTGCGAACATAACAGAAGAAGGTTGAAGAAGAAGGATCGTTTACAAGACGACAGCAAAGATGTCTGCAGAGATGAAGAGATTCAGGAGCTTCTGGCTGTGAGGGCCGACGACGGAAATGTTCTCCAGTTGTGGGGACCGTCCGACAGGTGAAAATCTCTCGCTGTGAGGGAACATTTCAGCGGCAGACTGTCTTGAATTTTCTGGAAATTGTCGGGAGTGCATGTGCGTAAAGGGCTCTACAGATCGACACCTCCATCGTCAATGTTTCTAACATGCCCCCTCTCTCCGTCTCAGGTAAGTCCTCCAAATTAGCTCATGATTAGGTCAGTTATTTATGAATTAATAATTACTTTTCGTAGGTATACTGTAATTACAGTGAGTGAGAACAGTCTGCAGTATCTGATTCTGTTTCCTACTAAAGTACGCTGCTTTAAGACTCTGATAAGCAACTATTTGCTAACACTTTGCTAACAGGACAGTGATGCAGGTAAGTCAGCGTCCTTGTCCCTCACATGGCCAAACAACACGCTGTTGATCTGACCTGTCAGTCTGCAGCTCTGTTACATTCGGACGTGGCAGCAGAGATTTAAAGTAGCTGTCTGCAGACATCTTGCTGTAGCTGTAGACCGGGCTGCACATGACTGATGTCTCTGTTACTGCCTGAGGTTGCTGGCTCTTTTCTCAATTAAACCTATTCTACACCAGGGCCAGGCTGACCTCTGACCTGTGACCCTCATTTAAGTAACCCTCACAGTGTACTACAAGGAGACAAACACTCCCAGCTGCTGAGGCTCTCAATAGACTTTAACTGAAGGGGAGGAGAGCCCATTCTGCTGCCGCGTCAGAGTAGACTCGAGGTTCTTGTCGTGCTCTCGTAGGAAGTCTCTTGAGACTGTTGTGTCAGCAGATAACACTTGTTCAAATGTGCACAGACAATGTGTCTTCAGATGAAGACGGTTTGGATTCAGTCATTATCTGAGAGTAATTCTTATGTAAAGAAGACTTCATGAAATATTCAGTCCTGTTGTTTGCACTTCTGTGTGTGTTTATTTCCGTCTCTGCTGGGAACCTCTTTATTTATGACTGTCAGAATAAATCACTTTGTGTGTGCGGAGAGAAAAGAGGAGGACAAATCACCTGACACGTCTCTGATTTAGTTTCTTATTTCAATAATGGTGCTGTTTTTGGTGGGAAAAGATGGAATTACAGATTACTCTGCAGCTTCGGTGTCATTATGGTCGGCCTGTTTGTTTAGCTGGTCTCCTCTTTGATTGGATAATGACACACTGAGCTGTAAGACGAGATAGAGACGAACAAAGAAACATTTCACTCCCCGTGTACACCAGCAATTACTATCCATGATTTATAACCACTGATGAACTGTAACCTTTGTCTGAACAAATGTGGGTTTACCAACATTTCAGAAGAATACTCTGGTGACACATTAAATGTGATGTTGTGAGTTTCAACATGTTCCGTCTGATGAAATCTCCTCAGCACAGGCTCAGTTATTGTGTCAAGCAAGCATTTTTCCCAAGGACAAACTTTGCTGGATCAAAACATTGCAGGAAAAAACTTCCATGAAACGAGCAGAGAGATATTTAATACTTCTCTTTAAAAACAAAACATTTGATGGGATGCAAAACAAGTTTACGCCCTCGAGAGCAGGATCAACGAATGTATGTCGAATGTATCCTCTTTATGTCTTCACCAACAAAAATATGAATATTAATATCACATGAGAACCTTTCTGAGAGCAGCTTTAAACTACTATTAACACATCTTTTAAGTCACCTGCTCCTGCTGGAGTTTTTCAGAGCAGCAGACTTTCTGTTCAGGAAAAATGTGACTTGTCTTTCGATTTGGTTAACTTTACTTTACTGACCTGACAGTTATGACAGAGGCTCATTTATTTCAGATTTGCCAAATTAATAGAATAGAATTTATCCCTCACTGTGCTACATCGTGATGCTGACTGAATATTCCCCGTAAGCATTTAAATAATAGAATTTGGTTCTAGTAAATATTATTAACTAATCTAATTTACCAGAGGATTTGCATTTAAAACAAGCTGGAACAAGACAGCCGTTTTAACTCGTACAAATAGCTGCAACTCAAGTGCTCCAAAAACGATCGTTCCTTTTGATACACCTGGAGCTCCTGTTTTTATAAAGTGTGCCTGGATTATTTTAACATTATTAAATAAAGCTCTCAGTGTGTGATGTGAGCTGGCCGTAGTGACGGTTGAATTTAAAGCATTTTGAAGTCCTGTGGGAAACACGACAAACATGCCGATAATGTGGACGACACTTGTTAAGCAACGATTTATTACAGACAGAATTCACATGCTCAGAAATGTTAACAGTTCATTGACATCATATGCATTCGCAGGCTGCTGAACCACCTGTTTTCCTTTACACACACACAGAGGAACATGCACACACACATGTATTGGACACACACACGCACACACACACACACATCCAGCGCAACAGTAGCGACAGCAGCTGCGGTGGGGTGCCATCACTGGTCATGTCTTCATACGTTTGATCCTTTAGGCCGGGAGCTTTACTGCTGGAGGAGAAAAAACAGCAAAACTGAGCTAATGTGTGTCTTTGTCCTCCATGGGAGGGGAGAGCCTTTCTTCTCCACAAGTACAAATCGCAAGACTGAGGCTGCATTCTCCCGGGACAGAGGGAGGCAATGGCACAGAGAAAGATCCCAATCAGACATTGATCTGAACCAAACTAATCCCCCATTGGTGCCAATGTGACCTTAAAAAATCGGCTTAGAGCAGCTCGGTTAAACTGGACACGGTTTTCTATTTAAGTGGCCCCAGCACAGCCCACCCTAATTTTGCCACCCACAGACATTAGTAGAAGAGAATTAAGACACATACATTCATAACACTTTTCATTACAGCGAGGAGGGGGGGGTCTGCCGCCCTCACACAGCGAAGCAGCTCTACGCGCGGGATAAGCCTGCAGGCCTGATGAGACGAGACGGGAAGATATCTCCTGTTTTATCTGCAAACATTTCTCATCATTGAAGTTTCAGTTAGAGCGTTTTTTTGTTTGTTTCCCGAGTATGGAGAGAGAGGCTTTCTTTGGGCTCATGTGCACAGATTTAATGGATTTGGAAAGATCGGATCAATGGATTTAAAACTTTCTGTAAAATACTGAAATAAATAAATAGACTTAATTTGAGCCTGACACTGAGAGCCAGCCTTTGCTCATAAAAAGTTATATTGTAAGTGAGACATGTACTGTTAAACTGGAGTCAGGAGTCCGACCCAGGCCTCGTGTCGGGGCTCTACAGATGCACTGCTTCAGAAAGTGAAACTCAGATGGTCAAACTTTATGATAGTTTTCACTACTTTGTATGCTAGCTGCGTGTTTCTAAGGATGGTTATTCCTCCAGACTAAAATAACTAATTGCCATAAAATTTGCTGCAGGATTAATTGAACTCATTTTGGAGATTCTGGGATTCCCATCAAGTCATAAATGTATTTGTCCAACATTTTAATTAGTGACAGAAAAATTTCCAAACAATTCCACCAGGAGAGACGAGAAAATGAAGTTAGGAGGAACATTTATTTCATCCTGTGGTGATGAATCGTGGACTCTGCGGGGAGATGTGGTGATCGAACACTGTCGACCCTCAGCAGCCGCAAGATACTGTGTATCCCCCGATGGAGTCCAGACACTGGTGGTGCAGGTGTTGGCTGATGATGTCGTCCAAGGCTGATGGTGGTGATGGGGAGGTGGAGGGTCACACATAAGGACGACATGACTGAATTGGAGGCCGAGAAAAGCCATATTTAAAAAGACAGCAACAATATGATGACAACAATGAAGGTGTGCTGCAGTGCTATTGGAGAGATGTGAGCAAGTGATGAGAACAGCTGATGAGGGTGCAGTGAAGGGAGTGTGACGGACTGGGTCTTTTAAGTTGTTCATTTCAGTCAGGCAGTTTGTTGGACTGCTCAGGGTCCTCGTGTAGCGCGGAGGAGGACAGGAGTTATAGCCGTAACCTAAAGTGTGCCGCAGAACTCGTGTCATTCCGGTGAATGCGTACATGAAAGTTATGAATCGATTACTTATTGATTGTTCACGTGGGATACATATCGCGTGTAGTGCGCATTATTTCTGTTTAGTATCAGTGATTATTTGTATTTCTTTTCAGCACGTTTCTGACACAGTTACCAGATAGGCTAATTGATTAGCCACCTTAAACATTAGCTGAGTCTGTCTTATATGGCTGGAGTATAAGTTAAGATATGCAAAGATATAAGAGTTAAACTGTCTTACAGAAACCATTCATTCGTACATTCATTCTGTTTCCTCCACGTTCATCCGTTCTGCAGTCAACACTATATAAACAGTATTGGAACTGTTCTCTGTGTCCGCCTCGACTCTCTGACCGGAGTTACTGTTGTGGATAAAGTAGTCCCAGCATTAGATATCACAATTTCCAATAAGCAGAATGGTCTGAGATATGAACAATAGAACCAGCATGCACAGTATAGTCCTCCTGACTGACCTTACGTTTGAGCTTCATTTAAAACTGTCCAATCGCCCGGGGCGCCAGTTTAGCTCAGCGCTTGAATCGTGCATCCCACATACAGACGCCACAGTCCTCAATGAGGAGACCCCGGGTTCAAATGCCCTCTCTCTCCTGCCTGTTTCCAACACGATCCGACACCTCCGGCAGGAGATTGAGGCCATGTCTACACGCACACAGGTATTATTGAAAACAGAGTTTTTGCCTCCTTCGTTTCCAAAAAAAAATTCTGTCAACACAAGTGCGGCTATAAAAAATCCCCGTCCAGACGCAAACACAAAACACAACAGAAGCGCTGTCATGAGAACGCCACACCAACAGGCAGCGATATAACCCGGTCATGCAAAGAAGAAGAATCGCAGCCATTCGAAAGTCTGAAGACATCTATCCCGACGCCTCTGCTCCTCAGTGTAGTAGACGAGTAACTGTACAGATATGTGTAAACATGTAAAAAGTCCTGCTAAGTATCACTGTTTCTGTCACGTCTGACATTTTGCAAGGAATGTCGCCTCATTAGTGACGCGTCACCATGGAGATAACGGCACACTGCCTGACGTCACAAGCCAAAAACGCCATTTACCCCGTCTACGCCTCTCCGCGGAGTTTCTAAAAGTCTTAATCCTGGTTGGAGTTTTACTAAAGATCAGTGACCTAAGACGGCGTTTGTGTGGAAGAAAGGACAGCAGAGAAAAGGCTACGTGTGGACGTGGCCTCAGACTAACAATGGCAAAATCCTTTTTTCACTCAGGCCATACAATTACTGTAGATGAAGCATTTTCCAGTTCTCTTCCAGTAACTAATCATCGCCCAATCATCCTCCGCTGTACTTTGTTTGAAGCATGCTAACACAGAAAGCATTCCAGCTGTGCTTCCCTTCCCCGGCCTCTCTGGTGGAACAGATCTGCTTCTGTATTAATACACACTGATAGCAGGTGATGCTCTGTGGAAAACTGCAGACATGGATTTAGGTGCTTTTGGAATTTGGTGCTTTGGTGACCGAGAATATCGCCCCAATACATCGGTATTTAAAAACACCAGTTACAACAGAAACGAGAAATTAGCTTTTAATAGGAGTGAAAGGTCAGAGGTCAAACCCAACCCCGCGTTGCCCTCTTAGCTGTTACAGAGAACTTTTCCAGTGCCTTGGAGAGTTTTCTTTATAAGTGAGTGTTCTGGGAAAACGATGTTATGATGACACCATTCCCAAATGACCTCAGCACCTCTTTATAAACACACAGATCTGCACCGACTCTCCGATATGTCGGTTCAGCTGCGGCAGAAAGTAATTACAACTCCGAAAACAACACGAACTGAACAAATCCTCCCAAACAAATGGAACCAATCTATGAACACAAAACATTTGCCTTGTTCTGTGTACCAGCTAGTGTCACACAAGCTGCATCTAAAGACTTCACTTCTGCTTCTGATTAGAGAGCATGAGCCGCGACAGCTATAATCTCTGCTGCTCTGTGTCTGTGCCCGCCTGTCTGTCTGCCTGTCTTTGTGTCTGAGGCTGTACGTAGGAGGTTAGCACATGGATGAATAGGATGGATATTTTGTATGGAGGGACTGTGCACTGAACGAACATTAAAGAAGCGAGAGACGCATTAAAGGTCTGTGTTGTGGCCCGCTGGCTCTCAGGCTGATCTGAAGACACGGGACTATTTTAAGCCTGGGTAGAAAGTATCTCAGCTTTGTTAGAGAGCCTGAAACCATTGTAGACATGTAGAAAATCAACCACAGTAAAACCATATCCTGTGATTTATACCAGCTCCAGCACGGCCACGATCCTCCACCGCCACTTCCAGGGATCAACGGCTAAACCAACAGCCAGTAAGAGGCATTTGGGGTGTCTGGCAGAGGGCCAGCGCCCATAGAGAGGGTCCCATTATGAAGCCAGATCCTCCCATTATACAGCCCACACCACAAAGACGGCACTGACAGACATCACACAGGAACGACACAGCGCAGAGAACACACATTTCACATGACATAAACGCACAGCTTATAGATTCTGCCAGAGTGCCGTTCAGTGTTACTCTCGTATGACACATTTCTGTGTAATTACAGACACAGGCCGAACTCTGGTGTTTATAAATAACAATAGGGGAATTCCAGCTTTGAATATGAAGAGTTATGATCGTGTTGCATGTGGAAAATGTGATATTTAGTTTCTTCTGTTGGACTTTAAACAGTTCACATGGGCGACTCTGTAAACTGTGACTCTGCCCTGTGAGGTGTCTGCTTACTGTTTAGTCTGCACCGTCCGACAGCACAGGCCTGGCCCGGGTCCTGTCTACTACTGTGTCTGCCTGCAGGGAGACAGGGACTGTGTGTGTGTGTGTGTGTGTTCCAGCATCTTCATAAATCACTCTGGAGTTCTTCTAAACGTCTCTCTGACACATCAAAAGACTAAAGACTCTATCCAATCAAGATCTTAGCAGCAATCTCACCCACCTACAGTATGAAAACACACACACACACACACACACACGCACACGCACACACACACACACACACTGGAGCTTAGAGACATGCAAAACCCGGTTATGTCACTGACTGTCACGGTCACACGTTGGTTTAGTATCAGAGGTAAGGTGGCACACAGGGGGGCGGTTTGAATGCTAATCGGTTTGCAGGGCTGCAGTGAGGAAACTGTCAGTTGAGGTTGTTTGTAAGTGAAATCGATCAGGTGTTGCCCGACAAAACAATGAACTGAACTGCATTTATATGATAGGACAGGAGAAGAGAGACAGGGAGAGGGTGAGGATGACTGGCAGCAAAGGAGAGAGGGATGGAGTCGAGCCCAGGGGAAGCTGCGATGTTGACCAGCAGGGGGCGACTATACAACTAAAATGGACCTACTTCTCTCTTGATTTATTCCCTCAGTAAACATGTTCCTAATGAGTTTATGGTCTCAGTCTCTAGTTTCAAGTCTTCTTCAACACAGCACGACGTTCGTTCAGTCAGTGATGCTCCCATTTAGAGTCCCACAGACGATTAAGAAGGGGAAAGCTTTTGGGCAATGCTAGCTTGGGCTCGATCTTGAAGTACGTCTTTTAAACAGACAATATTTCAGGGTTTCCAGAGAACCAGCGGATATCTGATCACTTTTATTGGATATCTGGGCCTGGACTTGTTTTCTCATGAGCAGTTCTGCTAGACTCTGAGTTTGGAGACGATGTCTACAGATGGATTGTTGTCTGCCTTCCAGGGGCGGATCCAGAGGTGTGGCCTGGGCCTGAAATTGTGACGTTGTAACATTGAAGGCAGATGGGCTTTAAGGGTTACATTTCTGCCGATGTGTTCTGTCTCTTTTGCTCTCCACTCCGACGGTTTGCCTGAAAAACAAGAAAAGCTTAGGTTGTACTAAAAGACACCCTGTGGAGTTTTCAGTAAGAGCATTCTGCTTTACCTGCTTATAGTGAGGCCTGCACCTTGACCACCAAGCTACTGGTCACATTAGCTGATAACTTTGCTAACCGCTTGGTCCTCTCCAACTTGACCTCTTCCAGATACTGTTTCCTCTGTCTACAAAAAACAAGATGGCGACACCAAAGTGCCAAACTCAGGCTTCAAAATGCTAATCCACAAATCACAGCAGCTAGGTCTGCCTGACGTACAGTCTATGATGTCAAACTTAAAAATAGCAGTCATGTGTTATCCGGGCTCACAAATACATGACAAAACAACATCATGTCATCGGTCAGTGATGCTGTTTGAATACGGGCCCAACATAAACGGAGGTTGTACCGACTCAAAGCCACATCTGATCCGGCTCCGGAGGAAAACATGTTACTGACGTCTTGAAGTGGAACAAACCTTTCTCTGCTTTTTTTATCTTAGTTGTAGATCAAAGTCCGGAGTCGAGCATTGTTCTCGATGGGCTGCGGCACAAGCAGGGAGCTCGCTGGAGACACACGCTCTCAGGGTAAATGAGGCAGCTTTCAAAAAGCAAACCACTCCTAACTCCTCGAGAGAGACAGATGCACTCGAGACTGTTCTTAAGACGCTCTCAATGCGTCTCTTCAAAGGGGACTAAAGTAGAGGAGCAGTAATTACGGTAAGTAATCATTCTCAGGATCAACAAAGTGCTGTAGAGATGCAAACCACAATAAGAGCATGGTTAGACACTCCACCCCGCACTGTGCAGAGCAGAGGAGAAGAAGTTATTATGTTGTTATAGGATTAAATAAAGCTTTAATGCTTCTTTTCTTACACTTCTTTTTTTATTAAATTATTTCTATGTGTCACTTTTTATCTGACGCTGTAACGAAAGCTTTATTTACATCTCTGCTGCAGCTCATCTCTGTCTGAGCCGCCTGTGACACCAGCTGTGTTTGAAAAGACAAACACTGCCCTCTATCTCCGTCAGGTGGAAGTACAGGAGCAGAAATCCACCTCTATTGTGGCATCTAAAAAACATGATGTGCCTCTGCTGTCAGAAGAGGCCTGCAGTGACGAGCAGCCATATATCTGGCCTTGGGGGATATTTAGTTTTTGTATTATAATAAAGTTTTGCATCGTGTTTCCCTCTCTGGTTTATGGCTGAGAGACTAAAGCTGCAGAGCGTTTGTTGACTCAGAGAGGAGTGTGGTCGCTGAATCGATAAATTGTTTCTCAGAGGGAAACAATAGAATTTCATTTACCAGTCGAATGATAATGTGATGTCTTCTTTAACCTGGGGGGGTCGTACCTCTGAGGCCCTTCATTCAGCGAGTCTCACTAAGAAAACAGCCATTGTGACGCCGTCAGGCCGATCTGCACGTCAGCACCGTGCTGCTTTCTCACTGCTCCGTTTTATTAGAGAGGTTTTTGTGAGCAAAACAAACATGTTGTCTGCTGGAAACAAAACATTTGACGTGTCCACGAGGCAGATGGGAGGAAGGGTGTTAGACCCAGGATGTTACAATGTTGCTTTAGGTTTAAAAAAGGAAAGAAAGCGAGTCAAAGCTTTTCCCTGTTAATGCTGCAGAAGGAAACTTCCTGGGAGCAGCGTTACAGCATGAATGAATTATTTCTAAGCATATCAAAGTGAGATTACAGTCGCATTAATTATTACCTTTCTGTTTATGAGAAGATGTTCCAGATTAAGCATTTTGTATCAGTCTGTTCTTTGTGCTCAAGACGTCGGTCTGATAAACACGCAGACACCTTCCTAATATATTAATGCAAGTGATGCGAGACAAAATACAGTCCTCTCTCTTTTGTTTTCAAAAATGTGAAGCTATTAAAAAGCCACAAGATCCAAAAAAGTCCAGTGAAGTTGTTCTCTTCCAAAGTTACACCCTTCTTCTCTCTTCCAAAACAGCGCAGGAAACAGAAAGAGGGACTTTCTCTCGACAAAATGTAAAACATCTATACTTGATTTAGCAGACACAGAATGCTTAAAGGGAAAGTCCGGTAGTCTTAAACCTTTCCCAATATTTACATGTTTTCAGGTCTGACTAATAGGTAGAAAAGGTTTGGGATTGCTCCAATAGATTGATTCAGCAGGCAGTTTTAAAACCGGCTGTAATGGCTTCAGGGTGATCATTGGGGGCAAATGTGTCCAATCAAACTGCAGCCACTTAAAGTGCTCACCTTTACCTCTGACAGGCTGTTTGAAGTAGCATCAAAAACACCAAAATCACACACTCACTCAAACAAGCTAACTGATTAAGGCAGTTGAAGACCATCAACTCTGTGTCCTCTGTGAGGTGAAATTGCTGTTTTTGTCAGTGGAGTCTGGTGGCTTTGACGAAAGTTATGTAACATCTGTTTCTGGTTAAAAATAAATCCTCTTCCTCTGTAAGAAAAAGGTCTCTCTCTGTAGGGATCTTTTCTGTGATGTTGTCAGACACTTAGAAGAACAATCTGAGCCTGTCAGTGGAAACTTTTAGTGGACGACCTTTGATCCGTCTTATTTGACCTGAATGATTTACTTGCAGCCGTAAAGGTCTCCTCTCTCGCTGCCAGCTGATTCCAAAACTTTTTGTACCTATTCGTCATTAGAATAAATATTTTAAAGCAGGGCCCAGGTGTCCCTTTAAAGAAGACAATGTACCTGAGGATATTTCACTTTAGACACTCATCCGACACGCTGTCCATTAACCTTTCGTTTATTGACCTCTGAGGAGGGCAGAGGAGACGAAAGCACGCTGACAGTCTTCTTAATGTTCACTGTTACATGATGCAACAATAAGAAAGTTCGCCGTGTAAAATCCATCACACATCCCCAAAGACACACACGAGACTGTAAGCAGACAACAAACACACACACTCCTAATGAGGCCGTCTGCACACCTGCCCCCTGACAGCCATTTCCCTCCTCGGTGACAGACTCTCCACTTTCATACTGTATTCATTTCAGAGCTGACAGCTCATCCTGTCTAATCCCCCCCGTTGCCGTCTGGTTTCCACAGCGACAGCGTCGGGCTGAGTGCCTGCCGTGTCTCCTGGGGAGGTGACCTATTACAGTGGATGGGGACCAGCTACAAATGACAGTGACCTCAGAATAATCTCTGTCATTTCTTGCAGCGGCCTGACCCGGCGTGTCGCCTGCTGCGAGATTAAAGACATCACTCTCACACAGAAAGCCATCTTCAGCCTTTAATGACTTATTCCCGCCTTTTTTATGAGCTGATTTGGGAGCGTTCGGATGACATGCAATAACTACGATCAAATTATATGTTAAGTGTTAAAGGTTATCTGTTCAACTGCTCAGTCTCTGTTTGCTGAGGCTGCAGATGTTAGTTCTGTAGATATGCACCAATTTATTTATAGACTATTGTTTTGAAGCCATTTTGATCGTGCAGTGGCTAGTGCTGTCGCCTCACAGCTAGAAGGTTCCTGGTTTGAATCCTAGTCTGGTTCATTGGTGACTCTTAATTGCCCGTAGGTATAAATGTGAGCATGAATGGCTGTCTGTCTCTAGTGACTGACTGGCAGTCCAGAATGTCCCCTGCCTCTCGCCTAATGACGGGGTCAGCCCCCCTGAACAGGATAAGCGGTGTAGATAATGGATGGATGGGTGTTTTGAAGCCTGGAGTTTAAAACAGTGTTTATGGCTCATATATTAGATGGCTAATCATGTAGTTATCAAGCTAACTAATGAGTCGTGAGTCACGAGTCAATCGTTCGAAGCAAACAACTCTTTTTAACTAGCTCAGCCCTCCTACCTGCTACTGCAAACTGCGAGTTTGAGGCGAGAGCGTCGCCCTGTGAGAAAAACGACCTCTTTGGCGCTTGTTTCAACTCAGTTCTCGCTCCCACAGTCCTGTGCCCGGAGCTCGCTCCCTGCCCTGAGCTGAAGGTCTGACTCAAGTTACAAGAAATCACTCACTCAGTAATTGCTCTGACAACATGGCAGGGCACAAAAAGCCTGCAAACTGACTCGCTTTACGATCAGAATTTGATCAATTAGGTCCAAAAAGGCCTAGAAGAGCTCCATTAACGTAAGCGGAGTGCTAAAAAGGAAGTTAGCCCGATCAGAGGTCTCTATTACTCTAAAACCAGACTCTCTTTAGTGACTCATACAAACTCGAGCTCGTAAAAACAGCCAGCCTCCCATCTCTAAAGCTAACAATCCAGGTACTGTGAGGACAGATACCTGCTTACATATATAGATTAACATAAACCTATAAAATTATACAAGAATTTTACCTCCAGGTAAAAACTGTGTCAGACGTGTTGTATTGGTCCAATAAAGCGCACACACAGATTATCTGTCTGATATTTACATGAACAAATCTCCAAAAGGCTCCAACAGCACAAACACGGCCCAGAGGTTACGTTCAGTGACTGAGTTAGCTGAGGGGACACCTAGCAGACAGCTAGCAGCTCCCAGCTGTCACTCAAAGAGGCCACGCCCCTAATGATGCATCACTTTAAGCCTTAATATAATGTAAACAGGTGAGCTGTATAAAGATTCTCCCCGTACAGTTGTCATGAAGAGAGAAATGAGCTATAGAGACCCAAGCTGTTTTTTGTACCAGGCTGTAAACATGTTTATTTCTGCTGTAAAGTTTAACATGGGGCTCTATGGGGACTGACTCACTGCTGGAGGCAGCCTCAAGTGGACACCAGAGGAACTGCAGCTTTTGACACTTTCAAGTTGGCTTAATTTCTCCCTGGAGGGTGCTGGAGCTCTGACTGCTCCTCTGCTGTGTGCTGGTTCCATGTGGGAGGTCAGATTAGTAACCTAACTCCACCTCCTCTCTGTAGGACGGAGGTGGGCTGAGATAAGGGACTTTAGCGGACACATGCTGGGGGGATTTGACATGGTTTGTTGGAGGGTTAACATTCACAGACGTTGCATTTTCTGTCTTTTATGACTTCCTGTTTTTGCTTTTTTTTTAAAACCACATCCATCCTTGACTGCCATCAGACATATTTCTGTGTGTTCACCTCATTCTTTCCTTCTTTCAGCCTTTTCTTGCCAACTGAACCCCCTCTCGTTACTTCCTTCTCAGTCCGATGAGGTGTTACTGATGCTCGCTCGTCCGCTTGTTCTCTGCCTCCTGATTTGATAAACTTACCCTTCCTTTAGCCTCTGTGGGTTAGGGGTCAGAGGTCAGGAGGACTGGTCTGTTGGTATGACCTCCTGTAAACACTGTCACTTACACCAGGCTATGAATCATTCAGTACCCTGACACTGGAGCTGCGTGCACATCACTCTGATAAAATGAATGCATGCACAGAGTCTGTTTTCTGACCGTATGCAAACAAACATCAGAATTACAGAACTTCATGTATTAAAATAGCTTTGAGCGCCTCATGTCTGTAACCCGCAGTGTTTGTTCCTGTGTGTGTGATCTGTGTGTTGCTGATCCATGTTCTGCATTCCAAACATGCAGCGTTTTATGGCTGCTGGTGTCGGCGGTGGGGAAAAGCCAAAATCCAGACCGAGTCTGCTGAAGTCATTAAGTTAGTGACGGACAGCCTCTGAAATGTTTTACTGTTAAAGGCCCGGTGCCCAGGAACCCCCGCCCTCTCCCATGTGGACCCCCACAGCCAAGCCCCAGTTTGTACAGACACACACACACACACACACACACACACACACACACACACACACACACACACACACACACACAAACAAACAAACAAACAAACAAACAAACAAACAAACAAACAAACAAACAAACAAACACACACACACACACACACACATGGACCAGTTGCATGCTCAAAATGTGCACCCAAGAGGCCGTATTTGGAAGTGGTGAACGCCATGTAAATCAACAAGTAGATGAACATTTAACTTTACACGTACAGCAAAATTAAGAGATCACTCTAAATGTTCCTTAACTCAACATCTCTCTCTTCTTGTCATGGCCGCCCAGTCCAGATGTGAGCCTCGCTGAAAACCTCCTGAATGTGATCAAGAGGAAGATGGACGGTCACAAGCCATCGAAGAAAGACGAGCTGCTCTGAGAGCGGCCTAACGTCACCAGCAGCTCTGTGACAGACCGGAGGAGAGCACGCAGAGAGGCATGAGAGCTGTGATTAAAAACAGGTTATTCACCAGATATTGATCTGTGAACTCTTCCTGCGTTCAAACATTCTGTTGTTTCAACATGAACTTGTTTTCTTTGCTTTATTCCAGCTCTGAAAAACATCTTTTGGTTTCTTAACCAGTCGTCATTCTCTGCAAATAAAAGACCTAAAGGAGAATATTTGATTTGGAAGGAGGAGAAATGTTGTTTACAATAAAACAAAAGTTCATTTCACACAAACACAAACCTGTAAATACAAGAACCAGAGAAAAACTTGGAGTGGTCTCTTAATCTTTTCTGGAGCTGTGTTATCCCGGAGATTCAAGAGGTTAAATTACTTCATTGGCGTCTTTTGTCCACGCAACTACTGAAACTACAAGCGAAGCAGCATCGTAAATAAACCAAACCTGTTTTAGTTGTAATCAGATATCACAGTCCAGATCATTTTCCACCAAAGATAAATTATCACTTTCATTTTAACCGTCTCACAGCTTGGACTGTTTCGTCTACAGGTTTAGGTCTCAGTGGGATTTGAGGAAACTGGAGTCGGTTCACCTGTAATATTTGTGTTTGTTAAACAGAACTTGAGGATCTTTTTGTGGAATTCAATTTATTGAAAAACACCCGGGGACAGTGTCGGGTCATGTTGAATTCATTGACAAAACACAGCACAGCAAAGACTCCTCCTGCTGGGTAGTTTACACGACTTTAAGTCAGCAGCAGTATACCAATCACTATGTGAAAGTATACTCACCTTTAACATTGAATCACTGTATCCGAGTGTCACAAGCAGCGCGAAGCTTTCGGTTTGGTTAAACTCAGCAGACGCCACTTTCCCAGGAAACAATAAACTGAGCTGCTCTTCTTGCTGGCTGTGACTTTTATTATATTTTGTTTCTTATCACATGAAATCTGACACTTTGATGAACCTTTAACAAAGTGGATTAAACTCCTTTTCTCAGCAGCTTTAGTGAACCGACCCTTTTGATAGCGTTACTGTTGTTCGGCTTCTTCCAGGCTGAAGTCAGAGGTGACCTGCAGAGCTTTCAAAGCCGCTGCACCACCCAGAGGTCGTGGAGCAGCCTTGCATAAGCTGACCTGCACATCTCCACCTGAAGCATAACGCATCAGGCATGTCGGCACACACATGGCACACGTATGCCTCATATGAGCTCAATAACACATTTTACAGTTGTCAGCACCACAAAGCTCTGCAGTCTCCCCTCCCCCAACACTCTTGTTTTTACAGCATCGTTTAGCTGTGGACCAGAACGACGACTTCAGACCTCCAGACCTGCTTGTTTCCCATGAGCCTTTGTGCAGAGGTCATCTCTGTGACAACACAGAATGGATGGTGCGCTCATCTGCTGACTGACCAGCGTGAAAATCCGTCATCGAGGCCCTGATGTCAAACACTTTCACAGAGGTGTTTGCTAACCTCTAATCCTTTGGCCACGGGGGAACTGTGACAGCTCCGTGTAAACACTGAGCACACACAACCACAAACACACGCACACATGCATACCTACAAATCGGCTGTGGCTTACAGCTTATGTTAAACCTCCCAATTAAACATGACTCATTTGTAATGTTAACCAATAAAACCAACATAGAGTGGAGGAGCTTCAGTGCAATGTTCATCAGAGCATCAGACAGAAGCAACGTTTACATGGAGCCTCATGTTTGGATTATTCGAGATTTAAAACAGAATAAAAAACCGCCCGAACACCAAACTGAGAGATACAGAAAAATGACCTGATTACTTCCTGCCTTCATTCTTTCTGCACATCCCCTCCATCATCCAAAAGCACAGGGAGCAGATGTAGAATTAACACCTGGATACCTGTCCCAGAAGTGGCATCTTCAGTCCAATAAGTATTCATCTTCTGGAACATACCGTATGTTGCAGCAGTGTTCTTCCCCCTGGCCTCAACGTCCTGCTCTGCCCATAGACTTTACATTTTCAATATAAATATAAAACTTAATTATATTAAACACGAGTAACAGAAAGAGTCGTAATTAACCATCTTTAACGTTTGTCCTTTCTGAGTAGATATTTTAATGCACTTACAGTCGTCACTGAGTGGTGACGCTATATCCATGACTCAGTAATGCATCCATGATGGGGACGAGCATTCTTCTTTTTCTTCAACTTACATGTGCATAACTCCAAAGGTGTATCAGGGCCATTGTTAGTTTTATTCCTAGAAAGGAAATAAAAAATTCCGAGATAGAAGTTGTAAATTTGCCAGCAGAAAAATATCATTTGAGAGAAAATAACTCTGCTAGAGTCACCATGAAGTTACAGTTACTGAGTCCAACATTTGCAAGAAAAGAACTTAAATATCTGGGGGTCGCTCAGTCTTTCTCCACTCTGAAGTCTGCTTCGTGTGTGCAGAGAAAAAAGGCTGAACATACACCGAGCTCCGACTTCAAAGTCTCAATTATTTTCTCACAAATGTTCCATTTATTTTCTGCCAAATTTAATCTCAGAGAAATCAACATTTTGTATAACTGCCACCAGCTGCAGACGTATGTTTGAGAAACATATGTTGTTGTATGCTTGATTTAGAGTGATACGTCTACTGAGCTGAAGAGACGATAGATACCCATCCTTAAGGAGCTGATCAGATACCTGGATATTGCTGAGTGTGTTGTGCATGAAAGAAGCCGCTGCGAGATGTTCTCATGACTTTTGTGGATTTCTCGCAGCTGTTCTCATTAAATGCATCATTGCACGTTCACATCAGACTGTATTCGATCACGTCACGTGTACACCGTGATTCTGAAATCTTCAATCAGATCGATTTCAATCAGAAAAAAGGGGGTGCGGAACCGTATCATTGAGCTCTGCTGTAACTGGAAGTGTTTTTCATTAGAGCAAATTTAAAATGTCAAAGCATTTCGTCAAACATGGTTTAGTTTGAGGTCGGAGCCGATTTCTCATAAATGCAGTTCAGTATGAAACCACAGGAAGGGAGAGCTGGAGGAGCTGTGCAGTGTAAGAAAACACTCAGGCTGGACCCTCTGCTTGAACTGTTTCTTCCTTCAGCCTCAGAAAAAGTCCTGAACCGAGGCATTTTTAGGAGAGGTGTCATGGTGGGGGCTCTGGTGTTGATGATGCTAAACAGACTCCAGATGTTGAAGGAGAGCAGAGGACAAGAGTGCAAGAGGCCTGACAGAGCGGCAGAGAGGCAGAGCGCGGAGGAGAAAGTCAGCGAGAGCCTCTGCCGGCCCCCGAGGACCCCACAGGGGACGTGACTAACCGCTGGGTCACATCCGTCTCCTTCTTTCAACATAAAGTCATTCCTCTCTTTCCTCCCCTACGATACGTGTCAAAGCCTTTCCTGGCAGCATTCCTCACATTCACCCTCCTCCTCTTATCGATACCATATCTTCTAAATTTACTCTTTCCGTTGCCTAATCTGCTCCTTTATTCTGGGTTTCATCCTTTTCCTGCAGCCCTCTCTGCTTGTGGCCGCTCTTCTTCACAGAGATGTCTCTGTCCGTGGAACACAGAGGAATAAATTTACTGGAGACATGAATGCAAATGAATGCAGGACTCGGTTTATTCTTTCTCAAAGAGCTGGCTTGTTTTCCCGACAGCCCTGTGTAGCGGAAGAGGAGGAATCTGCAATTTCCATCAATCGTCTTCTAAAACACGCACGCACAAATGTTCCTGTATTCCTGCTATATTTGTAGCAGAGCTCTTTACTTAATAGAACAATCCAGTTTGTGAGGACAGAAATCAAATCAGGTCGAGTAATTTATCTTTGTGAGCGTTTGAACGTTTATGTAAAAGTCAGATAAACATGCAGAGATGGAGCGCTGCTATTTCAGGAATACGAGGAATTTTTCCATTAAAAGGATTTATCTTGGTTATCAGGGGCTTCAATATACAGGGCCACACACACACACACACACACACACACACACACACACACACTCAGCTGCAGGAAATGTGTGCTACACTGCCATCTACAGAAACACGCAGCTATTTCCTGCAGCATCATACAGGCACAGTGTCCGCCTCTCTCACCCTGCATATATTTCATGGCCACTCCAACAGTTCAGTTCACTTTAAGTTGAATCCTTCTCTGTAACACTGACAGCCTGACACTAACTATATTAATTAATAAGTAAGTAGTGATTAACACTTTATTTTACTGCTGTAAAGAAGTTACAGCTGTGGCTGTTGGTACAAACGATTTATGAGGCAGTTCTCTCACCTTCTTCGAGGTTAGCATCGTAAATAAACATGACTTTGCTAAATATTAAAGACACACAAGAAACTTTAATCATATACAATAAAAAAGGCAAAAGCTTCAGATGTTCTCAGACCTTAAAACAGTATTTTTCTCTCCTGTTAGATTGCTTACGATAGCACAACCTGCACCTCCGCAGGCCTGAAGATCATAGTTGTTAATCAGTGCAGGCAGAACGTTGACGGACCTTTGTTGTCACAGGAAGAATTACAAACACAATTTTACCTGTGAAGCGGTTGCAGTTCGTTAACAGTCGATCTTGGATCCCATCGGCACTCTGGCGACGATATATCCTCTGGGGACAACGGTGAACATGTTGGGCGTGTCTGGTTTAGCCAGAGTTTAGCGATAAAGGACTTCCAGCGCAGACTTCCTCCTCCGTGCGCTGCATTGTCTACAAAATGTTACACAGAGGCTGCACTCTGGCTGACTGCAGCGGGATGAAGCCCAAACAGAAACAGAGTTTCTTGTGATCGACTTTAATTAACGGCTCTTCAGTTTGCTGAAAGAACAACATCATGATGCAGATTAGGAACAAGTCAACATGAAGCTTTGTCAGGTCTGTCCTCAAGAGGAGAAGAAGGGCGGAGCCATCATTTTTGATGCATTCAAGGAAGTAGGGAAATCTGAATGCTGAGTTGCTTGCAGCGTCAAGTTGAAGTTTTGATCTTGAACAGATTGTTAGCTGTTAGCATGCAGATGTCTGTTTATAGAGATTAATACATCGTTGTCAGATGACGCTGATCGGAGCCGAGATTCATTACGGAGGATTGTGTTCCACCTGCTTTTCCTCTCCACACGGACTGTTTGTCCTGCGTACGCCACTGATGCATGGTCAATATGACTCGGACTACAAACGTACCACAAACAGGAACAGAACACTTCCTGTACTAAATATCCATGTTTCTGCCTTGTCAGTGCCCCGTCCGTCCCGGCTGCCCGATCCGTTCTGCACATGCATCGCTCGTCTCGAGAGAGTTGTGTTCGTGTGCTGGCGTCGAATTGGCGTGTTACATTAGATGACAGAGATGTAAAAATCTCTTACAATGCATGCTGGGAAGTTCCTTATATTCTGATCATGTGTCTTTAGAACCTTAATTTAAGTCTAGTAAAATGGAGTGATGTAGTTCAGGCAGGCAGACTTGACAGGCGTCATTCACCTGACAAACACTTCCTCCTCACTTGGCGTAAGCTGCCAGATTCCCGCTCTCTCCCTCTGCTCTGTCATGGCCACCGCTGCCCTGCACCAGTACTGCTCATGCTTTCAGCCCCACCACCACCCCAGCATCCACCTGCAGGCTCTGGCTAGGGGGGGTTTAAGATATGATCTCATCACTCCTCAGATTTCTGCGTGTAAAATAAATCTGCGAGGAGTGATGAGGTCGGAGCTGAGACGTCAAACCCGAGCTGTGTTCTGCTGCTGCAGGAAACATTTCAAACGATCACAAACGTCAGTTTCTGACTGAACAACAAATTTGCAGCTTAATGAACAAAACTAAACTTGCATTTTGTTCAATAAAAGATGATTCCATGAATTTATATTTTACAGAGAACTCTCTCCTGTACACATCCATGCATGCCGTCAGAACACTATACTGCATATGTGTCTGTGATTGACAGCAGCTTTCACACATGGAGCTGCTCATGAAATCCTCCTCTGTGTGACCTGCAGAGTGGAGCTGGAATGTTCCTGATTGAACACATCTTCCTCCTGAATCCCACCTGATTACGGCGCCGCCTTCCTCTGACCCGCCTCAGTCGAGTCACACCGGCCCATTGTGCCTAAAAGACTTCAATCAGAGCGGGAGCCGGGCTGTAATGACTTCCATCACACGTAGAAAATTGGAGCAAACTTCAGGCTGTTTGACTTTGTGACATGTGAAACGTACACAGTGGTGCAGACATTCACACAGCCACACGTGGGCTCACACGCTCATTGATAGTCGCAGCACGTTCACATTTCTGTTCTTCATCTCTCTTATCTCCGCGTCAGCCACAGCAGCGCTACAGCAGGAGGAAGATGCTACAAAATAAAAGCTCAGGTGTGAAATTAATTTCCTTCCTTCTGATTATTCTGGAGGGTCACAGACGCATCGACCTCCTGCAGAGAGCTTTTAAAAGACAGGCAACCTTTTAGAGTCCGACTTCCCACTGAGTTATTCAGAGGATTTACTGATTTACCTGATAATCAACAAATGTATGCAGTCAGACCTTTTACCTGTAAAATGATCCTCCTGCACATTTCATTATGATTCATCTAAGCGGAGAGTTCACGGCTGATTATTTACCCTGTGACATTTTATACTTTGTCTGAATAAATGATGATGAAGATATAAAACATCACGATCTTCAGAAATGTATCATAATTTCAATAGTTTTTCTCGGGTTATCACTTTAAAACAAGATGTAATAAAAGTTATTTAAATCAGAGCAAACTCACAAAGCTAATGGTAATTAGCTAGTTCATTATGCTAACCTACAGTTGATACAATCCGCCTGCTTTTGTAGGCTCGTGTCTGAAATCAAGGATCTGTTTCCTCCACGATGTTGAACACTGATCTCTTTATAAACTGTCTTTATGTTCTGTGCTAAAATGTGCAGTTAGGGCCGGTCAGACAGAACGCGTCTGAGCAGGGCGGCTTGGTGTCGTTGTTTTCAACGAGAGGGAAGCTTTTTCCTCCTGTCCATTTACCGAGATATAACTCATCTATTGATCACAAAGTTATGTATTTTAGCCCAAATAAATGGGAACAGTAACGATTAGATTGACAGCTAATGATTCAGTGTTTTCTGTCTGATTGGGACGTAGGCTTCACCAGAAAAGGCGCTGCGGTGCGCCTCGAGTTTTACAGCCTGCAAAACGCGCTCTGTCTGATCGGGGCCTTAGACAGGTTTAGCTGCAGTGACGGCCTATCATCAGCATTTAAAGTCGAGGTGAAATGAAAAATGTCATTTTAATCCTTTTAGATCTCATCCCCGGTAATATGCTGCATCTATTTGACAATATAGGCCAAAAAAAATACAGAAAATCAATTTCTTCGTATTCTTATATCAAAATCTGATCGTTTTTTCTTCCGGTAAAACTAAATTTCACGCGTGCTTACGCAAGTTAGCACCAAACAATTTCAATCAATCTGCAACATTTAGCCACAGAGCACCAAGAACGCTCGGTCAGTTAGCTAGCTACTGCGCTGTGGAGAACGTCTGTCTACGCCCACTTCTCAGCGATCAAATCAAATCCCTCTAATGATATGTCCCGCCTGCACGTCCTGTTTCACTCAGAAGTACGTCACGATACGGAAGCTAGATACTCTCGAGATGCCGTTTCAGCTCGACTTTAAATACTTCATTAATCAGTGGGTTTGCTCAAACAGAACTTGAGTTCCTTAACTTCTTAACTTCATTTTAACTCATTTAATATCTTGATGATTCCTCATGGGAACCTATGCTGTTAAGTGATTTCAGGTTTGTGCAGCACGATAACTGCTGCACAAACCTTCACAGAGCTTCTGAGGGCGGCTTCTGTGGAGTTTGCATGTCCTCCCCGTGCATGCGTGGGTTTCCACCGGGGGTCCGGTTTCCTCCCACAGTTCAAACACATGCAGCTTCTCGGTCAGTTGGACACTTTAAATTGCCCCTTAATCTGGTCAGAGAATAAACATTTAAAAAAGACTATGTTGTGACTTTGATGTTTCAAAGTAAGTTAATAAAAAATGCATTTGAATCGTACGACTGTGTGCTGGAAGTTATGTCACTGTTTGGTAAGGTTCAGGTGTTTTCATTCATGTTTCCTTGTTGGACCTCCTCTCAGGACTGTGGGGGCGTGTTTAAACTGTGCTTGATTGACAGCTCTCTCTCTCTCTCTCTTGACTTTGTTTTACTTTCTTTTGACAAATTGGTGAAATCACATCTTTCCCAGCTGTGAACACCTGACTGGAGGTCTCTCTTGCAGACGCTTAACCTGAACAGATGAGACAACAGAAACTGACTGTCAAAGCACACGCAAATAAATGCAGCCCAAACTGTGCTGCAGGTAAAACAGCGTCTCCCTGCTCTGATGCAGTTTGGATTTAAAGTATCTTTGTCTTTAAATCATTCTTTAGTATCTAAATAATTCATTATGCAGACATGTGGAGCCTCAGTGCAATAAGAACACCAGCGCTAACAGCCGTCTGCAGAGAGCTGGTGGTAACTACAGGGCTATATTTATAACGTTGAAACTTTCCAATGACCATGGAAACAATTACAATTACAATCCTTTGTAAATAATAGTTTGACATTATTATATGTAAAATCAGGGGTTACATTCGTCCGGGACAGTCAAACTTTTCCCGACGCTTGGAGACAGTATGGAGCCGTTACAAAGGACAGGATAACTGAGTCATTGTATCTGCTCGAGCTGCTCTGGAGGTTTCGCTGCGCTACAGACACTGAAACTGGACTCACATCTGTCGAGACTGGACTTGCTTCATCATCGATATGTGGAGAGACATTAACTCCATCAGCATTAAAGAACGGCTGATGGCAGCAGACAGCCGAGGTGCTGTCAGCTCCGGTCAACAATCAGACAAAAACAATCAAACTGAGCTGTCAGAGAGGACAGCGTTTACTTCGTGTAAATATTCACATTATTCTGAATGTTTGGGTGAAAGGGACGAGAACAACATGACGGTGAAATGTAAGCTGTGTCTGGAGGAGAAGTGCTCGTCAGCTGTGAAGAGCTCGACTTCAAATGTGAAGAAGCATCTGCAGCTAAACACAGCTCCACAACACTGGTGGGACCACAGACTGTGCAAAAAGATGGACGACATGACAGCTCCCTAAAGTGAAGCCAAACCCTCTCTATCGCCCCCTGCTGACTGGCTGCAGTATAGCTCATAAAGCCCGCCTCCTCCATGTTAACAGATGGGACATGAGTCAAACTATAAAATCAAAATACACGTCAAATACATTTTTCTCCAACATGGTTTCTGTCATTATAGTTAGTTTTTATCATGCTGATTTATGTCCAAGTGTTCATTTTTCTCACAAGTTTACTTTTAATTACTTATTTGATGCTGTAAAAAGGGGGTGTGGCCTCATGATTGACAGCTCTGTTGACAAATGGGGCTCCTGCAGCGTTCTGTTCCCGAGTAGCAGAGTAGAGGAGGAACGGCGTAACAAAAACAATCACTACAGTCAGTGAAGTTTCCATACCTGTGAACGTTAACCTCAGACCAACACAAGAAGCTGTTCTGCTGTTGAACACGCCGACCGGCGGGATCTTTGCAGGTTTTTTTTGGTAGTGTGTGTTTTGGTTAGCGGAAGTGGCTACGACGGCTCCGCCCGCCAATCTCTACTGACAGCTCCTAATGACATCACCATCGCAAGATGGCAGCGCCTATCACAGGGGCTATTTTGGCATCACTTTCGTACAATGAGAGCAGATGGAGACGCGTCGTCCATCCATATATACAGTCATTGGTTCCACGTGACAATCCCTCAGCTGTCCAGACTGTAAATATTGAACATGTTTAATATTTGAAATCATTGTGGCCACGACGTTCTTCCGAGCAGATCAGGGGAGGTAAAATCACTCTTCACATCCCTCACACCACAGGAGCATCTGGAGAGATCATCTTTACAACCATCAACAAACCAGGACTTCATTTTGTCTGAATCAGGCCCAAAGTCGGCTTGATTGTCTTGTGTGTACCCCGCATTAGGCGTCGAAGATTGTTTCACCTTGATTCTACAGGTTAAATTTCCCCCATAAATACATGTTTTTTCTCCTTCACCGGGCAGAGCGCTCAACCTTTGATAGATACTGTAATTGACAATAGCAGTCAGCTGAGCGTCCATGTGTTGGTGGCCGGAGAGGAATGTTTACGGTCAGGGTAAACTACTGACATTTATGTATGCGGGGATCAAACAGATACGAAGGCTCGCCAAGGAAGTTTGTGTTCCTGCAAAGCTTCGGTCCAGATGTTCGGAGAGAGGGAGGAGGTGGAAAGACAAATATTAGTCTACTGGAAAGCTCAGAGGGGCGGGGGGCTCGGGGTCGGAAAACATCAACAATAAAGTCAGAGCGCAAAAGTGTGGAGAGAAGAAGAAAAAGACAGGACACATGATGAAAAGAGACTTCGAGTCTTTGTTCAAATGTAAGAAACATCTCAACATGTCTTTGTTACGCATTCAAACTGAGGGTCTAAAAATGACACATCGTGATCATGAAGTGAAATGACCAGCAGCAGGGAGGGGCATCTTTATTTGAATCAATCACATGTAAAATATAGATGGAGACTATCTTAGGTAACTTCCCTGATGGTGTTTATGTTTATATACACTTTACATCTCTATAATTTATAACTTAATGTATTTGTCATTAAGTCATTCGTTAAGTACAGAGCAGATGAAACTTAAAGACTCTCCCCTCTCTATTATACTTACAAGGTCCTGAGTGCACAGGCTGCAGGCACAGTAGGAAGCTACATATTTTTGTCTGCTTTTCCTGATCCGAGTGTTCGTAAAGATCAGAGGCCGATCACGTCGGATCACCTTGGTCCTAATCTCTGCCATGTGAGGAACCTACAGAAGACGAAAGCAGCCTCTGTGAGCCTCTGGGGCCCTGTCGAAGCAGGGCTCCGGGTGTTAAGTGACACTGGATTGAATTAGCAAATAAAATGGACAGGCTGTAGCCGGGTAATTTACCATGTCAGGGCAAATCAAATTATCCCTGAGGTGCAGATGGCAGTGTATCCATTACTACAGCTCAACTGGTAAGCGCAGCCTGTTGTTATCGTTAGAGCTTCCTCTGCTTTGCTGCGTGTAGGAGGAGCACGCTAATCAGCGGCTGATTGAACAAGATTACTGCAGAGGTATTTAAGACACTGAAGGACGGCTGGACAGATTCTCTGACATGTTTTCAGACGTTTCAGGACGCGACGGACGGTAGTCACTTAGTAAGTCTCCAGAACAGGTAGAGACAGACTCAGGTAAGAGCCCGTTTAGGCTGCAAACGTGGAGGTTCGGAAGACATGATTCATTATAAAAAACTGCACATGGTCCAATCCAACACAGATAATTTGTTGGGTCATATAATTAAGATCACACTTTCACACTAAGAGTTACAACCTGATTACCGGAGCTGTGAGCAGTGATTTATCTGGAACAACAGACTGTAACTTCAAGATATGACTTTATATGAATGATTTCTGTGAGAGGAAACTTAAAGATGGAACATGTTTCACAAAATCTGTTCTTATATCTCATACATCAAGTATCTATTTTGACAGTGTGAGACAGGTAATACTATTAGTACTATTACTTCTGACAGTCCTTGCTGTATGTGAGTTCCTGGAGGTATACGTATAACCACTTTGTAAACAGTTACCGGGACATAAACAGGAGGGCCTCTGCATGGCAGAGCATCGGCGCCAGACTGGATGCATCAGGTAACGTTAAGCCAGGCTATACATTACGTTAGCTGGTAACGGTTAAGTTACAACTATGCTAATTTAGCTAGTTGTTAAAGCCTATAAGAAATACAGTTGGAAGGAATACGGTAGTGCACAAAAAACGTTTCCATGGTTACCATGCGTAGAGCGCCTGGCCTTTACTCACAGAGCGCTTGGGTGCCTGTCTAGTCACATGAGGAGCGCAGCGAGACCTGAGATCCAAGCTGGTACGTAAGCGGGGTGTCGCCCAAACACGAGGCGCACCGCACTGACTTTTTTGTTGAAACCTACGATTAAAAAAAGAGCAGCTTGCTGCACCTTCTTTTTTCTGTTGTCAAGGCATACACCGAATCATTAGCCGTCATTAACCTAAGCATTATTTTGTAAACTGACAGAAGGCCCGCCTCTACATTCATCCGATTGATGGGCGTTTTTCTGCTTTGAGTTGAAGTTTTTTCGAATGGAGGCACACAGAGCAGAAAAATGCGAGGCGCTCTGCAACACAAAAGCAGGGCGCAAAAAGCTTCTCATTGAAAACAACTACAAAAAAGCCCCCAGCTGCTAAAAGGCGCTCTGTCTGATCCGGCCCGAAGGCTGCACTTTGAGCCAAATGCTATTTATGGTGTGCTAAAATGACGACGCTAACATGCTGAATTTAGAAGTGTTTATCATGTTCACCATCTTGGTGAAGTGTGTTAGCATGCTAATGATTGCTATTAGCACAGAGCCAAACAGCTGGGGTGGATGGTGTTACCTGAGGACCGAGGTTTACATCGTGTTTCTGCCTTTTCCCAGTCGAGGAAAGGGAGGGAGAGATTTGGAGCATTTTGGGTGAAAATCCAGGAGGCTGAACTCGCTGCACAACACAGAGACAGATTCTCAGAAAGAGCGAGGACAAACCCATCAGATGAGTGAAATGTAAAATGATTAGATGGATGACATGAGCGGCAGCATGCGGTAAGACATGTTTTTCAATCTTTCAACAGGCTCAACAGTTATTATGTGGAAGGCTTTTAATAGTGATGTTAGGAAGTGAAAGTTGCATCACATTCGGGGGATGACATTATCCCGAGCAAATGCACTGGTGTTCCCTGGTGATACTAGTCCTGTTAGAAGAAATATTATGGTGACTCGTGCCGTCAAAAAACGACTCAAAGCCACAAATTTGAGCTTCTTGGTCGAGTCAGATCCGGTAGAAAGTTTCTGAGATATTTCAGTGCAGCCATTCTTCAAACTGTTGTTATTACAGGTGTTTAAAATAGCTCAAGATATCAGTAAAGAGTCTAAATGTTGGTATAGTGATTTTCATTTTCGTGCCCTCTGCAGGCGTCTTCCTCAGTGGTACCTCAGCCTCTCGCCCTTCCCCTAACACAAATATTTAAGTTCCCCTGATACATCTAATAAAAGTGTTTGGAGTGTCTCCCCAGAGTTTCGCCTCGGAGGAAGGACTTTGTCACAGCGCGAGGACGAGAGGAAGTGAGAGAGATTGAATATCTACGAACACCTTATGTAAATATTTGAGACATCTGCAGATTCTGGGTAACCTTCTCTGTCTTAAGGAAGATTAACTGTTTCCTGTGATACGTACTCGGCCTCACCTTTCCAATAAATACTGTCTCATTTGCTATCGTTATCTCTGCACTGTGTCGCCCTCGTCCAGGCCTGAACTTGTAAAACTGTAATTTATATCTTTGCCAAGCTTCCTTCTTTATCTAAAGGTCAGAAACTACATCCCTCCTACAGCAAAATTAAATATTTGAAGCTTTCTAATCTGGATTTCTGCAGCACCAGAGCACAGATTAAGCTCTTTTAAAAGTTAATTATAATGTTATTAATAGGAGACGTCAATCACAAGCTGCTTCTTACAACTGGCTTGAACAGTGGTGTCTGGAAATAGAAGTTTTCCCTTGTGTGAGGAATACTTGTTCCCCACGCCCAATACTTGTTCCTTTACCTGTGGGGTTCCTCAGGGCTCTGTGTTTGCACCTCTTCCCTTTTCTCTGTACATGCTTCTGCTGACTCATCTCATTAGAAATCAGGGCATCAACTCACATCGTTTGCAGACGATACTCAGCTTTATCTCCTGCTAGAATGCCATCAGACCATATAAGTGCTGTGTCACTGCTTCCATGATTCTAAAGACTGGGGTCTCTAAACTTCCTGAAGCTAAATAAAGTAGAAACTGCAGTGGATCTGTTTGGCTCTCCTGAATCCAACGGGCTTAATCTCAGCACACTGTCATCCTCAGTGAAGCAAAAACCTCTCATGAATTCTGCTGTGAGATTTTTAACTGGCACCTGAAAGCATGAGCATATCTCCCTGTACTCGCCTCCCTTCACTGGTTCCCTGTAAGGTTTATAAGTCATTTTAAAATCCTCACTGGATTTTCTCCCTTCAACCAACCTGACCTCGTTATCGCCCACACCCAAACTCAACCACCCAGGTCATCTGAGCAGTCTCTTGTGGTCGTAGTGGAAGCTCAGGGGTGACCAAACTTTTTCACTTGTGTATGACTATTATTGTTTAGGAGAAGTTTGGAACTGAAATGTTTTGGAACACGTTTTGTCTTGTTTTATGTATTAAATATTTAAGTTATTTACGTTATTTTGTTGTCGTTCCATCCGTCCATTTTCTTCCGCTTATCCGGGGTCAGTTAGCCCAGACGTGCCTCTCCCTTACAGCTCTTTCCAGCTCATCCTGGGGGTTCCGGAGTTACCAGGCCTGGTTGGATATAATCCCTCCAGCGAGCTCTGGGTCTACCTCAGGGTCTCCTCCCAGTTGGATGTGCCTGGAAAACCTCCACAGTGAGGCGCTCAGGAGGCATCCTGATCAGATGCCCAAACCACCTCAAACGGCTCCTTTCGATGCAAAGGAGTCGTGGCTCTACTCCGAGCTCCTACATCACCTCATCTCTAAGGCTGAGCCCAGACGACCTGTGGAGGAAACTCATTTCTCCTGCTTGTATCTGCGATCTCATTCTTTCGGGCACTACCCAAAAGTCATGACCACCGGTCACCTTATGGGTCAGCTTTATGCCTCAGCTCCGGTACAACGCCCGCAGTACTGCTGACGCTGCACCATCCCGTCTGTCAATCTCACGATACATTTTACCCTCACTCGTGAACAAGAACCCGAGACTCTTGAACTCTTTCTGCTTGGGGCAGTACCTCTCCCATTAAAGGGAACAATTAAATTCAAATCAAATTAAAGGTATAACAAGGAGGATTTTTCCTGCATTCTGTCAACAACACATTCACACTGGGCCCCTCCTCCTGGGCTCTTCGTCACCAGAAGCTCGCTCTCATTTCTATCGTGTGCTTACATCGCCTTCTTCCGCTTCCTGTGTCTTTAAAGCGTGCCGGTCCGCTCAGGTTGTTTTAAAATGTGCTATAGAAATAACTTGATTTAACTTGACTTGGCATAACGACTGTGTCAGGGAAATCTTTGATAGCAAGATGGAAAGATGAGTGGAAACCCGAAGAGAATATAAGAGAACTTGTAAAACAGAGTGTCTCCTCCCCCCCTCGTGCACACGTGTCTGCCTCCTTCCCACTGGTGCTGAATCTTACGTAAGTGGCATCGTTGAATTAATATTTAAGGTTTGTTTTGGGGATGGCGCTGCCTGTGTTTTTGATGCTTGGATTTCTCCTGTGATGATATTTCAATTGAGCTGTTACATCATCTGGATCAGGGCCACAGCGGAGATAAAAGAGCCGTGTGAGCCATTAGTGCAGGAAGCATGCAGCAGTATGGTCCATGTGATATGCATTAGGCGCTAACTGGAGAGGCTGCTCATTAATATCAATGTTCCCTTAGATGTGTTTCCAATAGCAGAGATGGACAAATCATTAATCCAGCGGTTATCAGCGAGGTTATTCATCAGCGGTGGATTTGTGCACTCGTCAGAGAGCCTGCTTGAGTATTAAACCTCGGGCTGATATCTTTTTCTCAGTAAATCTCTGCTGTACTTCTGAGTCTGTGCGCTGCTGTAGATGTAAGCACAGAGATAGATGTGAGCCTCAGGGGTCGCTGAGTCGCTGTAACAATACAATACTTTCCTCACATCACAACCTCAGAGTCTGTTTTCAGGACACGGCCGACTGAGCGCGCTCCCTCCGTCTCCACAGACGACAGAGACACTGCAGGCTCCGTGTACCTCTCGGCCCATTGCACACACACACACACACAAACACACACACACACACACACCGTGAACACACAGTAACAAGCGCTCTAAGATTGATCACAGTTTGAGGGAGAACTACATGTGAACCTAGACGTTTCTGTTTTCTATGATTAAGTCGGTTGGTTCGTACAATGTGTGCACCAGTGGATCCTCTTCTAAGTTTCTGCCAGTTGAAGCACAAGGTTTAACATTTTAGACTCAGACGTGTGTCAGGCGTGAGATACAAAAGCAAGGACTCGATACCTGTTACCCTAAACTTGCCTGGAAACCAGACAAATCTGTGGGATCGTGTTTGATTTGTTTTTGCAGAAGCGTCGTGCCTCCCTCAGATTTAGATTCTAGGAAGTTACATTTTTCAACTCACCCGAATGCCCGATGCAAATTTGTGTCTACTCGCATCATTGCATTGACTAAGGCTGAGCCCAGACACCCTGCAGAGGAAACTCATTTCAGCCGCTTGTATCCTCGTTCTTTCGGCGTACACAAAGCTCAAGAGGGCTGGAACGTAGATTGACGGTAAATTGAGAGAGTAATGGCCTCCCCCGACAAACCCAATACACTTTAAAGGCAGATTTAGTAAAATATGTTTGTTGCAGTTTAAAATACAATTTGAAACTTTGGCCCTTCCTCCTCAACAACACCAGTAGCTTCCTCTTGGATGGCATCTAGCCTCTGCAGTCCCATCCTGTCCTGTTAAAGGTTGGGGGCTACACACCCACTGCCCATAGTTTGACCCCGGGAGACATCCTGAACACTGCAGGTTGACACATACAGAGGGTCGTGTCTTTCTAAATAAAGACACCACAACACATTTCCCTTGTGAAATTAAGATAGCATCTTGTTAAACCACAGCGTTGTGTTCTTTATTCCATGTGCGGCTGTTGTTTACGATCGTTGGACGGAGCTCGCTGTGCTGATTGAACGTGCTCTGCAGGTGTGTCAACAAAGTCAAAGATTTAAATTGTAATTACTCGTGTGTTGACGTGGACTTACTCTTAGCGACCTGAGGTTTAAGGCGTTCATAAAACACGAGGTGGTTTGCACTCTCCCTAAAGACTTGAAGCAGCTGGTGCCAGGCGTGCTCACTCTGTTATTCCGGACAGTGTCTGTAAGCAGGGAGCAGAACTGCAGATATTAAGACTCATTTTCCTGCACAAAGAAGAAGCATTTTCCCGTCGTTATTTTTATGCATTATGAAAATCAAATCCCACAGCCTTGAAAACTGCCTGAGCCCGATAATCCGTCACAGCGACAATGTAGCTGCAAACACAGCGGTGTCAGGATGTGTCTCTTTTATCACGTCGTCCTCTGAGTCGAGCTCTTCCACATCAGGCTGCTCATTATGCCTCGTTGTGACTCACCTGAAACCTTCAGGGAGAAAATTAAAGTTCTGCCAGGAAATCATCTGAAAACATGTCGCCTTACAAACTTTATTATCACTATCATGGCTTCTTATTTACAGGGCTTTTGCAAGCAGAGCAGCAGTTAATTTCAAGCTCGGGTTGCCACCATCATAAACTTTGTGCCTTATAAATGACAAGAAATAACTTAATGTCCACAAATCTAATGACTGTTGGGATGTATTCTAATAGGAGGGAGAAAACGGACTGCTGTTAGTCTGCATCTGAGCTCAACATGATGATCGTCTTTACTGTGTCGATCAAACATTTTGTTCTCAAGGAAACCATCAGTCTTATGAAAGAGCAGGAGTGACTTCAGGCCACGCAGACGCTCACGTCAGGTCCGCAGCCTTTTAGTTTCCTGGTCATGCGCTTTACGTCATCTCATGATGTCAGAATACTTTATCAGCTCTGCCCCTGACTGTGGGTAAGATGGCGTCTTCAGCACCCTGAGGGGTTTCTGTCTGCTTTTACATTTTTTAACACTGAGCCTTTTTATAACTACGAGCCTCAGTACCTCCATCACCTGTCTGAGCCCGGAGTCCGGGTGAAGAGGAGGTCCAGACTGAGAGAGAGAGAGAAGTGTTCTGTCTGTTATCTTCCACTGAAGTGATTTCCCTCCAAGTTACGCTCTAATTGATCTGCATGTTGAACCACGTTGTTGCATAATTCTGAACATTATTCACATGTTGCAGAGAGAAAATATGTGTGCAGAACATGCAGCTCCATTAATGCAGCCCCTGATCGAACACTGTGTGCACTGGATCTAATTCATCAGGCTACACAACGTCACTCCAGCAGATGCATTTCAAACTGTTTCTATTAAATCAGTCGCCCAAACCTCTCGACCAATGACAATGGCTCCAGCCCCCCCGCGACGCTGAACAGGATAAGTTAGCAAAGTAATTGGTCCTAGCTCACTAAGAGCTTCAAACACCAATCAGCCTTAACATTATGACCACTGACAGGTGAATAGCATTAACTATCTCGTTACAATTGCAGGGGTGTGAGCGACTTTGACAAGGGCGAAGCTGTGATGGCTAGACGACGGGTCAGAGCATCTCCGAACCTGCAGCTCTTGTGGCGTGTTCCCGGTCTGCAGCGGTCAGGACCGACCAAAAGTTGTTCAAGGAAGGAAAACCAGTGACCCGGCGACAGGGTCATGGGCGGCCAAGGCTCAGTGATGCTCGTGAGGAGTGAAGGCCGATCCAACAGAAGAGCTGAAAATCTAAATGTTGCAGGAGGTCAGTGCAGTCACTTGGTTCTGGTGAACAGCTGACCTGCAGAGTTTCAATTAGGCCGAAGTCTAATGCAACATCCAAACGACCATGTTTCAACACGTGTGTGAGACTCCTGCATTAAATAAACATGAAGCTCTTACTGCAGACATTCTTCATGTTGTGTAACATTTGTTCATTAATTATTAAAGAAAGAAAGCGATTACTCTCTGGACCTTCTTACGCAATGCAGCCTCCCAGATCCCCGCTGCTATATTCAGACATCCACAGGACAGCAGAGTAATGAAAACCTGACATGTGTTTAAGATGAGAACCTCTACACTCTGCTGTGTCAGCATTACTGCTCGGCTAAAGTTGAAGAAAGTCCAAATTATTAATCATTGAATGGATCGCCTTTACACAGTGAAAGCACGGAGGCCGTGTGAGATGTGGAAGGTGTGCGAAGGTAGAGAGGAAATTACACAATCCAGTCTATTAGCCACATAATTGATCCTGACAGATTGTCAATTTCATTTATGAGAGCAACTTTAAGGTTAACAATTCCAATTAGGTTTGTCATGTGGTGTTTGAAGGCAATCAGCAGGGTGAGGCAGTGGATCTATAGCGGTGCATGTGTAATTAATGCATTCAGCTGAGCCTGGGGCGCTGCAACCAACAGAACAAGCAGAATGCAAAGGCTGCTGTGAAGCCCGGATAGGTACGGCTGCAGATGTGAGCACATCCTAGTGTGCGTGCACTTTCTCTCTGTCACAGCCCCCTCCCCTTCACTGCCCCTTTTGCATGTGTGTGCACTATTACTACAGGAGCAACAACAAGAGGTAAGTTTGTGTCCGAATGCACTTCCTTCCTCAGCAGGTATCTTTGCATGTGTACTGGGCACTTTCAGAACATGTGTGGCAGAGCTGACAGGCCGTCAGAGCCGCTGTGCCATAAATGAAAGTGATGCTCAGGAGGGGGGACGCCTGGAGGGAGGCTGCGAATAAACAGCCGGATCTGTGACGCACTTTGAAACACACATCTGAGAGGAGAGAGGGAGGAAGGAGAGAGGGGAAGAGAGAGTGGAGAGGGGACAAAACTGAGGAGGAGGGAGCTGCTTTCAAACATTTAGAGCCTCTGGAAACCCAGAATTACAGACTTCTGTGTGACGGGGGTTTATGTCCACAATAGTAACCATCTGAGTGTATTAGAAATACGTTTCTGTAAACTTTCCTGATATACGGTTTGAATTTGGCGCAAAGCTCTATTAATTAAGTAATGATTTCAGCGCTCCAATCAAAAGTCACACAGCAGCTATCCGGCTGTTTGCAGCCAGCATTGGTGCGGTCTGCACCCTGCAGCTGGTGTTACACGTCGCCAGCCAGATTTCTTCTGTTTTGTGGGAGTGTAGTGCGGGTTGTTGGAGATGCTTAATAAAGCTTACACTTTGATATCCCGTATGCATCCAGAGGCTTTAAAGCAGAATCACTAGCTGACCAGACGGCAGGTCGTTTTTTAAATGCAGAGCGGCTGAACTCGGCGTACTTCGCTTGGTGCCAGGAATCCTTTCCACATCACAAACATCGACACGCGTCGAGGAATCCCAGAGGTCGACCTGCAGAGCACAGCTTCACGCTGCTTCCTGGTTTTAAAAAACGCTCTGAACTCGACACATTTCCGTGTAATATGGATGAGTACAGGTAGCAGGAACAAGCTGACAAGATGATGAAATATGAGATGAGTCTGTGGTGCCTATAGCTACGCCCAGAGGCAGAGGAGGACTACATCTGTGACTACATCTCTACAAGTCGTTGTCACAGAGAAGACAAGACTCTGAGGTCCTCGCGGGGCAGACACGATGTGATCAGAGGACTCGATGGTGCACAGATTTTCTGCCGTACAAATATAGGTTTGAAGAATGTATTTCCTGCGGTGCAGGATTAGGGTCATGTTATTTTGCCAGCATGATAAGAAGAGCCGAGATTACTGACATTCTTATCTAAAGCCCACCACCACTATGGGCAGGACCAGTCCACGCACGTGTGTTGTTAGTGTGCACACACTGTTACTTCTACGTGTGTGTGCGTGCAGGATGTGTGTTATATTGTGTTTTAAAGTTCACGTATCAGACAGAGACAGAAAAATTTACTTTACAACCAGAAGAAAATGAAATATTTACACTGAACATGTGAATCTGTTCTGTGGGTTTGCTGTGGACTGAGTTACTATAGACGGACACTAAGGAACGATACGACATGAGACAACAACACGGTCTGGGGGGAAATTACCTGCAGGATCTGAAAGACTCCATCCATGTGCTTGTGCATGTGCATGAGGGGGAATTAACAAACAACCCTGGGACCCACTTCAGAGTCTGTGCTCAACAGACGACTGTAAAATGTTCAGCAGAGTAGCGTCAAAGTAAAGATGTCCTGTCTGTAAAGATGTAGTGTTCTTCCCTAAAGGTTCACTTCGTCAGAATGAATATGGATTTGATTCTTTTTCAATCCAAACAGCCTCCTTTACAATATGTGTTCATTTGCAGGGCATAATATTCATTAAATTGAGCGCTGTATTTTGGATAAGTACGGTGGCCAACAAGGGAAATCTTGTTGCAGCGGCCCGAGCGGTTTCCATTAGCTCATTCAGAAATGATGAAAATTCCAAAACACAAACAGTCCAAAACAAAACAACAGAAACACAAACGTGCTGCAAAAGTCTGAAACAAATACATGAACATCAAACGCGCTGCAAACACAGAAACGATGCAAAGTCAAAAACACACAAACCCAGAAAACACAGGATAAATGCTGTGAATCCAGTCAGCACAACGGAAGTGTCTGTAGGGGGCGCTCAGTATAACAGAGCGCTCTACAGAGAAAGAGCTAAGTGTTGCTTCCATTAGCTACAGATCTAAGTTAGTGGTTTGAAGCTAGCGGTGCTATCAGCTGACTCTGGAGTGAGTTAGCGTTCACTCCTCAAAGTCCTGAAGCCCCTGTGCTTGTTAGAGGAGCTAACACCATCATCTAAAAGGAGCCTACCACTAGCTGCACGGCTACTGCCAGGTAGTTAGCAGAAGCTACATTTAGCAGTGGTTACTTTAGCAAAGCTAGCTACAATAAGCTAGCTGTTGATCTGGAGCCATTAGTCAAAAGTTATTTGCTCTTGTGTTATTACACAGCAGTCAGTCCGATGATACAAGGTCTGATCATCAATAAATTCCCTGACTCGGCCCGCTCTCTCTCTCTCCCATCAATAATAAACGTGTTACGCTGAGCGCCCCCTACAGGCCTGAAGCACTCCCGTTGTGTTTTCTGGGTTTGTGTGCATCGTCTCAGATGTTTGCAGAGCGTCTGATGTTCATGCATTTCTTTCAGACTTTTGCAGCATGTTTCTTTTGTTGCATTTGTTTTTGAATTTGCAGCCTGTTTCTTCTAATGGAAACTGTTCGCGCCGTTGCAGCACGATTGCCTTTGTTAGCCACCGTAGATAAGGGCACCTGAAACAACTGATTTAGCAGGCACAGAGACACAGAACATTGTACGTAACCCAAATAGAGCTAAGGTTAAAGGCAGCAAAATGTTGTTATGGCTGTGGCAGTGCCTCAGCTTATCTCCTAGTGTTTCTCTGTGTTTTCCCTCTCCTTGTGTTCCCAGTGTTCCCCTGTCTGTCCCTCGTTGTCTCTGTGTCTGGTTGTGTGTACCTGGCATGGGCGTGGCTTCCCCACTTCCCTGACTCCCAGCTCTGCTCCTCCTGCACACCTGCTCTCAATCGGCTCATCGCTCCTCCCAGTCTGCACACCTTCCTCTCATCAATTCATCAAGCCTGCAGTGTTTCAACCCTGGTTCTTCAGTCACTCATCGCCAGATTGTCGTTCAACCTTCAGCTGTAGCCACGCTCTCGGCCAAATCATTTTGTATTAAGCTAAAAAGTGAACTTGCCTTATTTTTGCCTTATTAGTTCCCAACTTGTTTTTTCTCTGCCTCAGGATCACCTACGCCTGTTCTGCCAGCCCTGCTGTCCCTCAAGACACCTCAGCTTCACCACTCGCCTCACCCTCTCCTGCTGCCCCCCGGATTCCCTTCCCAGCCATCAGGCAACTCATTCTGTTCCGAGCATCATTAAAACTCTTCTCTTCTCCTAAATCCCACTGTGTCCTGCGTTTGGGTCTATCCTAAAAGATCGTAACAAACGTCACTTACAAGCAAACACTTGTCTTGTGCCTAAAGTAACTTTTCACCTTTTCAGTAGTTAACAAAGAGCAAAATCCTGCACTAATCTGAACCCAGTCATGTGACTGCATGACTCACGTATCATCTTTCAGGATCAACATGTTAGAACAATTCTTAATCATGTTGGTAATTTAGCATAAATTCACCTTCATCAGTTCATACGCCATCCTTCATATACCAAATGTAATTATATAAAGTATAAACCAAAACAAACATGGAAATGTGTATCTATGGTAACCCGACATGACATGAAGGCGACACGACTGTATATAAATATACTGTATGTTTACAATGGACCAAAGTTCATTCAGCAGCTCTCTAACTTCAACAGTTTGTGGAACAGGCAGAAACATGTCGAGCCATGTGTGTGTGTGTGTGTGTTTCAGTGGGCTGCATTAATTAGGCAGCTGCTGTGTGCAGACTACATTATTAATACCTATGCTGAAAACAGCACAAACACACACAGACTCACAGAGACCCTCCACCCCCCCGCATAATGAGTAAATGAGCGGGCAGAGAGCCGGCGAGGGTCTGCGACGGATCAGAGACGATCTTGATCCTTTTAGCGATGAGATGCTCTGAATGCAGGTCTCCCATTATCGGACGGCCGAGTGATGCAGAGCACAACCCCACATTAACACTAATCACTTCAATGTATTCACCTGCACATCCTAACTGATTAAGTCTGGAAGCATTCGTATCCGTCCCCGCCGCCTTTTAATACGCTGAAAATAACACGCTGGATGCTTCGGTAAACAGCAGCGTGATCAAAGCGTGTCGCGCAGCATGAATTATAAGTGGGAGAAAGTGTTAGTGTGTGTGTGACTGAGTTTATACAAGTGTGCATGTGGTCCTCTGAGCGGCCATCTGTGTGCGTTTGCAGTGTTTATGCCTTTCCGTGCGTGTGTGTATGCTCGGACCTGACTGGTGATAAGTGAGACGGGTCATGGAGAGTGACGGGGTGGACAGCCAGCGGGAGTGTGTCAGTGGTCACGCAGGGTGAACTCGGGGTTATCTGACAGAGATTTCAGCTGGCACTCAGGACGCAGCTGCACCTGGAAGAGCAGCTACAGGGTGGCAGGCAGCAGCAACAACAGAAACACTGGGGCAGACATGTGGCCACCATCTTTAATGTGATCATACTCTGGCTACAGGCCGCCAAGACTGTTAAAAAGCCACAGGAATAACAAATCAAACTGTGTACATGTTCATGGTTACCTCTTCATGTGTCAGTCAGTACATATTGAAAGCAGTGTATCTCAGTTGGGAGTATATTTCGTGTTGCAACATGAAAGCCTTTTCATGTCAGTCAGCACGCCCACATAACACAGCGGTGGCACGTAATGTGTCCCCACAGCCTTCAGGGCTTTCTCTAAAGCTCCTTCTCTAGAACCCCAGAGACCACTGTTCATGTCATGTGTGAAACCAGAGGTCAACACTGACCTTTATATCATATATTTTAGCCCGTGACCTTTTCCTTATCTTAACTAAGCCTGAAACTTGCTACAGGTTTGGTGGCATTAATGCATCAAAAATACTTTGATTATTTAAGAAGATTTGGGGTTTGGTTAAAATATGATACTTTGGTGCCTCCAGGACGTTGCTATGTATCATCAGAGGGCATCTTTTACCACTTCTATAATCTCTATTTAAAGGCAGGGATGTAGATTTCTGGGACGGCAAGTTTTCTTGTTTCTGTTTGTACTACACTTGTACCCCGAGTAATACTGACCAATCACGTATCAGCAGGCTGCGGCGTATGCAGGAAAAACACTCGTGTGGAGAGCAAAAGCAGGCGGAACGTAATCCACCATAAAGACATCCCATCTGAACGATTTAGCTTCTTATTAATCTCTATAAACATCTGCACGCTAAGAGCTAACAGCTAACAGCTAACAGCTAACAATCTGCTCTAGATCACACATTCAACTTGCGATAAATTCCCTTGATGCTGGGTAAGAGCAGTTAATCAATCAGATTTGTTTTTACTGTGAACGATGCAGCACGCGGAAATGGAAGTTCGTTAGCGCTTACCGCCGGCCTCATGCCCCGGCATGTTTACAGGCGTCCCCAGAGGCTCTATCGTCATCAGACTATGATGGGATCAGAGATTTCTATTTGTTTGATATTTCTGGAACGCTGCATACTAGAGATGTACTCTACTCTATGTACTCTGTGTCGCTGTGAAGCAGACGGCTGTGCCCTCCGAACGAGGCTCCGGCGTGATTACCTCTCTGCCATGAGCTATGTAACTCCTGTAACTACAGAGTCTTTAAGGAGATTCAATACTGTGATTCCATATTAATAAATCCAACACTCAATATCTTCTTGTGATCATTTATCCATGTTAAAACAGTTAGCTGTTCACTTAGCTGCTTCCTGATGCCTTGTGTTGAGTCTACTGACCAATCAGAGGCTGTGTTCCTAACTTTCCACCAACCAGAGACTCTGTTACAAATGTGAGTCACTACTGATCTCAAAGTGTTTGTACAGAGACACAGTAATCCCCATCTCTTATCAATGCTAATATACTGCTGCAGCAGACGAAATAAAGAGTAGAACAGCGCATCATTTTACACATCTGATTTTTTTGGCGTCACAGAAATCGACCGGAAGACAAATTTGCTGATGGCTTTATTGGAGCATGTGTTCCAGCCGCTCACAGGGGATGATGTGTTTTAAACTGAAAACAAATCAGGCATTTTTGGATGCAGCTACATCCCTAACAAAGCCCCAAGAATTCCTGGAGGGACTTACACTTCAAAGAAACTAAAAACAACGTACTTCGTCACCTGCCCTCATTAAGCCTTTTGCTGTTGCTTCTGAAAACACAGAACACAAAACAACACTCAGAAACGATGGCAAAAGAAATGTTCACTGCAGAAGAAGAAAGTTGTCACGTCTAATAAAAAAAAAATTCTTTCTTCTTTAGTCAAACTGGAGAGGCCGAACAAAGAACTCATGGACCAAGCAGGGAGAGAAGCTTTTTATTGAACTCTCGTTCCATTGGTTCAATTTGCAGAGATGATTTCTGCCTAACCCCTGACAATTCCACTCTGTTCCCATCGCCGCACATCCGCAACCTTGGAGCCATTTTCAACAGTAACCTCGGCTTTGAACAACACGCCAATCAAATCACCAGGACTGCCTTCTTCCAGCTCAAAAACATCGCTCGTCTCCGTTCAACACTGTCTCTGCTGCTCTGATCCATGCTTTCATCACATCCAGAATCGACAACTGCACCAGCATCCTATACGGTATGAACTCCAACACATCCAGAACTCTGCCCACCTCCTCACCCACTCCCGCTCCCGCGAACACATCACCCCTGTCCTACAGAACCTCCACCGGCTCCCTGTTCAACAACACATCCAGTTCAGAGTCCTTCTGACCCACAAAGCCCTCCATAACCAGGCCCCTCCATACCTCACAGCCTCCGCTCCTCTGACGCAAACGTCCTCTCTCCGCCACTCAGAACCGAGCACCGAACCTGGAGCGACAGAGCTTTCTCCATAGCTGCCCCCTCCCTCTGGTACTCTCCACCCCAACACATCGGAGACTGCACCGAGCTGACCTCCTTCAGATCTCTGATCACGACCTTTTTAGACCTGTTTAACCTCTGATGCAGATTTTTCTTCTTTGTTTTAATAGTTCCTCTTATTTTGTTTCTTTAGTTGTTTTTAATAATGTAAAGGGACTTTGAGTCTATATTGCTCTATATAAATAAAATGTATTATTATTATTATTTATTGCCACCAATTGCAAAAATAGGACCTGTTAGTTTTTATCCGATAATAATCCTCAGATGTCCTCCTCACCTTTTTGTGCTGCCGTTGCATCACATTGCATCATCCTGCCTCCACATATTAGGACAGTTACAGTCTGTTACCTGTGTGCCTCTGTGCGGATGATGAAGGTAACAAAGCACCGCTGACGTCCGACGCTCCTGACGCTCCACAGGGAATCTTTCACTTTGCACAAAGTTTATTTTAGTACTTTTTTCCACCATGTTTTACATCCAGGCTCAGTGAGAGGTCAGCTGAGCTCGCTGCATGTTGATCTGATAATGATGAAACCAGCAGGCTGATGAGAATCATCACAGACTGTGGAGGATTGATGTTACTCTGGTTTCAGGGGGTGTGAGAAAATTGATTTCATTAAGATACGATGAAAGTTCTGTTGGAAAATGTGGACGTTTAATCAGCAAAGAGAAAGTTTAACATTTAACACATTGATCCAAACATGTAACAATGAGGGCGACTGTTGATATTCACAATAAACAGAAATGTTACATGACTCTGTCTGACTACTGAAAACAAACATGTGAGCCTAAAATATCCACTCTGATGATTGCAAACGTCTCGCTCCACATGCAGGATGAGTTCTATATTTAGCTCAGCATTAAACTGGACTCAATCATCTAAACACACAGGGATCACAGCAGCACTCATATAGGTTATTATATGGAAGAGGCTAAGCTGCACATCTCCTGACCTCTCCTCCTCCACATCAGATCCTGTCACTGCAGGCCAGAGACCTCTGTCTATCTCTCTGCGTCTCGGTATGAACAGCATGTTTTGTCTTCTCGAGCTCGGCGATAACTGAATCAAGTTGAGCCCGACGTCTCTCCAGCTGCTGCCATTGTTCCCCCTCTGCCTTTGTTCTACCTTAGATGAGCCTGAAGAAACTGTTTATGTAAAATACAAGCCAGTATCACAGCAATTTGTGAAGTAGTTACAGAATAAAATCTATAGTTTTCTGAAGGAGAAGGAGTCCAGATATCAGAGATGTCAGGGTGGGTCGAACAATCTGCACTTTCACCCGGGAGACGGAGGTTCTCGTGTAAAACCATAAGTCAACACTGACTTATTATTGTAACCAGTGTGCTCTCACAAATATATGTCAAATGACCATGATAACATACTGAGTTCAAATTGTAATTCAGCTCCACATAAAATGCCAGTCCACGATGGAAGTGTTTTATGTGGTGGACAGACAAATCCTCAAGTGAGTCTTAACAAAACAGGACTTTCATCCACACGACCAGAGTCCCACATTAGTTGAAGAGTTATTATTTAAGTCGTGTCCCTGAGGCTGGAGATAAACTTGCTTTTTAACCTTGTGTTCACATACGCAACCGGCTGCATCCTGAACGTACTTGTCCGTGCACTACGCCGGAGGATTCCTATAGAGGGCACACCGGAGGCCTCAGGCTGTTTGCAACTACTTTATGTGTGGGACGTAAACAACAGACACGGAGACACTCGAGGAAGTTACTGTGATGTTAACTCTGAATTCTCAGCGGCCCAGTGACTGACAAAATTCAGCAGCCAGCTCAGGCAACTGATGGAGGACAGAACACACTGTCTGCACCGTCCCCGCTCCGTCTCTCCAACATGTTCCTCCGTGCACGGACGTTACGCTCCCGGACTTGTTTCTATTTAGTTCTGCAGGTTTCCACGTCGACCTCTAAAACAGAACTTATCTGTCTGTCTCTGTGCAGTGGCAACGACACATCGTACATGTGGATAATTGAGGACTTGGTCTATCAGCTCGTCTTCAGAACTTTCTGCCGTTGTTGTCCCTGCTGCTGTGGCGACCCTGTCACATCTCTTCTGCCTCTACACTGCCCCTACTGCTCATGTGCAGACTGCAGCTCGCCTTCGCGTAGTGTCACTTTTCAAGGATGTGCACGTAACGTAACGTAACGTAACGTCGGTTTGTATCTTTACTGATCTTTTCCAAAACTAACCAAGTGGTGTCGGTTGCATCAGCATTGTTCACATGGAGGCAGTACATTATTTTAACACATTTATTGCCATCATAGCGTAATGCATTATTACTCGTTGTTGCAGTGTTGCTGCCATGGTGATAAGGAAGACTTAGCCAGTAAGGATTTTGCGTCATCAAATTAATGTTCCTCGAGGGGTCCATTATTTATGTGAACTATAGTAAGTCCCTCTTGCCTTTAACGCTCGATGTTTGTGCCTGACCGTCCCAGAAGGTGGATCTGATTAGAAGCTCTTCACCAGGTTTTCTTCCAATAATGAGATTTGATTTCATTAGGCTGAAGAGGAGAGCCTCAATAAGCAGCTCTCCCTGTGTGTGGTAGTTCTCTCTGTGCTGTTTGCCTGAGCTTACATCCAGTAAGCAGACTCACAGTGAAATGCAGGTGTGGTCAACATGCTGTTTCTAAATGTAAGGCTGACAGGTGGTAGAACAGGATCACACACTCAGGCAGTCAGAGCAGATGACAGGTCGTATGAAGCAGGAATGGCAGCATTCAGCAGCAAACATAAACAATGTGCTAAACTACAATGCTAACTGCCCTCTGTATGTCCCATGGAGCTAACGAGCAGACGACCAGCAGCTGTGCAGGCAGGTGGCTGATCACAGAGCAGTCAGGTGATTCAGCAGAGGCAGGGAGCATCTGACAGAGCTCATCGAGCAGGTGTGGCACGACTGAGTCTGAAGAATAACAGGCTGAGTCTTCATCGGGTCAAGATGGAAACATTATAATGTGGCTGGTAATGATGTCCCGCCCCTCCCTCTCCTCAAAAACAAACATTTAACTCACCAAAAAAAACTGCAAAGATCCGTCATGTCAGCGTGTTGACAGCAGAACAGCTTCTTGTGTCGGTCTGAAGCAGATATTCACGCTGATGCAAAGTTCAATGACTGTAGTGTTAGTGTTAGTTATGTCTCCTCTCACTGTTCCTCCTCTACTCTGCTACTCGGGAATAGAACGCTGCAGGAGACCCATTGGTTCACAGAGCTGTCAATCATGAGGCCACACCCCCTTTTTATAGCATCAAATAACTAATTAAAAATAAACTTGTTATCATACACTTGGACATAAATCAGCATGATAAGAACTAACTATAATGACAGAAACCATGTTTGAGAAAAATGTATTTGACGTGTATTTTGATTTTATAGTTTGACTCATGTCCCATCTGTTAACATGGAGGAGGCGGGCTTTATGAGCTATACTGCAGCCAGTCAGCAGGGGGCGATAGAGAGGGTTTGGCTTCACTTTTGTGGAGCTGTCATGTCGGCCATCTTTTTATGCAGTCTATGGTTGATATACCCTTTACAGTCATCAAATTCCCATAATCCTTTGTGCATATAGGACAGAGGGCCTTGTCAATGCCTGATCCGTGTCGGGAACTAGATTTGTTCTTTGCGTGTGCCAACATGCAGCTACTTCCTGTCGTCTCCTCGCCCGATGTCATGTAAAAGTGTCTGTTCTCTTCTTAAATGCAGAAATGAGTGAAGGAAAGCTTCAGCTGAAGTCACGATATATGAAGAAATATATCATGTTACTGTAAGTATTTAATATGAGATTCAATGAAAATCTATTGGTCCAGTTAAGTATTATAAATAAATATAAAATGTTTTATTATTAAGTGAATAATAAAGATCATTTGTTTTAGCTATCCCTACTGAAGCAAAGAAAGCTTTACCAGGTTCTTTTTAATGTGTGGATGGAATAAGCGCTGGATATCACATATTTAATATTTAACAAGAAAACAGAACGTTTATTCAAAGAAAGAATTGTTTGTTGGTGCATGTCGGTGATCCTTCTGAAAACGGACCTCAGGCAGCAGGAGGACAAAGTGAGGTTAGTTGGTTCAGCAATTTTCTTTGTGTTTAAAGTTTTAATAAGTTGGATTTTTTCCTGCATTTTGTCAACAACACATTCAAACTGGGCCCCTCCTCCTGGGCTCTTCGTCACCAAGAGCTCACTCTCACTCTCTCGTGCGAGAACACGCCCACCCCGCCGAGCTAACACCGACAGCATCACAGTTAGTTTTGTGCTAGCATGCTAAACGCCGGTTACCTTTGAGCTAGCATGCTAACTGATGGTTAGCTCGTCCTACCCGGTTTGAGGCACCTACCTGTGCGGCACAAAGAAGGCCAACTCTGCATCGCTCTCTCGCCATGTTCGCCGGTCTGAATGGGGCCCAGTTGCTAATCTGAACTACTCCCACACTCACCTGTACGCTGTGATTGGCTCAGAGAACCACAACAGCGCTCCTCCTGAAAATGTCCCTGCAGAGCAAAACAACAGAATAGATGCAGAGGGAAGGGTCTCACAAGGGTCTGCACACACACTCACCAACACACACAGAGGCCCAGAAGTGATGATTTATATTATATTTGTAAAAGTCTATATTTTATTTTTATACCTTTAATTCATGCACTTGTGTTTTTTGTTTTCTTTCATACTTTGTTCCATGGAAAAAATGACGCCGGCTGCACTTCCACTTATTAAAGAAAGCTTTGACGTCATTTGTGCACAAATTGAGGGGCTCAGCTCGCAACACAACACGGTGACGGATTCTCGGAAAAGAGCTCAAATCCATCAGAAGAGTGAAATCTAACATGATTGGATTAAAGACATGAAGAGCAACATGATGTCAGGGAGGTTTCCATCTTTCAACAGGCTCAGTTATTTTGTTTGTAGCCTAATAATAGTAGATTTAGGAAGTGAAGATTTAACTTCATATCCTGAAAACAATGTCGGGAAATTCTAGTAAAAAACAGACTAAGTTTATCTCCTGGGAAAACACGGCACGTAACAGACTTTAGGGGTCAGTTTCGAGAGCGAGGGCTTTATCTTGATATGTAAAATAGTGAACTTAGACGGTTTAGTACACCTGACTTGTTTTGACAACAGAGTGGAAAAATACTCTGCTCCAGTGGAAGGACAGTGGTCTCGCCCCCCTCATGCTGACCCCTGTCCACCTCAGAGAGCCGTTGAGGCTGCTGGTTTATGGGGAGTGGAAGCTGCTGACAGGGAGCTCCCCAGAGCGCAGTTAGCGCTGTCAGCAGCCGCTCAGCAGGAAATGCCCAGGCTTCAGGCCTATCAATGGGCCCTTTCAGCAGACACACACCCGCCCTGTTCAGCCCAGGTAAACACAACATGCTTCACACCTTCCCTGCAAAATACAGCACTTTCTCTGCACTGCAAACATCCAGAGTCGCTAATATGCTACATGTGCTCTATATGCACTGTTTATTGGAAGCGTACAGCTCGAGCTAACAAATCAGAATAATGATCCTGTATAATTTACAAGGTTTATGTTTCTGCATCATCTGCATGCAACCTGTACGACGAGGATTTGCTGTGAAAGATAAACAAAATCCTCTCCAGACACCGAGGAAAACACTGTTTCACGTCAGGAATGATCTGATTTGAAAGTCATTTTTTTCTCACACCTGGATGCAGAATTAACCTCGGTTTGTATAATGAAGTTAGTGCTGATTTAAATGAGGCGAGGGGCGCAGAGAGAAGAGGAAGAAGAGAGAGAATCTGAGGGAAGGAGAGGATGAATAACAGCATTAATTGAGGACGTGGACTTCAGGGACGGAGGTGGATGAATAAATGGATTTTGAAAGTGAAGCGAGAATAAAAAATCTTCACAGAATCATGCAGACTAAGTTTCTGTAACTCCAGAAACTGTGTGTGTGTGTTTCTACTTTATTCATGTGGATAAATTAAAAGATTTGAGGCCTTTGAAGTTAGTATTTATAAAAAGGAAAGGGGTAAAAAAAAAAGGTCTGTGTATGTGTGTGTCTGAGCGTGTTTACGAGACAGAGACAGGACACAGACAGAGATGGAGGGAGGGAAACATCCAGACAGCTGCTTTTCATCGTTCTGCTTCACGCTCACTCCATCGTCCTCGTTAGGAGCAACTCACACGGCTTTCATCACACATCTCAGAGTTTGGAAAATCAGCTCCTCCTCCTGTGTGTGCGTGCGTGTGCGTGTGTATGCCTCCCACCTTTTCATTAGTCACCTTCCTTTGAGCCAGTCTTTCACTCAGAGCCAGCTGAGATGATTCAGAGCCAAAAACAGCACGAAGGCTTTACGTCACAAACAACATTAGACCAAGAAACAAGCAGCAACCTGCAGGCAGGGACAGGAAGACAACAATGAAGGGCCAAAAGCTGCAGTTCCTCTGGTGTCCACTTGAGGCTGCCTCCAGCAGTGAGTCAGTCCCCATAGAGCCCCATGTTAAACTTTACAGCAGAAATAAACATGTTTACAGCCTGGTACAAAAAACACTTTGGGTCTCTATAGCTCATTTCTCTCTTCATGACAACTGTAGGGGGAGAATCTTTATACAGCTCACCTGTTTACATTATATTAAGGCTTAAAGTGATGCAGCATTTGGGGCGTGGCCTCTTTGAGTGACAGCTGGGAGCTGCTAGCTGTCTGCTAGGTGTCCCCTCAGCTAATTCAGTCACTGAACGTAACCTCTGGGCCGTGTTTGTGCTGTTGGAGCCTTTTGGAGATTTGTTCATGTAAATATCAGACAGATAATCTGTGTGTGCGCTTTATTGGACTAACAGACCGTCCAACACGTCTCACACACTGTTTATACACTCATTATTGTATTTATATGTTATATGCACTAATTAGCAGCTGTCTGTGTCTGTGCTCACCTTACCTGCTTGTTATTAGTTCAGTGTTTCTCAGACGTTGATGTATTTGTGGCAGCCCGTGCGTCAGAGTCAGGATTGTTGTCTTTTCCCTGCAGAGAAGACGGCGGCGGCGTAGAGATGAGAGGACTGGATGTTATAATGTTTTCGGTGTGTGTCATTAACTCACCGCTCGCTGTCCCCGCGGAGATGTTGGTGAGCGAACAGCGAATCTGCTACGTTCCACGAGCTCTCTCAGCTTCTTCAGTCTGATAAATAAACACCTCAAGTCAGCTAACACCAGAAAGAGAATCTCGCTCTCTGGGAAACATGACAAGCTCATTAATGAATTAGCCATGAGTACAGACTGTTTAGCTTTGATAACTTAGCGTTCGCTAACCCCTCGCTCCTCCTCAGCTCCACCCACTCGTCTAAATATGGTCACATCTGGCTCCAGAAGATGGCGACGGCCAAAATGCTGAACTCATGGCTTAAATAAGGCAGTCGACGTCCATTATTAATACACTCTCTGGAGAGGCCACATGTGCTGCATGTGCACAGTATTACTGGAAGCCTCCAACCAAACCAAACATTATTATGACCCTGCATAATTCATAAGGTGGCTGCATGGTGAGTATCTGTCCTGCGAGATGAGGATTGATGAGGTGCAGGAAACATACAGGTAGATGTTGGGTGTTGCATAATGTGGGCAGCCTGTTACACTGGCATGCTTAATGACATGAAGACGGGCTTCCAGTTCATCTGATTATCATTCTGAGTAATTCCCCTGCAGGCTGCGAGCCTTTCACATAACCTTGTCTCATCACTGATCTCTCACATCACCAGTGTCGAGCTCACATGAAGCCTGGCCAATCAAACGGCGGCGTGCGGACTGCGTGCTGAATTATAAGTAAAAGTTGTTGCTCCGTACGAGAACAAGGTGTTCTCCCCTTCCTTCTCTGTCTGTCAGTCTGCCTCCTCTCCTCTTGTGTCTCTCCCTCCCCCCTCCTCTTCTTGCTGCTCTGATAAGACAAAAGATAAACAACCCCTCCAGCATCTGCCATCGATCGCTCGGGGGTAAAAGCTTAATGGCTTGGCTCAAAGTAATAACACTCCTGGAGTTCTCCGAACTGATGGGGATGATAGATTCTCTCCCCTCGGTTGCACCTGGAGTTTGTGACCAGACACAGTTTGTGTGGAAGACGAGGCCGATGGCAGGAGGACGGAGATCAGGACCAAGAAGAGAGGAAATATGCACCTCGCACTAAAGGCCTCCTCTCTTTCTGAAGCAGGGGGTGTTAGCCGTGAACTTCCTGAACGAGGCTCAGCCCTGAACTCTCAGTCTGATGAGCTGTCCACAGTGAAATAGTGCCTAACTTTCCGGCAGCCCTGTAGCCAATGTTCTTTCTGCCAACATCTTGTTTACCCTTTGTTTCTTCATCACTGATTTCTACTTTTGTCTTGATTACAACGTCCCTGCTTGTGATTGCCACAGTGTGCTGCTGGGTGTGCACGTACAAACTGTGAGTAACAGAAATCCTCGGTTCCAAAATTATGTCCCGAGCTCCGTTAGAAACCCACTTTATGGCAAACAGCGGCGCTGAGGCGGAACACAGGCTGATAATGAGAAACAGGATGTCACGGTGACTTTACTGGAAAACAATGAAGATGTGAGAAGTGTTGTTAATAAAGACAAGCATAGCATTTTATTCAAAAACGTCCCAAAGAATACTGTTGGTGCTGTGATTGTTTTGAAGTGAACAGTTCATCTGTCAGACGGCACAAAGACGGTTTGTGCTTCGGAAATGATTTCAGAGCAGACAGAGCCGAGCAGATGCTCTGGTGAGGTTTGTCCGTCTAACAGGCTCGGTTTTGTTTTGTTTGCCAGACTCACGCTGAAAGACTTTCTGGTGATTTCACCGTCACAGATTTCAGATGTCAGAATCTTATGTTGAGGGTTCTGCTGCAGTCGTGTTGTTCTCCTGTCATTTCGATTGCTCGGTGCAAAAAAGTCTTTTTGAGCTGTACTGAGGATTTAACAAAATCAGACGTGTTTAATATACTCGGAACCTTTCAGGCTCGACTCAGGCAATAAAGTTTAATGATTTGAACATTTTCAGAAACAACACTCAACCAGCATCAAAATGGGTTGCACTTGGGCTGACCGGTGTTTCGGTTTAACCTGACTGTATATATAGATGGACGACGCGTCTCCATCTGCTCCCATTGTACGAAAGTGATGGCAAAATAGCCCATAATAGGCGCTGCCACATCACTTGGAGCCAGAGACTGCGCAGTAGAGATCGGCGGGTGGCGTCACCGTAGCCACTTCCGTTAACCAAAAAACACACTTAACTTAGTGAAAAAACAGCAAAGATCCTGCACACCGGCGTGTTTAACAGCAGAACAGCTTCTCTGTGTTGGTCTGAGGTTAAAGTTCACAGGTATGGAAACTTCAATGACTGTAGTGATTGTTTTAGTTACGTTTCCTCTCGCCGATCGTCCTCCACTCTGCTAATCCGGAACTGATCGGCTGCAGGAGCCGTATTGGTCAACATAGCTGTCAATCATAATTTTGACAGCATCAAATAACTAATTAAAAGTAAACTTGTCAGAAAAACGAACACTTGGACATAAATCAGCATGATAAGAACTAACTATAATGACAGAAACCACGTTTGAGAAAAATGTATTTGACGTGTATTTTGATTTTATAGTTTGACTCATGTCCCATCTGTTAACATGGAGGAGGCGGGCTTTATGACTCAAGACTTGCTTGAGACTTGGACCAAAGAGAGAGCAAAGATAACTTGGTCACAACCCTGCCGTCTGTGGCTGAGCCCTGCAGACTCTCCTGAGAGAAGCCTGCTGCTGTTCTCTTTCTCTCCTCTGGAGTATTTAAAACATTTACTGCTGTCCAGACTCGCTGCAAACACGTGTCAGACTCTATCAGGCTCACTGCTCAGGTCCCAGGTGCTGATCCAGAGTTAGACCTGGACTCTGAGGGTTTCAAAAAGTGACACCATCTTCTGTACAGTCAGCTGCAGCAAAGCTCAGAGTTTGGTCATTTAGACAGTCAATTAGGGGACTAATTAGCCATTCAGTCATTACAGTGACTTATTAGATTGAATGGTGTCAGAGACTGAAACAGAGTCATTCTGCTACTAAAAATAATCCTCACACTATGGCTGGTTTCAGTGCTTCATGTTGCAGAGCTGCAGCCGCACGCAGCTTCTCTCACGTTGGACTTAATCTGCTTAGAAAACTGTTTGTGCGTGACTTTCTTCCTTTCACTTTTATTGAAACAAGGATTACTCACTCAGTAAGTCAGCGAGTCCGTTGATGAGGTGACAGTGAGCAGAGACAAGCACACTCTGCTACTGTGGGAACCGGCGTGACCTCTGACCCCTGACCTCACCGCTGAGGCTCTCCGTGGTCGGCAGTCTCACTGGCTCCGCGGGCCGCCTGATCACAAACACTCACCTTGGGCATGATGGGCTGTGATGGATGGTGACCGGTGAGCTGTGAGGTCAGACGAGTCAGCCCCCAAACAGAGTCGACCAGATGACCCCACAGAGGTGTGTTTGTGTGGATGCGTCTCAGTTATTCATGCTTTCATGATTAAAACACGCAGCAACCTCTGCGGCTGAGAAATGAAGACAGTGCAGTTCCTCTGGTGTCCACTTGAGGCTGTCTCCAGCAGTGAGTCAGTCCCCATAGAGCCCCATGTTAAACTTTACAGCAGAAATAAACATGTTTACAGCCTGGTACAAAAAACAGTTTGGGTCTCTATAGCTCATTTCTCTCTTCATGACAACTGTAGGGGGAGAATCTTTATACAACTCACCTGTTTACATTATATTAAGGCTTAAAGTGATGCAGCATTAGGGGCGTGGCCTCTTTGAGTGACAGCTGGGAGCTGCTAGCTGTCTGCTAGGTGTCCCCTCAGCTAACTCAGTCACTGAACGTAACCTCTGGGCCGTGTTTGTGCTGTTGGAGCCTTTTGGAGATTTGTTCATGTAAATATCAGACAGATAATCTGTGTGCGCGCTTTATTGGACTAACAGAGCGTCCAACACGTCTCACACAGTTATTTTACACATTGTTTTATTTATATGTTAGCCCTGATTAGCAGCTATCTGTGTCTGTGCTCACCATACACCTTCCTGTTGATCACCTGACGCCCTTTTTCCCAGAGATTTGGGGACAACGAGCCCGCTTCCTTCCTCAAGTTGTCTTAGCTTCTTGAGACTGATACAAAGCACTCTCAGGTCAGCTGCCACCACAGACAGAATCTCATTCTATGGGAAACATGACGGGTAACTAGCTAATTTGCCTGCTATTGAGTTAGCCATGGGCAGAGAGTGTATAGCTTTGATAGCTTAGTGTTTGCAAACCCCTCAATTCTCTAGGGCTCGACCCTCTCATCCAAATGTGCTCAGGCCAGATGAAATAAAAGGTTGAGAAAAAGTGAACTTGGATGGATCTCTGCAGGTGTCAGGTGGTTATTGCTAAGCAACTAACAAAGACTGGATACAGCTTTTGTTTGCTTTTGAGAGAAACTTCTAGATTAACGTCAGACAAAACATGTCAACATGAACAAGCAGCAGTGTGTGCGTCTCTGTGTGTGCTCATTATTCAGCCCATGGCCTTGAGTCCCTCCTGCAGAGTCGCACTGCGGTAGCTCCAGTCTCCCCATGATCGTATCTCCCCTCTTAATCTTCAAAGTGAGTCCTGACACTCATGAAAATGTCCCGACACCCTTCCTCTCCTCCGTCACAGGCGCGTGGATGATGTGCGTTTACATACGGGAGGTGGGGATGTTACATAAGTGTTCTATGAAGGATGTGAGTGCTAGCTGCTAACACGCTCTGTCTGTGAGCAGCAGGAGGTGGCTCAAAGGCATGATGATACAGAGATGATGAGAAGGAGTTCAAAGAGACGGGCTCAGGCCTCCGTAATAACCAGTGATCATTACAATATTAAGCAGACCACTTTATAAATTACATTTTCTGGAAGATCTGCAGCCCAACAGATTTATTCTGTGATTTAACAGCTGCAGCAGAGAAGGAAGCTAACAGCTGCTCCTGAGTCTCCAGGTTACATACTGTGATTCTTGGAGGTACACATCGGAGGTATTTGTCATCAGCAGCTGTCATGGGACTGAAACGGACAGACAGAACCATGATGGATCTCTGGAATTTCTTCTGATTGGAACCAATTAGTGTGACACAGATGATGTCACAGATCTGTGTTGTTGATCTGAGCTGCTGTAACACCTTGAATCCTCAACCAGCTTCTCCTCTTTGACCACAGTCTGAATGACAGAGTTGTTGCTATTGCAATAATGTGCAATAATATTTAATGTGCAAGATAATCTTTATATCTAAAAAGGTCGATAACACTAAGGATAAGTACAATATCCTATTAAACGCACTTCGTATTTACTACTTTTTAATTTATCTTTTTTAATTGCGTGTTCTTGAGTGCAAGTGTTCATTTAGCAAATGTTATTTTTGCCTTATAAGATGCAAAACAAAGTTTTTGTATTCAATGTGCAATTAATGAAGAAGGCATTCGATTATTTTCTTTTCCATTTCAGTAATATTAATTTGCTCCGTGAGAAGAAGAAGAAGAAGAAGAAGAAGAAGAAGAAGAAGACTTTATTAATCCATGAGGGGAAATTCAATTTTTTTTTTTTTAACAAACATGTCACTTACTCAAAGGCCCGAAATACACACATGCACAAACAGAACCCTACGGACATGCACTGATGGAGAGATGTCAGAATGGCACATGGACAAGCGCCCCAAGCAGGGGAGGATTCGGTGCCTTGCTCAGGGACACATTGACAGTACCCAGGAAATGACACGGCACCAGCTACCAGCCCCAATTCCACCCTTGGTCCGTGCTGGGACTTGAACCGACCACCCTCTGGTTCCCAAACCAAGGCCCTACAGACTGGGCTTAAAGGATAAAGGTATCCTTCCTTCCTACACCCCACTGATGCCAGAGCTACACTAAATTTTACTTTACTCATGCAATCTGCCAAATCAGCCCAATCATCACACAAGTTACACACATAGCACTCTTCTCATGATCAGTGCTGACCATGGGTGTTCTCGAATCCAAATGAGTTTATGGCCTACACATAATGATAAACAAAGCTGTGAATCAGACAGACTAGAGGACAAGGGGGACAGAGTACACACAGTCCACAAGGCGGTGGATGCAAGACGGGGGCTCGGCTTCAACCTGCTGTTAGAGAATTAAACCTGACATGTAGCAAACAGGTTCCTGTTTGAGCCGCTGGTCCATGTGTCTGTTTAAGAGCTGTACGTACGACTGCTTGAGAGCGACTTTGCTAAAAAAAACACTGCAGTTTAAACTGAGGAGTCCATCTTTCATCATGAACGGTAAAATTAGACTCTAGGCAGCTAAAAGCTCTATAAATGGAAGCAGGCCTTTTGTTCTCCCTCCAGAGAGTAAGTGAGAGTCAAACAGGGAGGCTTTTAACAAACTCTCAGTGATGGCTTTCTGTCAGGCAGCCGTCATACAGGAGCTCTCAATGATATTTACCTTCAGTGATCTTAGCTTTGCTGTCAATGAGGAGCATGCTGATTTTATTTCATCTCAATAATGCCTCGTCCTGACTCATAAAATCCAAGACATCCTGGTCCTTGTGTGCAGGCTGGCAGGCAGAGGAGGGGGTCTGGGCAGGAGAGTCACTGGAGTTAATTATGGGAACGGTCTGTTCTATGTTTGGAGGACAGACGGCCGGCCAGAGAGACATTGTTAAGATAAAAGCACGGGGAGGAGAGCAGACGGACAAGCAGGAGACGGTTCTTCTCTCCAAGCTGCAGAAAAACCAGAAACAATCAGAGACTCAAGCAGACAGAAAGCATCGTGCTGCGATGCAGACAAACAAACATCATGAGTGAAGTCGTGCGGTCGTACACAGAGAGGGGAGAACGGGAACAGACTGAATCTGCTGCAGTTAATTTAATTCTTCTCTCATTATGTGTCCGTGCTGAGACTTCTTTGGCCAGCGTTCAGAAAGCTGAAAGTTTTAATCCTGATGAGTTCAGTCCCAGTTAATTTGCAGACACCTATGGTTTCCACGGCAACAGTCAATGAGCAGCTACCCTGTAGGAATAACCATGTATATATTTTAGATGGACAATGACAGCCATGTTTAAAGAGTAACTCCTTCATTTTTGAGCCTGGGCCTTATTTCTTTTTAACATGTTTTCGGGTCTAAAAGATTTCAAGTTTATGAAATTTCTCAGGTTAGTCGAGTATCCCTGGAGGGCAAACGTTCCTGATCAAACCGCGTCCACTAAAAGTCCCACTGACAGGCTCAGATAAGCGTTACAACGTTACAGAAAGAATCCTCACAGAGATAGATCAGTTATAAGGAGTACGATTTTTGTTCTTACCAGAAATAGCCATTTTATCGCTCTCTTCAAAGCCACCAGAGTCCACTGACAAAACCAGCAGTTTTTCCTTGCTGAACATGCCGGTCTACACCGCTGCGTCCCTTCGTTATTTTGTGTTACACAAATGTTGTCATCCATCCGAACTGACCATTTAAAACACCAAAGTAACAAATGAACACAAACAAACTGAAAAATTGTGTCAGCAGTGCAAAAGCAAATCCTTTGAAGTGCAAGTAAAAAGTCTGGTGTGTTTGCAGAAAGCGATGTAACGTCTGTTTGTGGTTTAAAAAAAAATCCTCTTCCTCTGTAAAAAAAGGTCTATCTCTGTAGGGATCCTTCCTGTGATGTTGTCACACACATAGAATAACAAGTCAGTGGAAACAACAAGAACTTTTAGTGGACAGACTTTGATCGGGTGCATTTTCTTTCAAGAACTACTTTATGTATCTGCCAGTTAAAGAAATCTACTGAAGGAATTATTATTCATAACTTTTTTTAGTCATTTTGACCCAAAATATGTAAAAATAGGTTTTAAAATACCCAAATTCCCTTTCAGACAACCTGAATCCACCAAGGGAACGTCGTTCTCCAGCTCTACCAAAAAGAAAAATAATGCAGAGTGAATAACTGAGTGTAATGCATTACATGAGTTCTGCAGAAATGCCATAAATGCATTCATAAAGGGAGTTTGAGCTCCGGAAAATCTTCAGGATTCTAAGATCAACATTATTGGTCAAAATTTCAAAGTGAAAAAAAGTTACCTTTTCCAAAAACAAAAAGTTGACGGAACAAATCCGAACGTCATAGCTAACAGGGAAAGTGTGAGCAACCATTATAAACAGTGTGCACTTTCATGGTGAGCTTTTTTGTTTGGTAGTTGTGAAGTCATTACAACAAGGCCGAGGTCTCTGATGTAAAGGTCAAAGGTCAAAGGAAACAAACATACTGACTGAGTGTCTTTTGTCTATTTGAAGGTAAATAAGGTCAGAAACAGCCTCACATTAGTCAGAACTCTCTCACATTCACACACATGTCTGCCCGTCCTGAAGCACCAGCAGAATAATCTGCAGTTCAAGGGTCTGACTTGGGTCAAAGGTCACATATTGAGTCTGTCCTCGCAGCGACGTTCATCTCTGACACCTTTGAAGAGAGGTCGTACATCATGGTGGGGAGTCCTGCGTGTCAAACCAAGACCTTGTGTAACAAGGACCATCCTTCCTGTGTGTGTGTGTGTGTGTGTGTGTGTGTGTGTGTGTGTGTGTGTATGTGTGTGTGTGTGTGTGCGTGTATAAGTGACACAGATATTTACTTATGCTGAATTTGAGATTAAAACAGTCGTGTTGTTCATAGAGTGAACCCCATAGGACAACATAGGAACACCACAGAATACTACAGAAAAGGTCCCTGATTTCCTGGACAAAGAAAAAGCAGTGGATTATCAAAATTCTTTTTGAATATAAATTGTAAGAGTCTAGATTATGCGTGTATGAAGAATTATGAAGATGTGATATTCCTAACCTGTTGGTTTAGAGGATTTTTTATGAAAAATTAAAAAACCTGCTCCCCCTTGTGACTAACAACTACAAATAGTCGTTTAAGAAAAACGGGTGCTGTGGCCTCATACTTTGACCGATTTGAAACATTTCAATGGATTTGTTCTGAGCTGAAATCATAAAATTCCACTGTGGACATTAATGGGTTAATTATGTGTCAGCAAGTGAAACTTCTGCTCTGTTGGAAGATAATCGTTCTCTAAAGTCATATTTGCCCTTTTCATTGTTTTGTTTTTTCATTCTTGGGAGCTGTGTGTGCAGTGGTCGCAGTAACTAGCAGCCATCAGTCCGTGGATGGGGATGGACCACGTTACAGAGGAGGTAAATGGATGAAACAGCAGCTGCTAAGAATAGTCTTGTATTTCTGTGTGTATTTGTGGGTGAAAACTGTTTGTGTGATTTTGTGAGTCTTTGGACATTCTCTCTGTATTTCTTACAGTCAGCCTTTGCACACTTCCTGCACAAACTAGAGCTCCTTGAATGCATTTGAAATATACTATATATTGGATTAACATCCTTTAATATTTTTAATGTTTATTTTATTTAAGCTTCTTGATTCCTGCATTTTACCTGCTTTGTATTTTTTATATTGTAGTTCTCTTTATTTTTATGCAAAAAAAAACCTTGTTGACAGTTAACACGATTCTGACTCTGAATCTTGTGTGTGTCTATGTGTATGATGGTACACAGTGCTGTTAGTGATAATCACTGAACACTACTTTTTAAGAGTCATTGTGGGATACTTTCAGGACACTTAATAAGGTACAAGTATTCTCACCATCTATTTGGACATGGCCAAAGAGAGGGAGGGATCTGCAAGACGAGCTCTGACTGCAATTAACCATTTTTACTGGAAAGGGAAAAAAAACTACAAATATGAAGAATTATTCATTTGAGATATTTACAGTGATCATTGGACAGGGAAGAACTGACAATCAAAGGATTACACACATTTTTAAAGCTGCTATCGTCATTATTTTAAACGCTTTCTGAAGACATTAGAATCTGTTAAACTAGATGTTAAACAGATACTAGGGCACATAAATGCACCGCTTTACTGTTTCATACTTTGATCCACTCCACTCCGGCATAACCAATATTTTAGCAGAGAAAAAGGGAAAGGAAAAAATATGTTTGACTGTCAAACTTTCCTGCGAGGAAGACCCACAGAGCCCCCTCTAACTTAGGTCCACTTCACCTGTCTAGCAAGAAACATGCCAACAGGTGAATCAAGGGAGTACTGGCATTTATTACTTCAAGCACTGATCTCCAGTGATGAAGACGTGTTAGCGTCCAACTCTTAGACTCTGAGAAACACACAGGTACACTGAACATGAAAATACATCTGTTTAATAGCAGAAATAACACCTTTATTATCAAACAGTTAGCAGGAAATAAGGTAAATTAACTGATGAAATGACACAATAAGTACTTTTTGATTTCCTTTATTTTCATTAAAAATGACTTAACTTTCCTCAGAGAATGGCATTTCTTTCACAATATAGGCTTGTATATTCATTCAACAAATACATGGCATGGTTTAAGTGATTGTTTTTTTTATTTTAAAGCCAATTCAGAGGGCAATTTAGAGTCACCAGTTAACCTAATGAGCATGTCTTTGGACTGTGGGAAGAAACCGGAGCACCCGGGGGAAACCCACACAAATGCACAGGGAGAACATGCAGACTCCACACAGAAAGGCCCACTCCGTCCGAACCGGGATTCAAACTAGGAACCTTCTAGCTGTGAGGGGCCAGCGCTAACCACTACACCACCGTGCAGCCCATCAAACATTGATGATTGACCATGTTGATGGTTGCTCCTACTTCTTGAAGATGGAGCTGAAGGTCTTCCTGATCCTTTTGAGGGTGCGCCTGAACCAGCCGACCTTCTTAACTTTGGTCTCAGGCTGGATCTCCACTTCCTCAGTGGTCTTGTCCTCAGGGGAGGAGGTCGTGTTCTGTTCCTCCTGTTCTGGTCCTGTTGTCTGAGACCAGGAGGGCTGATGACTGTCCTCAGGTGCCTTCTCTTCAGTGGTCTTGTCCTGAGGTTTGTCAGTCAGGGAGGAGGTCATGATCTGGTCCTCGTATTCTGGTCCATTTGTCTGAGACCAGGAGGGCTGCTGACTGTCCTCAGGTGCTGTCTTTTCAGTATCAGTCACATCGATGACGACGTCAGCACAGGAGATCTGAGGGAGGCTGTCAGACAGGAAAGGATGCTGCAGAACCTCCTGGGGTTTGATGCGCCGCTCTGGGTCTAAATGCAGCATCCTTTTAATCAGGTCCAACAACAGACATTGATCATTGTTCTGTGTGTTTACCTCCATCAGCTCCTCAAGTTCATCAAGACTCTTCAGCCTGAGGTGTCTTGTGTCAGCAGGTTGGAACCCTGAGTCACACTCAAACTCCTCTGGTGTCTTGAATCTCCAGTGCTGCGGGCCATCGCTTTCTGGATGGAAAAAATATTCTGTCCCCATCCCCTGGTCCAGCACATGGTCTGGTGGCTGGCCCTGAGTTGCAATGATGAAGCTCAGCACGTCGTAGTCCATGTTGCCGGGGTACAGAACGTATCCCGTTACCAGCTCTGCAGCCACCAGGCCCAGAGACCACATGTCAATGGCCTCATTAAAGGGAGAGAGACACTTCTGGTGCTCTGTACCAGGTGGTCTGCACACAAGCACCAGGCTGACAAGCGTATGTTGGATGCGCCAAGCCAAAGTCAATCAACTTGACTCTCAGTGGCTTCTTGTGGCGGTCAACAACCATTACGTTGTCAGTTTTGAGGTCTGCGTGCACAATTCCCATGTTGCTCAGGTGGGAAAGGGCTGTGGCCAGCTGATGTTAGACCGATTTCACATCTGTCATGGGGATACACCGGTCCCATTGTTGCTCTACGTAATCATACAGGCTCTGATCCAGCATGTGTGTGCCCGTGTGTGTGTGCGTGCGCGTGTGTGTTTGCATGTGTGTGTGCGTGTGTGTTTGCATGTGTATTAGCATGTGTGCGTGATTGTGTGTGTTAACATTTGTGTGTGTGTTAGCATGTGTGTGTGTGCATGTGTGTGTGTGTGTGTGTGTGTGTGTGTGTGTGTGTGTGTTTGTCAGCACACACTCACACCCCTCAAAGGATTGTGCTTCATGTTATAGAATCTGATATAAACATTAAACAAGAAGCAAATCTTTGGATTTAAGTGGAAATTAAACCTGATGAATGATTCAGTGTTTTTCGATCTGCTTCGTGTGTCCTCATAACGCCTGTAACTATCCAATAAGTTTATTTTGTTAACTAAGTATTTCATAAATGGTTATACCACCACTTACACTGAAAGCAATCGACCTTCAGACTATCTCCAGTAATTAGTCCCAGTTGAACAACGTTGCACCTCCTGATTAATGCCAACAGGTAATGTTAATTACCACTGCATTACATGGTGTGTATCAGGGAAGGAAAGTCAGGCTGTGGACAGTTACCACTCCCAATATTAGTTTGCCTCTTTTAAGTGTGACACAATTTTTCTTTTTTCCAGATCTCGAGATATTTATCTCGTTATCTCGAGATAATAAAGCTGGTTTGCCCATTGTAATAGATTAAGGGTCTGTGTCCACTTACCCTCAAAATCCACAGGATCCGCCTCCGACGCGTTCCGTGTGCGCCGCGACCTCCATCGAGTCCATCGCGCCCATTCAAGTCAATGCTCGTAATTCCACAGCACGCGCCGCGGTCCTTCTTCGCCGTGTCCCAGAAACATCCCTAAAGATACACGCCGGGTCTGTTTTTGACGGAGACCGCTTCAAGCACGCATCAAGCTGAACAGAGCAGATCGTTCCAAACAGGAAGTCACACAGGAAACAGCATACAGCATCCGGTCTTTACAAAATAAAACACCATGTACACCAGAACAGCGGCACAGACAGAACGCAGCGGACATCCTGTGTGATCGAGGCGTAACAGTGGTTTTTGAGTCTATTTGAAGCTATCACTTATTATCTATACTGCAGCCGCAGTCATTGCCTAACTTAAACTTACCATATGCAAATATGAATGAAACACTTGCATTAGACATAAAATAAATAAAACAACAACAAGGTTTTGCAGAGATTTGGTGAAAACTATCAGGAAATTCTCTTTTTTTTCACCAGACAAATGGTTGCCGATGAGCGTTGTTAGGGGTGAACCTTGATTTAATCGTGCCCTTCATTCAACATTGAAAGCAACCATGAGCTCGAGAAGACTCACAGATTTCCAGTCAGCAGGTTAAAGCCGCTCACACTACAGTATCAGTCTGCAGGCCAAGGAGCAGCTTTCTAATCAGCCTGTAACTGTGGAGGAGTCTGGATTCTGCAGCCGGCTCCAAACGTTGTTTAAAACGATAAACTCTCATCCGTCACATTATTGATCGTTTCTGTTGTTCTCTGTTTCACTTGCAGTAAATAAAAAGCTTTAATCCCTCTGAGAACCTTAGCCCACTTTCTGTTTTCTCATCTCTCTCTCTGATCCCGGGATAAGACGCAGCAATAATGATGGAGTAAAGATTCCTTCCTTCACTGTCCTGTTTTCAGCTCTTTGATCTATGACACGGGTTTGCAGTTGTCCAGCCTTCTTCCACTTCCTGAAGGATGATTCTCAGATTCAGATATTGCCTTCCTCTCATCCACAGCTGACACTTTTCTCAATCTCATCTCATTTCCACTCCCTTACAGTTCCTCCTTCCCTCAGCTTTTCCTCGTTCTCTCTTTATGTTCCCTCCGTCCCTCCCTCTCTGTGACTTTGTGGATTTTTGCATCTCTGTTACGTAACGGCTCTCCGGGGACGAGGGCACTTCAATCAATACTTCAAACAGCCCAGCCCTGGAGGACTCGCTGCAAATGCCACGTGACGACATGAGAGGATGACATTTGACGAGAGGGGGGGGGGGACGGCCCTGAAATACTTACTTCTACCAGCCGCGCTCAGACTAAAGAGGGACGGCTACGACTGGGAGGAAGAAAGCGAGCGAGAACACTGATGAGAGAGATTAGAGCCCCCTGGAGAGAGGAAGAGAATTTAGGAAAAGTAAGAACAACAGGAAGATAAAACGCACTCGCTCGGGGACACAAGCCCAGGGTGATTCATATGTCTGCCTGAGATAAAAGTTAGATGAATAAATAGAGCAAAATTATGCATACTGAAGAGTTAGAGGGGCAGTGCAAACTTTATTTTAAAGATAGCAAAGTAGCTCACTTTTTGTTTGGTAAAACAGCTTTCAGGGCTGACTAGCTGCCCAGACGCACCTTTTCAAATTCAGCAGCTCGGTCAACGGCCCTGAGCTCCAAAACATGTCGACCTAGGTACCCCTCTAATGTCAGTTTGCACGTGCAGGGCTCTGTGGTCAAATTAGATCTAATAATTCTGCCAAGATTAGTGAAAATTTAAAAATGAAGCAGTAATAAGTTATTACTCTACCTTTGTTTACATTCTCCACACAAAGATTCTCAGTGAGCGATACGCTTATGCCGGAGATATTCTTGCTTTTTAACCCTGCGTTGTCGAACACAACCGTCTGCGTCGTGAATGTAATTGTTCATATACTTGTCTCTGCACTACGCATGTTACTGGAGGACACCTCTAGAGGGCGCACCAGAGAGCTCAGGTCGTATGCAACTACCGTATGTGCGGGATGTAAACAACAGACATGGTGACACTCGAGGAGGTTTCTGTGATGAATTCTCATCGACAGCAAAAGCAGCATGTTCCTCCGTGCACGGACGTAACGGTCCCAGACTTGTTCCCATTTAGTTTTGCAGGTTTCCACGGCGACTTCTAAAACAGAACTTATCTGCAGCTGTTTGACAGGCATGTTTGTGTCTGTGCAGTGGCAACGACACATCGTACAGATGTGGATCATTGTGGATTTGGTACAGGAGTATGATCAGCAAAGAGGTAAGACATACTGCTTCGTCCGCAGACGACAAGATCGACATGAAAGTTCCTCACAGCAGCTTTCATGTTGCAAAATGGTTGCTGTTTGTTGAGGCACCAACATGTGGTCAGGTTTAGAGGCTAAAGTGCAGGTTTGCATGCTAAGAAACAGTTGGTACTTAAGTAAAACGTGTGTATGACGTAACTAACGTATAAACATTGTGTAATTACCTTGCGTGAGAAAACTCACGTACTATTCGTTTCACAAGATAATCAAACCTTGGTCTTGTGTGTTACCCAACCATCACCTTAACCTCCACCTTGAGTGGATGATCAGGGTCTTTACGTCCCCGACTTCTGCATGTTTGGACTGAGCTGCCGTATTGGACGACTTAGGACTTATAACAGGCCAGCCTGAAAGAGGATTGATCACATATAAAATATAATGACTGCCTACAGCCTAACTGTCGTCCAGTTTTCCCTGTTGAGGCGTTATTGTCCCTCTGGTCTGAACCAGCTCATCCCAGCGATGAGCCCTTGACTGGGACTCGCTCCGTGCTCCCAGCCTGGAGGAAGGTGAAGACTCTAGGCTCCATAAATCTCCCACTGCTGCATAGTTCATGCTATTTCAGTCCTAAGTGGCCGCAGAGACCTGACTGTAATTCTCTTTGTATAAGTCTATATTTATTTTATCCACGCCCCTGTGAAGACACAATGTCCTCCACTCAGGGTTAATCAAGTGAATGAGACGCTGAGTGTTTGTGTGGAGGACGAACAGAGAGGAGGAAATACACAGAGGCAACCTCATCCATCCATAGAGTTATTACAGTAATACGTTTAACGTTATTTATTGCACTTAAGCAGAGAGAGCCTTTGTGCTTCAGCTTAAATGTCATGGTAATTACAAGAAAAAGAATTGTCTCTGCAGTCAAGAACAGGAAGTGGGAGGAGCTCTCCTGTGCACAGATTAACAGAACATGCATGTGTGTGTGTGTGTGTGTGTGTGTGTGTGCAGCATCACGGGGGTGATATGAAGAAAGATGCTGGTTCGACGCAGGATTTGCTGTGAGGATGACTTGGCTCATTTATTTCAAATAAGAACAACCTGACTGTCTCTTTCTGTTCTTTGGGGCCGCTGTGTTTCACCTTCAGACCTCCCTCTTCCTCGTCTGCAGACATGACCTGAATCTCTCAGCCTCTGGACCCAGTTTGGTTTTGAAAACACTCCCCAAAGTTCTCCATCATCCTGACTGAGGAAGTTTACAGTAACAGAACAGCAGTGTACTTGGTCAAAGCAGCTGGGTCATACAAACGTGTGTTTATCTGTGTGGATCACATGGACAGAGTGTGGAAGGAAGTTTAAGGAGGTTTTTCAGTGCATCGTTGTTTTTAATAACTCTGGTGGCTGTTAAGTGAACTGCAGTTAGCATCCTCTTGCTTGCAGTGGACGTCGTCTGACGACACAAATGAGGCTGATTGTTTGTCTGGTATCACATCAGACACCTTGTCCTTGTACCGCTCCTTTATTTACTGTTGGCTAAAATGAACACGATAAAACCATTTTGTCATGAAACAAACCTTCGCACACGCTAGAAAGTATACTTTACATTAGCATACAAGCAAGCTAAGGTTAGCATGTTATCTGTAATTAAGCTATGCTTTGTTGGTGTTGGTTGCTTTGTGAGGTTTGCTAATTAAGCCATTTGTTCATTTGTTTGTGTGGTTAGTTATCCACTCTAACTTACTACACTGGGTAGAAAGCAAATTAGGTTAGCGAGCTAGCCAGCATTAGCTAACGAAACCACGGTCGAGTAAAGATATTGGTCGATATTGACCATAGTTTCACCCCAGTGTCAGTCACGTTCTTGTTTGGACTCGGTTAGATTAAACTCTTTGTGTTTTTTGTTGGACTCTGTGTTGTGGTGTTTGCTGGTAGTTATTGAAATTAGCAGACTCTCCTAGCTAGCAGTGACAGCACTGGAGAGGAGCTGAAGTCCTAAACATAGAGACCAGTCCAAAGGCAGTTAGATGCAACCAAACACAACTGGGAAGGTCTATTCTTATTAACCCACTTTCAGTCTTTAACCACCATTAATACACAACATGCCACATTCATCCGTTCACACACACACATTCATTCACACACATTCAAGAGGCTGGCCCATTGCTATCATGTCTCCAAGCTAACGTTCCCATTACATCGTCTAACATTACCAACGAGTTCCATTTGAAAGAAAATGTTTTAATCTAATATTCAAAGAACGTTTTAAGGATGTTTATCATTTCAAATAAAGTTCTTCTGACGTTAAAACTTAAAGACAAAACGTTTTAACTGCAACGTTCTGAAGATTTTCAGGATGTTTTTGAGGCGGGACGTCAGAACGCCTTTTATAAAACATTTGCTGAGTGTGACATAAAAACAAAGGTATGCTGACTGCAACATTCTGAGGATCTATTCAGGATGTTAGTTCGGCCTCAACTATCAGAACATGGTTTATAAAACGTTCCTGAAATGTGATTTGAACATTCTCACTGCAACGTTCTGAAGATGTTCTCAGAGAACGTTCTCCTGCTATTAAAACATTGAAAAATCTTCTTACTCCCTGTTTGACTCCTCTGAGCTCTTCATGAAGTGATATTTATCTCTAATTTAGAGACCCTTTCCAGCTGCATTAACTAATCCAGACTGTGTTTACTATAATGTGTTTAAATCGTTAAACGACAATTGCATTGATTTGGGAAGTGATTCTGTATATGAGTGCATTAATGGAGCTATTTTTGCAACAAAGGACGGTGTCACCTCAGAATAAGTCCCCTAAAGAAACTCAGCGCTTCTTGTAATTCCAATCAAATAACAACTCAAAGTCGACTCCAGCTGATTCTCGTCTGACAACAGAAATGTAACGACTCAAGTGTTATGTTAGTTATGTGGGTTTAAGTTTAATATAGCAGTCACATCCTCCGCATTACATTTATATCCATTCATGTGTTGACAGGAGTGTGTGTGTGTGTGTGTGTGTGTGTTCAGCTGTTAATACATGAAGATATCTTAGTGGGGGACAAACAGGGCCAGGGTTGAGCTTGTTCCAGCTCTGATTCATGAATTAGTCACACCAAGATGTTTGCAGAAAGCGGACCTTTCAAAGTACTTACATTAAATTGCAGGAGCCTTCAGAGCAAAATAGCAGTCACCACAGCAGGATGCCATTTCAAGAGCTGTTAATGGAGCAATTTCATCTTACTTCCACGAACACAACAAAGTGGACAATTAGTGAGTCATGGTGGGCAGAGAGTTTAAGGTCCTTAGTCACCGTTATAAAGAGCTCAGGTGGGTGAGAATGAAAAGAGACGTCTCGATTGCTTCTGAAAGGTTTCACACGTGTTGAAAGACTTTAGTATTTCATGTGGCATCTGTACGATGGATCATACACACTAAGTTATGTATAGATGTTAAACATATGTGCATTATTGTTGCAAGTTTTAAGGTCAGAAAATCCTAAATGTTTGTCAGCCAGCTTTATTTTGAAAGTCTAACGAGACGGAACGTATTTGCTGTTGATATCTTGACCACAAACTGAAGCGAGTGGTACCCAGATCGTCGTATTTAGAAGCATAGGAGTGAGGAACGCTGGGAGTGAGGAAGTGTTGGGTTGTGGTTGAGACTGCCTCACATCCTCACATCCTCTAACTGTGAGGGAACAGTTCATGTTCAGCAATTTGTACTGACGTACTAAAAACTGAACATGAGCCCTGAATGATTTCCCACTGCTCTGCCGCTTGAAGCAAGCCCGCCCGTCTCTCTGGCTCTGATAGTAATAGTACAAATTGAGTTGTGGAAACATATTCGTAACCAACTAAATTCTCAGATCACTGTCCTTTCCTTTATGAGCTATCAATCTCAGTTCGCCAGTAAGCGAGCTGAACTGAACATCCAGCCTTCTTCTTTGAGCGGGACAGTGAGCTCAGCTCATGGCTCTGTCCGTCACAATTTGAAGCTACAATCTTCATGTTTTTAATCCAGTTGATTTGACGACATCTGTGGTAACAGGAGGCAACAGCCGAGTACTCGTAACACTTTTTTGTTGGAACGAGTAACATAACACATTAGTAATCTGTTACTTAGTTACTTTTTCATAAAAAGTAATCTGTTACTGCAAAATAAATTGTCATACTTCTCTTTTCCTTTTGTCGCACTAAAAACAGAAACTCCCTGACGCTCTGTTTCTGTTTCTCTCCTCCTTCTTGGCAGGTCGCTGCGTACCAGCAGAAGGTAAACACAGCTGTGTCAGTGCGCATGTGTAGCTAGCTAACTCAGCTAGCGAGCTGTCAGAGAGGACAGCGTTTACTTATAAAATATTCACATTACTCTGAATGTTTGGGTGAAAGGGACGAGAACAACATGACGGTGAAATGTAAGCTGTGTCTGGAGGAGAAGTGCTCGTCAGCTGTGAAGAGCTCGACTTCAAATGTGAAGAAGCATCTGCAGCTAAACACAGCTCCACAACACTGGTGGGACTGAGAGCCTGTGTTGTATTGTTGTCATGGAAACAGCTGTGCCTAATACTGTCTGCCTCTGCCCAGTTCACTGTCAGATTTTTAGCATGATAAAGAGCTGTAAAGGTAATATCATCCTCTGAAACCAATTTTGTTTGCAATACCAGTAAGGCAGAGATAACGCATGTAAGCTTTTTCCAGCGACCAGCCTAACATGATGGCAATGGTCCGGGAAGGACAACAGATTTTGCAGCTGGGCCCCAGAAACACGGAGAACAACGATAACAGTTGTAGGCATCTCTACACTATATACCTCACTCTGATAGATAGAGATAGGGATGCATGATATTATCGGCATGTTATTGGTATCTGCAGATTATGGCTTGAAAGTTCTGCTGATAAAACAACGCTTTAATTCTGCCTAAATGCTCGATGATTCCCTAAAAAAGCTTGACCTAAAGCTACGACATGAACTTGGCGCAACTGTCTGCGGTTTGGCAGTTTTTCCAAAGTTTCCGAAACAGATAGCAAGGTTGATTTCCTTTTATGTATTTGTTCTGTGCACCAGGTAAAATCTGCTGTCAGGACTGTCTCAGGGAGAGCATCATCCAGGCCTGTCTAAGTTTAAATATTACAGTTTTATTTGAAAGAAAATGTTACAAATAAATCTGGCATTTTGCACATAACCTAAGTTTAAGTAGTTTTCTTATACTGCCCAGTGAATGTGTACGTTTTAAAAAGCACTATGTTAATTCTGCATCTGCCAGTGGGCCACCACAATAAGAGTAGGCATGATATCAATTTCACTACAGGGGAGACTTGATGCTCTCTGCAATTAGGTGGAAAAAAACATGAGCCTCATTGGTATCAAAATGGGCAAAAAGGGTTGGAAAATATCGGCATATTGGATATCAGCAAAAAACTCTGATATCGTGCATCCCTAAGAGATCCCTTCATATATATTGTAAATCAACCACATGTGACATATTGATAAATATAAACTCTGCTGTCATCAGGAGCCAAGGCCACTGACATGACATCTGACCCCTGACCGGTTAAAACTTTATGCTTCAGTCAGTCAGTTACATTCATGGAAGCAGCCTGGTCCTGTTTCTGCAACTTTGTGACTTTGGCAGAGCAACATTTGGTGTTAGGTTATTCAGCAGCACAGCAGCCGCGGAGCCAAACGATCTGCACTGAAGAACCATGGCTGCTCTCAAACTTCTACTAAGGTAAGTAATGTCTTTGCAGTGATGTTTACTTTAAAAGCAGAAGTCTGTTATACATTATGTTATTTGTGTACAAGAAGAGCGACCTGGATAGCTTTTTCTAATGCATCTATGTTATCTCTTATTTGACCTTCTATGACTCACACCGTCATTATGTAACACAGCCGAACACAGAACCAGAGCAGGAGTAAAAGACAGGAATAATCGCAGCATAAATGTGTCTGTTGTGTGATGAATGCTCCTCCCCTCGTCTGTCACATCGGCTGCGTCTCAGACCGTCGGCCTCAGAGGCTGATCCATCAGCGTCAGTGCTGACCCGTACGTGTGTCATCCATCATGGCCGCTTCTGAGGCGCTGGTGATGGCCTCTTCAGTGCCGTATGTCTAAACTCTGGGAGGCAGCGAGTTCCTGGAATTCATTTCATTTGCATGGGGACTGTTAGGATAATGATGATAAACATTGCTAATCCCCCTGTGTGCTTTGTTCCGGGTATTAGACTTGCAGAGCTGATCCATTGATCATTTCTCAGGGGATTTGGGGAGAGTGTGCGACACGGCGCTGAATTTATTTTGGGATCCGCGGAGCATTGTCGAGAAGTTATCCATTGTGTAAGATAATTCTTTTAATTGCTCTGTGTCTGTTTAATCCTGACTTTGTCTCCCTAAAGTCTCCTGTTCAGTTAACTTATTACTCAGCGGGTCTTGAGGGTTGACTTCTGAGCTTGACAGTGAGATGTAATCATCTGTTTCTGACTCACAGGCGTCCCAAGAGAGGGCTTTTTCTTCTTCTTCTTTTAATCTAACTTTTTCTCTCCTGGTTTGACTCATCATGCTGCATGGACACAGCCTCCTAACCTAACTTGACTGCATCAGATGCTAAGCTACCTCCAGTGTAATCAGACCTCTCTGGATTTTCGCTGTGTGGTTAATTATCACAGTCGATGCTCGCAGAGCTGAGGGAGCAGGCTAAACTGTTTGCCTGCTTTCGGTCCCAGTTCATTTAGCTGCTGCCTGCGGGACTGAAGCTCTTTATTATGAATGAGGCGCCTCAGTGATGTGCCTCAAAGTCAGTGGCTCATTAGAGCTAAATACTGTGTGCTGGCTCAAGTTGCATCTTGATGACTGGAGTAGCAGTACTCTACTCAAACTCCATCACTTTGAAGCTCTGACAGACGTCTGACTGATGCGTCTCCTTCACACTGACTTAGCTTGAATCTGTCACGGAGAGATTTATCAGAATTCTGCAGACATGTTTTATCAAGATCTCCCCAGCCGGCTCGTTTCACATGTTGGGTTTGAGATATTAACTGTGTAGAGCCAGCTTCAAACATATAGCACGATGTCTGCCGGCTGATCTCGGTGCTATCCATTAAGTTTTAACTGCAGCAGTTTGATGTTGCATTTCAGATCAAACTCAGGGATCAGTCTTTGCCGAGGTTGAAGCTGCTTTATCTCTAAACACAGTGTTAGAGCAGTGTGCATGAGTGTGACCTAAATTAGCTCATATTTGTATCTAAAGTCCTTTTTTGTATGTGCATATGAAAGGAAGAGTTACAGAGAAATACATGTTTCCTTTCTACCTGAGAGATTTTCTTACTGCGCACTAGAAGACTTTGAAAACACTTAAAAAGACCCGACACTGTGTCACATCTTTAGATGGTTGAGTCACAGACTATACGATTCTGCAAAGACTTGCAAGCACACTGTTTACAGGACTATAACTACAGTACTGGTGGGATTGTTTTCCGTCATGCTTCTGGTGGAAATGTACATGAAGAAAAACACAATGGAGGAGAAACAGAAGCAGAAACAGAAGCAGAAACAGAAGCAGCTTCGTGTGCAGTGGTTTGAGATATGTGCTTTGATCGAGGCCGTAGCATTAGCTGGGTTAGCAATATCAGCTAGCAGGCTGCTAGCAAGGCTTTTACTTTTTCCCTACTTCAGACTTTTACTGGAGCTAGCAGCCACTGTGTTAACATTGTGTCCTTCTCGTTCTATTTTCTACTTTTCTAATCTCGGCCTTCTCTCCATCCCACGCTCTTATACCAAAACCTTTCCTGTTTTCGCCCCGACTCTCTGGAATCATCGTCCATCAGATCTGCTGAATCTTTGGACACCTTCAAGAAGTTGCTGAAAGCTCATGTGTATAAACGAGCCTTCTTGTAGCTCTCCATCCCTGTCTTGTGTTTAAGCTCGTCTTTGTTTTATTTATTTTTGGCCGTTTAACTTTGTGGTTTCTGCCTTTTGTTTTTTATTCCTGTGTTTGTGAAGCACTTCGTACCTGGAGTTGTAAAAAGTGCTCTATAAATACATCTTTACTCACTTACTTACAGCAAGTCAGTGTCCAACTTTGGCGTCACATTCAGTGAGGACGCAGTGACCTCCTCAGAGTCCCCTCCATGTTTACTATTTACCCGAACACGACAGGAGGGTTCGAGCAAATGATCACCGACAACTCCAACAAAACTTTTTATTCTGTTAGTGAAACTGTTTCTGCAACATTGAAATCGATAGGAAGCATTTGGTTCCTATATTCGATGTTCAGTTGTACCTGTCTTTCAGCTCGTAGCTCCAGAAGCATCCAACAAGCAGCATGAACTTTTGCACTGAAGGTAAATAAGGTCAAAGCCGTACAGCGTATTAGCTAAATGGATATTACTGCAGTGATGTGCAGGCGGCATCGTTAGGCTCAGAGAACGTCAGATCCATTTTTACAGCGCACATAAAGCGCGCTGCACAGAAAGCTTTGTTTACAGCGCTGCAACACAGATCAATACGCTGACATGAGTCTGTGCTGCTCTAACGAAGCACATGCTGCGTGTGATGTGTGTTACCTTTACAGCACAGCTGCTCTTACATAACCTCTTTGTTGTCTGCAATAACGCTGTCAATAACACTCACATTTACAAACAAGTACAGCGCTCAGGCTGGAGCTGTGCGTCGCCTTCATTTGAATTATTTAGCATAATGTGCATAATGACAAAATACACAGAAGCTTTTTCTTGTAATAAAATGACAAAAGAGACGGAATTCAATCCGTGCATGTGTCCCTCCTCACACGCTCCTCGAGGGTTGTTCGAGCCGACAGTGAATATTCAGACAAATTAAAGTTCATTTGTGTCTGTGCAGCGCTTCACTCTAATAAGCAGCCAGGTCTGTATAATGTTTGTTTTCATGTGTGTCTGCACGCGTGTGTGTGTGTGACGGAGAGACACAGCGAGTGTGTTTATATCGATGAAAGAGAGTACATGCACACGGCTCCCTCGGGGGTTGTTAACATGTTTATATGTGGGCCGTGTCACTCTTCCTCTTTCTCCTTCAATTGACTTATCGATCGCCTCTTAATTATGTAACAATTTCAGTTTAAAAATAGGCCTCGGCCTCGTCGATCCGCTTCATCATTAGCATCCAGGACGGCTGCCAGGCTCAGGCCGTCCATACCGCAGGATTATGGGACACATAAATGGGATTACCACCCGTCCAAGGACCCCTTTGTTATTCACTCTTTCACCCACTCTACATTAACCCTCACAAGTCAGTGGAAATGAACCGCCAGTGAGTCATTGTGGTATCATTCCTTGTAGTGTTTTCAAGCTCTTCACCACCTAGACTCCATGAAACCTAAGCTAAAAGGTGATTTATGTCAATGAACCATAATAATTGATCAATTTACCATCATAGGGTCATAAATTTAAGATAAAAATGTAGAAAGATGAATAAAAATATTCCAGAAGTTACAAAGATGTGCTGCTAAAGGCGTCAGCTGTCTCCCAGTTCAGGGGCTGCATCCTTCGAAGGACGTATTTGAAGGCCGTTTGCGTCGTCGAAGGCTGTCCCATTTCGAAGGCTCCTTCAGATGCTCCTTTTGCCGGTCCACGAAGGATCCATCGGGTGCATTCTTCGTGGCCCAACGTACCCCGAGGTTCACTGCGCAGCAATTCTAACAAGATGGCGGAAACGGCCTACAATACACTTTAAATGTAAAAGTTTCAAATAGCTGCAATATAAATGTTAAAAAACAAAAAAGCCTTCGAAACTTTAAATTATCTTTAAAATAACAAGTTAAGTTATGTGACGTTAGTAATGCTAGCTAGTTAGCCCGCTAGCTACTTGTTGCTAGGCGATAGGAGTGGCGTTTGGTGACTCAAGGGTAAGGGCGGGAACAGCTGGTGATGATAACAGGAAACCCTGTGAAGACTGGACCGTCTCATTTCAGTTGTAGCGTCTACACTTGAATGACTCATCCTTCGTGGAACGTGGCCTTCGAAGGATGCAGCCCCTGAATAGAGTCGCAGCTATAGAGTGCCTGCATCGGCGTTCTTGCTAACAAGGGATGTCATTTCTAGTAGTATCTTAAACTGCTTCATATTTCTAAAACATGTATAACCCAAGCTGAGATGTTATGTAAGGTAATAAGCCAGAACAATTAAAGAAACCACTGAAATTGTGTCATATAAACTTTTCTCACATTGTGCTAAAGAAGCACACTGAACATATTGATTAAAACAATTCTTTTTAACAGAAGTTATTATACCTGTGTACACTTTGTAGGTTTTTGAAGATGTTCTCATTTTGAGTGAAAAAGTGTTTATTCTTATCTGCAATAGAAACACAGAGGCTACACCGGTTTTGTTTTTAGTGATGCCATTTCTCTCAGTATCTTCGAATGCTCCTTATCCCTAAAATCTGTACAAACTAAAGGTGATGTTAGTTTTAATAGTTATCTTATAGCCAGAAGAAGGTTGTTTTCTTTTTTAAGATTATTTTTGGTCCTTTTATGCCTTTATTTATTGAGAGAACAGGAGATGGTGTTGGAAACTGGAAGAGAGACAGGGGGATGACCTGCGGCAAAGGGCCGAACCTGGGGGCCGCCGCAAAGAAAGATCTCCCGTGGCCCGTTAGTCACTCACACACACACACACACACACACACACACACACACACACACACACACTGACAATGTTTTAATTTAAATGTAATGTTACGTAATGACTCTCACGCACAATCAATGTGATACCATGACACGCTAAAGCTAGTTAACTAGTTAGCTTTGTTCTGCAAAAACGTTTTATACTTTTTGTTCTTATTTTAAATCAATTGAAAAAGGATGCATACGACAATCTCTTCCACCTGCAGACTCTTGCAGAGCCTAAAGCCAAGCTAGGCTAACTCTTAACGTAAAGATGCTAGCAGCAAACACACAAAACATGAAAGCCTTATTCAGGATTATGCACACAACGAACACCTTCTTACACACAAGTTGACTTTAAACAGAGAAAATAGCTGTTGTCCACATTCACCCTGGCAGACGATCACGTAGGTTTATATAAGTGTGTGTGTCCTCTCTCGCCTTCTCTGTCTTTGTTCCTGTCCCACCTTGCTCCGTCACCGTGCAGCTCGGGACGGCTGGCAGATAAAGCCGAGCCAAGCCGGGCCAACCTGAGATGTCTGATTGCACTTCTACTTGTCGAGGAGAAACAGAGAGCAGAGCGATCTGAGGAGAGGACAGCAGTTCTCTGAATCCACAGGGACATCATACTCTGTTGTTAAGCCTACAGTAGTTGGCATTTTGTTTTAATCCTCCTACAAAAATACACAGAAAACAGATTATGTTAATGCAGTTTGTGACCTTGGCTAAAAACAGGAGCGTGTGTGTATACGTTGGGTTCCAGTCTGCCCTGTGCGTTAATGTTCAGGACCCAGCGTGTGTTCATGATAGGTCAGCTTCTATTTATGTCCGAGCCCCCTCCCACCGTAAAGCCCCTCTCCATCCTCTCAGTGATGCCAACCTCCGCGTCTACTCGTCGTCACAGCACAGCCGCAGGGGAGGTCGACGGGGGGAGGGGGAGAGGGGAGGGGGAGGATGAAAGGAGCTGGTGTTGGAGCGAGCGAGGAGAGGGAGGAGACAGAGAGGAAGGCAAAGCTCCAAGTGTGACATAAGTGTCACTCCTGGCTGTCTCCTGCTGCTGGAGGAGTCACATTATACACACATCTATTAATCTCTTCCTCACGCTCATCTGACCGTCTTCCTCCTCCTTCATCGCTTCTTTGAACCAGTCACAGTGACAACACTGTCCAGAATCCCTATTCGTGGGTGTGGGGCCAGGTCTTGGTATTGGAAGTGTTCTGGTTTCTGTTTGCTGTGCGTTTGTACTCCGAGTTGACCCATCAAGTATCAGCAGGCTTTGTTTGCATGCAGGAAAAACAGTCTGTGTGGAGAGAAAAGTAAGGACTGCTACCTGCCGTAAAATCATCTCGACTCCCATCAGCGCCATCTGACGACGACGGTCCAAAGAAAAGCTCGTTAGGTTCAGTGGTGACTCTAAATTGCCTGTAGGTGTGAAAGAGTGAAAGGTTGTCTGTCTCTGTGTGTCAGCCCTTTGATTGACAGGCGATCGGTCCAGGTGTAACCCCGCCTCTCGCCCAATGAGAGCTGCGATAGGCTCCAGGTTTTTGAGATGGTCTGAGCAGAGTTTAAAGGTGTTTCATCTGCAAAGAGGTATCGTACATTCACTGGTATTTTTATATATTGTGAGTTCATTTCAAAGAATATTTTCAAACGCTAAATATACATAAGAACATTGTACAACCTAAAGGTTATGTTTTGTTAGTTTTGTTAAGTTAAGCTCCAGAAATGAGTTGAGTGGTTTTTATTTTATATTAATAAATACATAAATTTAAACATGAAAATGCCAACAATCATCTCCTGCCTAAACTTTTTATTGAAAAAGTATAACTTTATAAAATTTTATTTTATATTGATTTAAACAGAGCAGAGTTAAAACCTTTTCGTTTCTGCCCACACATTGCTAACACATGTGACCCTGCGTGTAGCCGAATGTATCGACGTCAAACATCGTACAAGATGACCAGACAAAAGTGTCCTCTGATAAAAACTGAAGGCTATCTGATCTCTTTCTTTGAGATCAGTTTAAACGGGATAAAACGATTTGCTGCTGCCTGAGAGAGGTGCTTGTTCATACGGTTAAAAGCTGTCAGTCTCCTGCCCCCCCGTCATGTCCGCCTCCCTTTATTAGCCACATTCACTCCTCTCCTCCTCCGTCTCCCCCGCTTCGTAATAACCTCACATTCACATTCTGTTATTCTTTATCTCGCTCTGACCCTGTTTCTGCTCAGCTCGTCTCACAGGCTCGGGCTGTGCCGATTGAAATATCTTATGTCACCCTCAGGTTATGAAAACTGTATCCACAGCGTGTCTCAGATATTGTAACACAGCGCACACTGTATGAGACACACACACACACACACACACACACACACACACACAGACAAAGACGTGCTGTGGCAGAAGCTTGAGAAAAAGCTTTGCTCTGAACACTGAAGAAAAAGAGGGCAAGATTTCCACATGAAAGCTGGATTAAACCTTCCGAGTTTACAGATTATCCTCAGATGGGTCTGATATAATGTTACATGAGGCTCACAGGAGGGGGACACGGTGTCGTGGACAACGCCATCATATCATACAATGCTGCGTGACGATGCTTATCCAACACATAGACTACAGCCTCAATAATGCAGCGTTGGATTAACTTTAATTAAGTACTGAGCTGAAGAATCAGTTTTAAAAAGTCATCGTTAAACGCTCGACCTTTTACAGACGACTGTTTTGAAGCCTCGCTTGCTTGTTTGTCATGTTGGATTTTTGGAACCAGAAGTGCCCGTCGCTGAGTCCTTCGAAGGACACGGTCTACGGAGTCGCTCGTAGCCGAACTGAAATGTGACGGTCTGGTCTACATAGGATTTCCTGTCTGCATCCCCAGCTGTTCCCGCTCTTACCCTTGCATTACAAAGTGCAGCTCTGGTCGCCTAGCAACGTCATGTAACTTAACCCTTTATTTTAAAGATGATTTAGAGCCCTTTTTGTTTTTTTAATATTTTTATTGCAGCTATTCGATTTCAAGTTGAAATCAAAAACTTTTGTATTAAAAGTTTATTCTTTGGCCGCTAAAGAGTCCGCCATCTCGTTTAAATTGGTGCACAATAAAACTCAGGATGCGTTCGTCCATGAAGGATGGTTCTGATTCTGATGGATCCTCCGTGGCCCGGGAAAAGGAGGACGCATTTGTCTGCCGCATCTGAAGGAGCCTTTGAAATACGTCCTTCAAAGGATGCAGCCCCTGGATTTGGACACAGCTCATGTTCGGACCCGAGGGTGGAGCTGGAGAGGAGAAGTGTGTACGCCATAAGTCTAAGCAAACACCAGCACATGCTTGGTTAGCACAGTGCATTCATAGTCCACTGGAACTGGTATTAATTGGGATGCTAATTTTGGCTAGCAATAAAAGGCTTCAAACAAAATGTAACTAAAGCTCCTATATTGAGACTTTAGCTGCTATAATAAATACACTGCTGCCTCGACGTGACCTACAAAATCAAACAAGACCATCAGCCACAGACTGATTCCTTCTACAGAGTCATTTCGTTATAACGCCTGTTACCGCTGCTTACATTTTCCGTGACAAAGATTTACAGCGAGCGATACATTTCACTGATAAAAGACAGCAGGAGGAGATTTCTCAAGACTTGAGATGTACACAGCAACATTAGCAAAGAGATAAGACGCACCACTTTGTCCACAGGGGGCGCCAAGACTGACAAAACAGAAAGTTCCTCACAGGAGCTTTAAATATAAAGTGTACAAAGTGTAGCCCCGCCCTGAACCCTCCCTCTTTCTGGTCTGTGTGACTCTAAATGGGAGCATCAGTGACTAAATGAACATCATGCTGTGTTGAAGAAGAATTGAAACTAGAGACTGAGACCATAAACTCATTAGGAAGATGTTTACTGAGGGAATAAATCAGGAGAGGAGGAGGCTCAATCAGACTTCTTTTTGCAACCAGTGGAGACGCCCCCTGCTGGACAGTATAGATATATTTACCGGACTAATATTCAAACCACAGTATGTCTTTAAATATTTAATCTCTTTAAGTTGAAGTTAAGGATCTGAATACTTCTTCCACCACTCTTAAGATAACACTGCTTCAAACTGTTAGCTCACTTTCTTCTTAAGTAAAAGCATCATTAGCATAATACACTGGAGTGCTGGCTCCTGCTCTACTTATATTCATTTACCAAAGAAAGCACTTAACACAGGGATTGTATAAATCTAGTAACAGTGAAAGCCTCGTACTGGTAGCATGAAAAGCAGTTTAGTGCAGTTATTCAGGTGTCGGTGCTGTCAAACAGGTATCGCGTCATTCCTCCTACAGTATTTCTTTGACGCGGCTGTTGTCCGGGTCAGTGTGAGGTGGTAAAGCTCGGCCCCGAGGCTGAATGAGAGCCATCAAGGTGTTTCACATCAGAGGCTGAGCTCCCTGTTGGTGGCCGGCTGAAGAGCCGAGCAGCAGCTGCGACTGGAGCAGCGAGGACGACAGAGAGCAACACATCAGGCTGCACTGTGGCAACACAGAGAGACAGGCGCTGTACGGTGAAAATCAATACAACCGAGAAATACTGCAGCAGAGGGTCTGCACACGCATGCACAACAATCAGACAGAAAACAACGAGCACGCAGATCCTGTCAAGAGCCGTGACATCACAGAGCTACTGTCATGGCAGGCACGGATAAAGACACTCGTTACGCTCATCTCATAATTAGGATTCAGTTTCATGAGGTTTGGTGCAGAGGATACCCTGGAAGTTTTCCTGTTTCATTCTGAATACATGAATATTTGTTTCTTAACAAATAAACATGTTGAATTTCACTGTTTTAATAAGGTTTTAAAGCCCCTCTGGAAGTTTGAGTCCTGCAGAGATCTGAGGCTTTCTCAGACGTGCAGCTAAGTGATCGCAGTCAGAAAGAGCGAGAGGAGGAGAGATCTGTGAATATTCATAAAGCTTGACTCATTAAGGCCAACCCAAAAAGATGTTTGCTTTCAGAAACACTCAAAAGAAACAGGAACTCAGTGGAAAATCCTCTCATGCAGGTTTTTGCTGTTGTATCTGTTTTTGTGCGCCGCTGCCTCCTCTCATATCATCACCGGCCGTGTTTCTAGGTGCTCATGCATGTGGATACAGGGCTGCATGGCAGCGCAGTGGAGTGACTGTCTAATAAAAGGATGAGAGGATTACGGCGATGATGAATGATTCCGTCTGTTCACATTCTTGTAAGTCCTGGTCATCTGGTCTGTTGCATCATAAGCCCAATTTAATCACTCCAAAATGCTATGAAGCGCTTGGAGCGAGACCAACTCAGGCCCTAACAGGCTTCTGTTTTTACTGTATGCTGAAACCGGACCCAAGTTTTACATAAGCATGACTAACATTATGATGGATGGACAGATCGGGAATTGGAGGGGATGAAGTGACATTTTTCAGGTGCGAGTTTCCCTGATAGGAGAAGACATTAAGGTGATGTGGGGAAGCAGACTCCACGCTGATCCTGATGTAAATGTCATGGAAAATTAGAGTGTGGAGGCTCTCCGCCTGCCATCGATTGTCAGTTAACTGAGCGGGATTTCACAGCTCTTCAAAGGCAGGAGGTCCTGCTGGGAGATCCAGGCCTGTCAGAGACTGGGATGTGTGCAGGGTTATGGGGGGATTCAACAAATGAGTGACTGATCTGCGAGACAGGCTGTAATGTAATCTTTTTAGTGCAACTGCATCGTCTTAAAGTACACCAATGACTGTATATATAGAAGGACAACGCGTCTCCATCTGCTCCCATTGTACGTAATTGATGTCAAAATAGCCCCTGCGATAGGCGCTGCCATCTTGCGATGGTGACATCATACGGTGCCAGAGTCTGCGCAGGGGAGATCAGCGCGGCCGAAGCCACTTCCACTAACCCAAACACACACTTAACTTACCGAAAAAACAGTAAGGATCCCGCACGGCGGCGTGTTTAACAGCAGGACAGCTTCTCTGTGTTGGTCTGAGGTTAACGTGCACAGGTATGGAAACTTCAATGACTGTAGTGATTGTTTTAATTACGTCTCCTCTCACGGATCGTTCTCTGCTCTGCTCACCAGGAACTGATCGGCTGCAGGAGCTGTATTTGTCAACAGAGCTGTCAATCATCATTTTTATAGCATCAAATAACTAATTAAAAATAAACTTGTCAGAAAAATGAACACTTGGACGTAAATCAGCATGATAAGAACTAACTATAATGACAGAAACCATGTTTGAGAAAAATTTATCGGGCGTGTATTTAGATTTTATAGTTTGACTCATGTCCCATCTGTTAACATGGAGGAGGCGGGCTTTATGACCTATACTGCAGCCAGTCAGCAGGGGGCGCCCAAAATGTTTTGGCTTCACTTTCAGGGAGCTGTCATGTCGTCCATCTTTTTATACAGGCTATGAAGTACACCCACTAAAAGTTCTTGTTTTTCCACCGACAGGCTCAGGTTGTTATTTTAAGTGTCTGACAACATCACAGAGATAGATCCTTCTGTTACAGAGGAAGATGCTTTTTGGGGATTAGAAACGGCTCTCACATCGCTCTCTTTAACGCCACCAAACTCCATTTAGAAAAACAGTAATTTTAGCAGAATGTGGGAGTTAGCTATTGTTGTATTGTTGCATTGATTATTCAGTTTGTTTGTATTCTGCCCCTTTCCCACCAAAATTAGTGCATTGACGCAGTCTTTTTCAGCCCCGGAAAGACAATAATGATATTATTGACCAGTTTATATAACCTGTTCACAAAGTCTGACAGTGAATTGTATCTGTGTTATCTTGGCACAGACGCAGCCATGATGATGGTCTGCTCTGAGAGCGTGTTGAGGAGTAACGAGTACGACTGATGAGGATTCTCTTTGGGGGCTTTGATGTTGTGTGTTGCTATAGCGAGGAGTTTGACTGACGGCCAGTCATCCAATCATGACAATCACATACCGGGGAGCTTTTTGAGTCGTCCAATCATGATTCCCAGTTTGCGCTGCGTATATTTAACAAGTCATCCGAGTCATCACGCCTCAAGTCAAGTCGAGTCTCAAGTCGTAAGTCATCCAAACAGTGACTTGAGTCGACGCAAGTCCAAATCACCAAGTCTCACCAGTTCTTCTTCTTCTGTGTTTACACTACAGCAGCCAGAACTTCAACGCGCGTCATAACATCGTGTGTATCGACCCGGGTTTTGTGTTCCCATCAATGCCGATCGGAGCCGAGGCGATAATTTCCCGGGTCTGCTGCAGAGTCATGTGACCCGGGTCTGAATGATGATTGCAGCCTCTCCCATTAAGCAAAAAAGCGGAGTGTTAGCAGGTTTTTTTGACCAGTGGGAAAGCGGCTTTATTGTGTGCAAACCATTTAAAACACCAGAGGCACAAAACTGATTGAGGAGAGGGACGCCAGCACCTCCTGTTTTCTGCAAGTAAAATTGTTTTTGTCAATGGAGTCTGGTTGCTTTGAAGAGAGCAATGTAACATCAGTTTCTGGTTAAATAAAGTGTATTACTCTTCAACAAAAAGGTCTATCTCTGCAGGGATCCTTTCCATGATGTTGTCACACATTTAGAACAACAATCTGAGCCTGTCAGTGGAAACAACAAGAACTTTGAGTGGGCAGACAAAGATTATGTTGCTGCATGTTTTGCAGCTGCTGGCTGAAGAAATCAACTGGACCAGTTCCAAAACTTTTTGTACCAATAGTCAATTTAGGGCCGATGCTTGAATATTAAAACTCCCTTTTAATTGCACATATTCCTCTAAGACATTTTAATGAGCCTTCTGCCAACAATTAGCCAATCAGGCTAATCTGCTGTTTCCAAAGGCAACTTCTGAGTGACATACGGGGTTGGCAGGGGTCGCTGGTCGCCTCTCACACTGGACCGGGATAATGAGACTGTCCCGCTGTCAAGCATCTGCGGCCCTGCTCTAGTTTTCTTCGACACACACTTCAGCACACACACACACACACACACACACACAAAGACACATCCAGGCTTTTATAAGCGTCACAAACCAAGGTTTATTCACTCACAGGCAGAAACATTGAAATGAATGCAAAGTATAAACATTTTCGCTGTGAAGCCTGTAGTAGATTGATGGCTGCGGCTTGTGTAGGTGTGTGTATGTGTGTGTGTGTGTGTGTGTGTGTGTGTGTGTGTGTAGGGGCCTTGAGGTGTGTGAGTGTGTGTTTCTCAATGCTAAGGTGTAGTTTTGGCAGCAGAGAGATTAAGTGCATTCATCTTCATTTGCTGCCCAGCGTTAGCCGTGTTACCTGCTGGAACATCAACGCTCTGCTTCCCCCTGAGACTCAGACCACCGAATCAAGGCTGAAAACTGAGGCAGACACACACCTCGCTTCACCTCACTCCCTCGCTCGCCTCTCATCCTGCATTCAGCTCAGCATCGGTCCCCCTTGTGCCACATGTACAAATGTCTCCCTCCTTTGTTACAATCTGGCTCGGTGTCACTGTGACATTTGACAAATAGCATAACAAATACCACCATCCATCGCGTACCCTTTGAATAATGATGTTCACACTGGCGATTACTGATTATGGAGCAGCTGTCAGAGCTGCACCAGCACACAGGCATACATGTTCTATACAAAGAGCTTTATCCCCGTGTCACAAGCGGAGCCCCTTTTGACACTTCACTAATGGTTTATTGAATACGTCCTTATTTGCTCATATTATTTTGTCAGAGCTGGGAGAATTAAAATCGACTGCCCTACTTTATAACCATGGCTGCCTTTTTGTGCAAATGAGACGAGTGGTGATAAAAGAGAAGTTCGACACTTTGATGAAAACGCTCCCAAACTCTCCCTTCCTCATGCCTCTGCGTGTGGCTCCAGAGCTTACACTATATGAAGGAAGCAGCCATCTGAAAAGTGATGAAGTAACTTAAACCTGCCTTCTTTCTAATGGCCAGCAGAGGGCGACTCCACTGGTTGCAAAATAAGTCTAAATGCTCCTCCTTCTCTCCTGATTATTCCCTCAGTAAACATGTTCCTAATGAGTTTATGGTCCCAGTCTCTAGTTTCAAGTCTTCTTCAACACAGCATGATGTTCATTTAGTCACTGATGCTCCCATTTAGAGTCACACAGACCAGAAAGCAGGGGAGGGTTTAGGGCGGGGATACCTGTGATTGACAAGTTGCTATCAAGACGACCTTAAAGTTGTAGTAGGTAACATTATTAAAACTAACTTTTTGTCATATTTGCTCAAACTGTCACTTTAAACATGCAGTTGTACATGAGAGAGATAATCTGTGATAATGTTCCTCTGGCTCCTCCTACTGCTCTTAATGGCATTTGTAAGAATCAAACGCTCCCGAAACACAACAACCAATCAGAGCCGAGCAGTCTCTCAGGCTGCTGTCAATCACACGCTGTGCAGCGCCACTCCTCCGCGCATGCTCACACTGTGGAGCTCAATGTCTTCAGTGTGGCAGCGTCAGCTTGTTTGTGTCCACAAAGGCTTAAAAACAACCACCAGGAATGAACAAACTGCCCATCTCTCCATTGCCACCTACGGCTTCTACTACAAAGACCGTTAAGAAGTCAAATGAGGAAAAGCAAGCTGAAAAGAAAGAGTTGGACTGAGACAGAAACAAAACAAGAGTAAACATTGGAGCTGCATTTCTGAGGTGGAGAGAGCTATGGGACCTGAAAGGATTAAAAAGCGATGCTGAGTTAGACAGTTCTGCTCGACAGGTAATTACCCCAGCTTAATTTCTGCTATATGTGTTTCACATTGCTAACATGTCTGCGGTTACTGTGAGGCTGTGTTATGTTGGTGTTGCAGTCGGGCTAACGTTAGCTTGTTCTAAATGCTGCTGCTGTTCAGCGTTGTTTCATGGCGGTGTGGCTGAAAATATCTCTGTGAAGTGCCCAGACAGTTTGACCGTGTCAGACTTTCTCCTGATAGTTCTGTGTGCCTGTGCTCTCACAGCTAGATGTTCACAACATCAGTGTGTTAGTGCTTAGTCGGCACTGTTTTTTTCCACAGTCTCTGTTAGCAAACTAAGTGCTGGTGGTTTTGCTAAATATAATTAGCTGTAGATTACCGTTCACAGCAAAAACACTGGTTTCCGCTGGTTTGATTTGTATCTGCTTCGATAGTGTTGGTAGTGTAATACAACGGCTGCGGTTGTTGTCATTTCACGTTTTATATAGTGTATATCTGGCTCCTTCAGTTGCTGTGGTTACTAGCCTGCATGCCCATGATAGCCTCCTCTGCGGGGAGGGCTTTGGAGGCAGGACTGAGCGCCCAAAGAGAGAGGGGGAGGGACCTGGAGGTTGTGATCTTTCAATTTTGAAGCAAAGTCTGCTCTCTTCTCCATCTCACCTCCTGCAGCTTTAAAAGTGTCCTTTTCAGTGTTTGGTTGTACTAAAAGACGTTCTGAGGAGTCGGTTGTTCATTTTTTACGTAGGCCTACATTTTGTTATGAGCATGCTTTTTGCTAGCTAAAAAATCCCAATTAATATCACAGTTAACTTGAATAAAGGATGCAACATGCAAACCAAGCTTTGTAAGGATCAGCTGATAACTGAGTGTTTGCCAACCCCTCGCTCCTCTTCAGCTCCATCTTCTCGTCCAAATATGGTCACTTCTGACTCCGAAAGAACAAGAAGGCAACAGTCAGAATACCAGACTCAAGGCTTCAAATTCATCGTCCAAATACCTCATAGTCTTACATACAGGACCGACAACCTCTGGTGTTAAAAAGAAGCCAATGCAGAATTGCAAAAAAATACAGTTCTTCGAGTCCACTTAAGGCTGGCTCCAGAAGCCAAAAATATAACATTATGGCAGAGGGGGAAATGTCCCATATCATACATTTATTTATTCGTCGGCCAGTGCACAGAGGTCGGTATGGTTGTTGGCTTTTCCCTGTAGAGATTACAGCGGACCATAGTGATGAGAAGATCTGTTATTTTAAGTTTCCTGGTACGCGTCGTTCACCCCGCGCTCTCTCACCACACGAGCACGTGCAGTCAATCACCACCACACACAGAAGCTGACCCTTCGCTCATCTCCAGCTCCACCCTCTCCCTCAAATATGGTCACTTCTGGCTCCAGAAAGCCAACCTGGCAGCGGCCAAATCCTGAACTCGAGGCTTCATATTCGCAGTTGAGAAACCAATGGGTGACGTCACTGTGGCTACGTCCACACAGTCTGTGGTTTCTACCACTGGAACCTAAGAAACGTCTTGCTCAGCATGCGTTTGCACTGAAAGACAGTCTGAGGAGTCGCCCATTCATTCACAACATTTTGCCTAAAGTCTGTTCTTCGCTCAGCATCCCAGTTAATATCAGAGTGATCTGATTCGCGGATGCAACATGCTAACTAAATAGCTTGCGCTGGTGTTTGCTGATAACTTAGCATTTGCTAACTCTTCAGCTGCACCCTCTCCTCTGAATGTGGTCACTTCTGCCTCCAAAAAAAGCATCTTGGAAACTGTCAAAGCTTGAGATTGCACCACAGAAGTCCATAGAGCAATGGGTGACGTCACAGTGGCTTTATAAACTTCACATATGTCCATGCTGCAGACTGAAGTGTATTAGAGCAGCAGCTTGGGGTTCGGTGGCAGTGGGCCAGAGATGTGAAGGCAGACGCTAATGGATGAGCTTGTGTCCGACGTCTCTTGTGCGTATACATGTGAGAGTAAAGTGCACACGCTTGTATGTTTGGCTCAGGGAGTGATGGAAAGCCACATTTTATTACTGAGGTGAGTGAAAGAGCGAGAAGAAAATGAGACAGGAGCTGAGTGTATTTCAGATGCCACCTTGAATTAGGGAGCTGAAGATTACCTGCAGAAATTGAAAGTCAGAAAATGTATTCATGAGAAGAAAAACACAAAAGCAAAGGTGAAACAGCACCACTGTTTTTCTGAGATTAAATAAAAGCAGAGGAGGGACAATAAAAGGAGATAGATGAAAAGAAACGAAGTGTTCGGAGGGTAAAACAGCAGATAGGAGGCAGAGAGGGAGCGCAGGAGAGAGGGCAGGCTCTCTTTTCAGCCATGCATGAATGTACGTCAGTTTTCCCCGCAGTGCAAAGACGGTGGAATGTTTTTTTTGTTCAGGTTGTTGAATAATTTCACAGGGAACACGTCGAAGAGCATTACCTCTGTTTGCCTACTGTATCAACCCAGTTACGATAAACCCCCCCAACCAAGCAGACCTAAAAATAACCTCGACTTGTCCCACAGAAAGATTCATTAAACATGAATGTTTTACCTGAGCAGTTGGTGCCATTGTTGAAGTCTGGTCTACTCACTGTAAAGGGAAATTTAAAATGAAGGAAACACTGACCCAACATAAGACATAAATCTGGGCGAGGAGCAGAAGAGAAGGGAATCGTCTCACTTATATTCGAGTCGCATCAAAAAACAAACACAGAGAGATCCATGAAAATACTGTAGAAAATGGGTCGCAGGTGTAAAACAGTAGGCTTCTCCTGGAGTCTTCCTTTGTCATATCTCATCAGTCAATAAAAAGAGTCTGCAGCCGTGCTAGTATCGCTCTGCGAGGCTGCACTCAGGCACGGTGTTGCCGTGACGACACGCGAGGCTAAAAACGTCAGCATGCTAACACGCTCACAGCAGAGATATAAAAGACTCTCAGAGGGTCCAGTAATTTAATTCGACACAGACCTAAACCCTTGTTTTGGTCGGGGTTGAGCCACAAAAATACCCAGAATGCTTCACTGCTGCATGACCTATGATTTAAATCCAATGTTCTCTGGGGTCAGATTTTGCCCTATTTAAGATATTTGGATTATTTGGTTTGATGAGATTTTAAACGCAAAGTACATGAAGCCCCCGAGGACACCAAATACAAAGGTGCATATAGGTTTGGTGGTTATGAAAGAAGAAAAAGTTCATTTAAAGAAAAAATGTCTGATTTAACTCACAGAATCGAAAGATTTGAGCCGCTACATGTAAACACAAGATGTCCTTTTTATGTGCCGGATAAATCTGAGGAAGATGGGACCCTTGAACACAGGAAACGACCACATGTTTAGCATGCTAACATGAGCTAATTCGCAGAGATGTGGACTTGAGACTTGTTGACTTGGACTTGAGTCGACTCGAGTCACTGTTTTGATGACTTGAGACTCGACTTGGACTTGAGGCATGATGACTCGGATGACTTGCGTGTGTTCATGAGTTTGAATGTTAGCTGTTAAATATAAAATGATAAAATTCAATGTTGTCAAGTTTCTGTCTAACTATCAGGTTTATTCGCTGCGCAAACTGGGAATCATGATTGGACGACTCAAAAAGCTCCCCGGTATGTGATTGTCATGATTGGATGACTGGCTGTCAGTCAAACTCCTCGCTATGGCAACACGCAACATCAAAGCCCCCAAAGAGAAGCCTCATCACTCGTACTCGTTACTACTAACTACGCTCTCAGAGCAGACCATCATCACGGCTTCGTCTGTGCCAAGATAACACAGGTTATATAAACTGGCCAATAATATCATTATTAGATGAGCTGCTAACACCTTGTCTTTTCTCTTTATAAAGACCGGATACTACAGGTCAGAGTGCTGTGTCATGGGTGGAAAAATAGTGACTTGACTCGGGACTCGACTTGCCTTAACTAAGGACTCGACTTGACTTGACTGGACATAACCTGTGACCTGACTTGACTTGACTTGCCCAAGAAAAAACTACTCGAGACTTGCTTGAGACTTGAGCAAAGATGACTTGGTCACAACACTGTTAATTAGCACGAAACACAAGTTTCAGCCTAAACTGATGCTGATGTATCAGTATGAGATTAATAACATCCTGTGTGTTGCTCTAGAGTTGTAGCCTCAGGACCAACCACCTCCTTAATGACGAATCACGACCCAAATTTTGTAACCAATTAAATGCATTTAATTAAAATCTGTTCGGTTTACATAAGAAGAACATATTCCCTCTACAAATCATTCAATAACGGCCTTTTTTTAACAGAAATAAACTAAAAACGTGCAGCAGAAATGCAGCCACTGTCGCGTTCATCACGTTTCAAGAATGTAACTGTAGCTGGGATTACCCAATCAGTGGATACATGCAGTGTGAATACACTACACTACTACTGCACGCACGTCATAGGAAACACGTTCTTCAAAATAAAAGCACAGCACAGTGTCAACAACAATGTCTGTATAAAATGTCATTGCAGTTTGTGCAATAGTTTTTTAGTCACTGCAGGGTTTTTGCAAAGTGTCGCTACAGTCGCTGCAAAGCTAACGTAGAAAGAGGACGAGCCAGCCTCCCAGAGAAGCTAAAGACGCTCGCGCCTCTCCTGCTGCTACATCAGCTTGTGTGCATCACAGTGCTCTAACCACCGAATCATTGTCTCTTAGTATCTCCTTTTACTGTATGATCACGTTTTCCTGGCCTTCAGCAGCATTGGTATGTTTTATATAGAGCCATGCTCGGTAAACTCCTGTGTATCTGTGAGTTCTCCCATCGCTGTTGCTCTACCAGGTACCATGAATTTATTCAGCACGTGTAAGAGAGCTTTCTCCTCTTTTACAGCCTGATCATGAAATAACCTTCAGAACAAAGCTGGACGATTTATCCTCCGTGGTTCCCAGCTGTCAAACAGTGTAACTGAACAGTGTAACTGAACAGTGCGATTGTTGATCTCATGTTGTGTTTGTGTCTCTTGGTCCTTTTCTGTTTTTTCTGTTTATACTTCCCGTCCGCGTCGGACACGCTGTGTTTTCTACATTTTGTACCTTTGTCATGCTGTGCTGTCTTCTGATCTTCCTGGAGGAAGAGATTTTAATCTCAGCAGACTTCCTGGATAAATCAGATTTAATAGATAAGATAAATCACAACAGCGGCAAATCTTTGCAAAGTACAAAGTAAGCTGGATGTCCGTGGGCAGGTAGCCACTTTGTTTGTGTCCCATTTAGGAAGCAGGACTGTGTACAAACAGCAGTCACAGCTGGTGAACGGTGAGGAGACGTTCACTGGCTGTGACAAACAGTGAAGTGGATTAGAATTGTTCCGCCTGCCTTTGTAAGTGAGTTTGTTTCTTGAGATTGTTTATGACGTCTCGGCTTCCTGTGCGTTGATCATTGTTCATGCTGCAGTCTGGTTTCTGTCTGCAGCGTTATTGGTGTTTGATGGTGTAAATTCAGGTTGACAAAGAACACCAAATCTACGGTGGCCGACGAGGACAATCACTCTGCAACGACCCAAACGCTTTCAAAGAAACTCTGCAGATACAAAAACTGCAAATACCGAAAGTATCTCGTCACATGTTCCTGCGGCGTGAGGGATGTGAACTGTATGTACTCCCCCGATCTGCATAGAGGAACGTCATCACCGCAACGATTTCAATAAGTATAATAAGTATAAGTTCAACATGTTCAATGTTTACGATCTGACATCCTGTTGTGTGGGGGGAACACAACGCATCTTCACATCGTCTCCACCACTTCATCCACAGTTTGTTCTTTTTTCTTCCTGAATTTTCAGTAAAAAGTCCAAAAACTATCATCACCAATTCTTCCTGCCCATCGTCCGCCATGTTTGTTCACTCTAAAGTCTCGTTTGACCGCGAGAGATTTGGTGAGATTTCCAGCTGTGAGAGTCGGACTCTGGTTGTTGAATCTGTTACTGTGTGGTGTGCTGGGTCATATTGTTGCTCTCCACATTACAGGAACAAAACTGTTTAATCTGTCATTATATGTCGTCGTGTGTTTCTCTCTCACATTTTACACATCTGTGAAGAGTTTAACTGCAGAGCTGAGTTAGTACCTACAACACAGCACGCAGCAGGCTTGGGAAACTAGAGGAGTATAAATATATTATAATTGTAGTAGCAACATTTCTGATATTTCAACAGGATTATTGAACGCAGCAATGTCTGGAGGCATTTCCTGAGCAGCTTGTGAGGGCTGGTTGAGGATAGATTTCTGCTTCAGAGGCTGAGAATGAATTTCTGTTGTGTTGGACGCTCACATGCATCTCCACAGACTCACACCTGCACCCACACACAGTCTGTTTTCAACGATCCCATCACAAGGACAAGATGGAGGCCATCTCCGCTGCCACGCTGGAGTCGTCTCTGTCGCCTCTATTTGCTGACCTTCCTTCTGCCGCTTCCCTCTTCTATATTCATGCTACGAGGAGCATTTGCATTGCTGACATCAAATATGGATGCTGTGTTGAAGCAAGAGAGACGGCCGACCTTTCGCTGCCACAAGAGAATGATGGAAAGCGATGAAGGGTGTTTCAGAAAGTCAGTTAAAAGGGAAAAATCTCCCGTCTTTGTATCAGCAGGTTCTTTTACATCCTCATCTGCCATCTGAATTCAAATCACAGCTCGGGACTTAGAGGAAAGTGTGTCAGAGGAATGTGAAGCACAGCTAAGCCGGGAGGAGATCGAGCGAGCAGGGGAAGTGTGTTAGGAGAACGCGTGTGTGTGCGTGTGTGTGTGAGTTACAGAAATAAGAGAAGGGAGGGAAAGTGTCCCAGAGAGACGGGGGGAGATTGGTTTCACCTGCACCACAGCGTTCACAGATAAACTCCAGCAGCAGGCAGCGCAGGACTCAGCAGAAAGCAAACAGGATGCAGGTTCACTCAGCACTTCAAAGAGAGCCTGAGAGTTCAACAAACTCCAAATCTTTGAATCTCCGTAGAAACACACAGAGCATTACTTTAAGAGAACGGTTTCATGGGTATCTCTCACGAGTTAGCGCTTCCTGCTGCATCCTGTTTGTCCAAGTCAATATGAGACGAGCGGAGAGGACTGGGAAGAGGAGTGGTCATGTGGAAAGGACATGGGGGGGATATGTCAGCTGTAAAGGTCACCAGGAACTCCTCCACTCATCACTCCTCCGTCCTCCAGCGAGGAGAAGATGTACGACATAAACCTTTAACTCTCTGAATGCAAAACATTTCATGATCCACTTTCTGTTCCTGTAAACACACAAAACGCCACCTTAAAGGCATCGTATGTAACTTTTCCGCTTTATCCTGACAGTGGCGTTACTTTAACTTCCAGGGACACGACCTTGAAGCGATGAAACGCCAGAGAGGAAGGCAGATATACGCTGTAGTTCTGGTAGTATCAGTAGTAGTTGTAGTCGTAGTTCTGTCGTGGTCGCTGCCCCCGCAAAGTGTAAATGTGCAGGTGAGCAAAGAAAAGCTCGTGCTACATTAGAGGGTCAGATGAGGGTCAGTGTTACTGTGGCTCTCTGCAGGTGTTAACAGTGATGAAAGTCTGGAACAATCTGAGCCAGAGCAAATGAAACCTGATTTCTAACCCAGCTTGGCCTTTAAAACACGACTCCGGTTCATTTGCATCAAATCAGAACACATGTTGGACTGTTCTTGTTTATTTATTATTCTGTTGTTCATGACCTGCTCAGTGATTCTCCTGGAGTGCGAATGTGAGTCATTTTTTACCCCCCCACCCACAACCACAGAGTCACCAGCTCTGAATAAGATCTGTGTGTGAGAATGGAGGAAGTGGGAAATATTTTGACTGATAAATGAAACATGTGAAACGAGGCTCCAGGACGTTGATCCGTCCGGCCGTGTCTGTTCGAGCCTGCAACCTGTGATTATAAAGCTGTCTGATGAGTTAAACAACTGAGGAGCACACGGAATATTTTATTCCTCACTTCTCCCTTTAAAGTAATAATCTTGAAGATTTCTGCCCACTATTATTATGAGCTGGGTGTCTGGTGCGACTTTCGCAGAAAAAATCCCAAGCGGCGCCCAGTTAGTGACGCGTTTTCACCCAGCAGTGGTTGGTCTGCCAGAGAGGGTAGGCGGAGCTAAGCGGCTGCTTTTCCACACTTACCCATGACTCAGGCTGGAAGCAGCCGTGACAATAATCCACTGATTGTTTGACACACTTACAGATGAACGTGTGATGAATTCGTGTTGTGCTGGTTTTAAATATCAGTGTGCTCAGTGATTATTTATTCACTTTGGTTGTTTTAAAAACATGTCCTAATTTTAGAACCCGCCTCTCCTACCTGTCTGCACTTTCTCCACCTGTAGTAATGCCTCAGCTGCTCCTCCTCTCCACTCACCTGTTTGTCCCTCATTGGCTCCACTGTATATTTATCCTTCCATCTAACCCAGCTGTTTGTCAGCTCACCAGTGTTTTGCTCACTGCTATAGATCCTGCCAGGATGCTTGTGTTTCACCTCGTAAAGATCTTCACCTTTAATTCTCCCTCCTGATGTGTGCCTTTAGGTTCCTACGTGCATTGTGACAGGCTTATGTTTGTATAGCAATAAGTGAGACAGAAGGTGATAAACATTCATGTAAGCACTGAAAAGGAAATTATAATTATCATTTTTACTGTGCTACAAATCTGTGAAATGTAATGTTTGCACTCGGGACACTTTGATCCCAGACAAACTGAACCCCGCTGACAAGTTAAGGTATCACTAAAGCTACTACACTACTTCATCTGAACATGCACCTGTGCAGAAACGTTCCTGTAAATCCACTCAGTAATTGTTGAGATAGATTTCAGTGTGAGGCAGGCGACGGACGGACTGAAGGACTGACACTGTCTCCAAAGATGTAAAACGCTTAAATCAGCCTTCACCTCTTAATGAGGTGTAGACAGAGACAGGTATGGATGACTTCCCTTTTCCTGTTTGCTTGTTTCTCCTCTCTGTACTTGAATAACAGCTCTGGACTCACTCATACTCTGCAGCAGAGAAACCCATTCACAGTCTGTCTGCATTCGGCCCACACTCAATTACACATGATGACAAAAAGCAGAGAAGTAATGTAGAGAAGCAGAGTGGGCGACACTGTGAGTGCTGTGAGAATATTCTCCACATATTGGATAACTAATGATTCAGCTCGGCCTGCGTCACAGCGTGACTCATCAACAACTGTCATTTAGAGTCTGCAGGGTGTTAGCGTGGAGCACCTGTGGCTCTCAGCTTCAGCACGGAGAGGAAAACCACATCTGAACACCGGGGTAACGACTGTTTGTGGACAGTGGGAGTCTCACGCCCGGCTTACAACAGCAGCTATTGTCTTATAGAAACAAACCACAGCACACAGAGACAAGGCCCTTTGTAAGCAGCAGGTATCACACTGTTTGTTTTGTACACAGGTTTTAAATACTCGCAGTACATGGTAGCATTAGCTGAGTCTGAGACGTGCTGTCATTGACTCAGATTATGGGCTTCCTGTTTTAAAGAGCCGAGCGCAGTGCTTCTGTTTACGCACACAGTCTGCAGCAGCCCTGTTAGAAACAGCCCTGTCACAGCCTCATCTCACCCTGCAACCGCTTAGAAACATGTTTAAATATAAAACAAAAGAAAAAGATTTCAACAAGAGACTCTACACGCAGCCAGAGCAAAACTGGCTGCAAAAAATGAACCTTTGTTCAGGTAAAGCACGGTTTCCATTTCTCCAACATCTCTTTGTAGCGGTGGGTTTAATCTGGTCTACAAAAGGCGACATTTCAACACATTTTACATACCTGCCAAGGAAATGAAAAAGACGAGATTTTCCGGCTATCGGAAAATCGGCCTGTAACCAGCAACCCTGTCGACATGTAACCCCAAACCACGGATTCATAAATGAAAGAAGCAGACATGTCTGACCTTCAAGCTTCACATTAAAACCAATCAAAGAAAACTAAAGTCTGACCATGTCTTACAAAAAACGACGAATCATAAAAAGTTAGCATGCTTGCTAACATCACATTTCTACGCTACAGTCTGTTCTACACACCGTACAAAATGCATGTGTCACGTCTGCACCTTAGTTAACTTCCATTCTTTGCTCCCTCATGTATCATGTCTCGTGTTTCCTGTTTTATTTTGAAGGTCACTCCCCCATGTCTCTGTTTCAGGTGTTTCCTATCCCTTCCCCCGTCGTGTGCTCACCTGCTCCTGATTGTCTCTTCCCCAGCTGCGTCTCATCACTCCTCATTACTTCTTGTATTTAAACCTCACGTCTCCTCACGTCTCGGCGCCAGTTTGTTGTACCTTGTCGTCACGTTCCCGCATTCTCACAGCGTTCTGATCACCTTGACCTCGTTTGTTCTCTCACCTGCCTCCTGCCTCGCGATTTTGACGCTGTTGCCTTGTAGGACTGATTACCTGTGTACCTAACTTTGCCTGTTAAACCTTGTTTAAATCTGCTCCTGAGTCTCAATGCTGCTAGTGGCAATAAAGGGGAGCTTCTCACACCAAGTGGGGTTATATTTGATGGCATGTTTTTTCTTCTTTGGGCTCGTTTCAGCCGTTTTCAGCAGCAAGCTAAGAGATACAGAGGTAGCGAGCCGCCGCAGTCAGCACCGACGTATACGCACGCCAGGTAGAGTGGTTTGCGCATGCTTGCTGCTGCCGCCAGTTGGGTTGCCAGGTCTTTTGACACATATCCCACATAGAGGTTGAGGAACACCTGTTCGATTGGTATGAATGTGAAAGAGGGACATAAACAGGATAAATTACAAATCAGGAGTAAAGCATGAGAGTGTGTGCTGTTAACAAGAAGGTTCAGAGAAATCGTGAAGAGAGCAGTTTGAAACATTCACCACAGAAGAAGAAAAAAGAGGACTGAGCATGTGCAGACACTTCGGCTGTGCAGCTCTGACTGTGAAGGCAGAACGACCGCTGGATGCTGACGTAGTTCATGAATACCTGAAGGACGAGCATTTGTAAGAAGATGTCGGCGGGGCGACTGTCATGAGCGCTTGACCCGAGTCGACGGAGTCCATAGAATCCAACTTCATCCATGTTTCCAAAAGAAATTCATGTCAGTGACTGTGATGCACTGCTCGCTTGTACAATAATTTTAGCCGCTATGTGACTCTCAAATCACCGTTAATATGTGTGTGAACGTGTGATGAGTCTGGAGACAGAAGCAGGTGAAATCTGGTGTAAACATAAACTTTTAATCGTCTTCAAATCATCGGTGAAAACACTTGTGACCCAGTTCTGAGTCGTTTCAATGGAAAAATGCTCACTGTGTGAGTCATGCTGTTTGGGGCAGAAAACAGAGTTAGGAGAGTTACACTGTATGAAAATATGTAATTTAATATAATAGCATGTTAATTCTTACAACAACCTTCTTCTAAGCTTAAAACGCTGCACTGTTTACACATGTAATTGTTGTTTTTTCCATAAGTTCCCCGATCTTTCCAAAGGAAATGTCCTTCTCTTCCCTTTCCTTCTTTAAATCTGTCCCTCCCACATCATCTGAAGAGACCTGGTTTACAGGAAATCAATCATCACAGGAAATTATGTAATCGTGTGTTATAAACTTTTACAGTTTTATAGACGAGGTCGTGTCAGAACTTGTAGCTCGAGCTGCTGCTGCCCTTCTGTAGCACATTTCAATATTTCATTACAAACTAATGATTGTGTGTTTCTGTCTGTTTGTACTGGCACACACTTAAAACATCTTTAGTGCTTTTTATAACCCTCCGATCTTTTGTTCCTCTGTCCACTCTTCATAGGAAATTCCCGAGCTCCCAGAGCAGGTTTGGGCAGTTCTTGTTTACCTTTCCTCTGGCCCCGCCCCCCTGCCCACTTCCTGATCACCTTGGCCTGTTAGAGGTGAGCAGGTCCTGCGCTCACACAGAGGAAGTCTTTCCTGCTTTGGGTTGCAGAATTCCCTCAGGACGGCAGGTGGGATAAAGTTTCCGGACTTAAAGACAGGCAGCCAATCGGCAGAGTGTGTGAGCGGGACAAAGTCCTCTTTCCTGAGTCATTCAACTCTGCTGTGCCTCCACCTCCTCTGTGGAGGGTTTAATGTTACACCTGCCCAGGTGAGCTGCACTGCTGAAAGTGAGCGTCGTCATGAAGTCCTGTGAGTACACTCTCCCCACTACGATTAGATTTGTTTTATTACACGTTTGTCTTAAATGGTCTCTGTGTGATCTTAAACTGTCGTCTCAGCCTGGAGCTGCTCTCTGTTATTTGCATGGTCTTGATTTGCATTGTGTCCCTGAGCTCTCCGTGCGCTCACCTTCCCTTCACATGCATGTTAGAGATACATGGCGCCTGTAATCGTGCTGTATGTGTGGCTTCATTATTAGCTCAGTGCGTGCGAGTGTCTCAGCTGGTGCTCGGTACAGTCTGTGCCCGTCCACTCAGCCGTCCTGATATGAGAGACACTTCACAGAGCTTCACATCTGCCTGCAGCTGTTCTCCCAGACCGAGGTGTCAGGTCTGGCTCAGACGCACTGTGGAGATTGCAATGAGCTCAGAGAGGGACCAGCACACACAGGCACACACACACATACACACAGCCTTATGTGGAGGTTATGGAAAGGGCAGGAATTACATTACGTTGCTTCACAGCCCATATGTTCGTTTTAAATGGAATGAGATGCTCTGCTTCGAAAACACTCCTGTTTATGTTTGTTATGTAATCTAATGTTGTCTGTTGGACATTGAATTCTACATTTAAACACAATTAAAATGTAAAACAGTCAAATATTTGAGTTGTTTTAAAGCTACGTGAACGTTTAAGATGTTTCAGCAACATGCAGACGTGCGAGTAAACAACCGGTGATGACGGGTCCTGATGGAGTGAGTAACGTGTGACACAGTATCTGCTGTCCTGATTATCCTCATGTGGACGTTTAGGAGTTTTATTCTGGAGAAATTCATCCTGATGGTTCTGGTTTTTCCGCTGTTTGTTTTCGCTGTGAGCTTGTTGTGTAACTGATGTCTGCAGAAAGTGAAAAAAAAGCCTAACTGGAATCTTCAGTGTTTCAGGGACAAGTCTGAACACAGCAGAGTATGTGCGTGACTGTCAGATCTCACACACACACACACACACACACACTCACTCGTTGTGCCTGTAACTGCAGGCGGCCTCATGTTGCTCTGCGCTCCGTGTTCATGTTTACAGAGCGAGCAGAGCTGATCTGGTATCAGCACGTCACTGTGTGTGTGACGATCAGAGGATGAACCGGTACATGTCCTGCTCTCCGGCTCTGTGCTGGAGTCAGACAGCGGTGACCCTCTGACCGAGTTTCTCTTTCACATGAATCACAGGGTGCATTCACATCTTCTTTGGTATCCTGGTTTCATCTGATTTGGATGATAGTTATTTGGAACATGACAAACCTGTTTATTACAGTATTCATCATGTAAGTCACGATGCTCTGCACTGATAAAGAAACAGAAACCTGGATCAGGTGTTCACATTCTGGTTTCTGTCAGGACACTTCAGGCTGAGGACGTATCGCAAAAAATATGATCAATGTTTCTGTACTGATATTGATCATGATATATAATATCATTTAATGCTGCCAGTTTGACGGGGCATCCTGGTAATGACAGAGGCCTAAGAAACCTAACAGACTTTACAACAGCTCATTAAAATGGACAAAAGTTCTTGATGCTGAAGTCTTTAGTTTTTTAGTAAAGAACATTTAAACAAGTAAAAACAGCAACGTCAGGAGTTTAATGTGAAAACAAGTCTCTCTTCTTGCAGCTCGACAGACACAGCCCGTCCAGGAGGCTGCGGGCCGAGCGGCTGCTAACATTAGCCCAGCGTGTTTGTAGCTCAGCTTGTTTACATGGTGCCTCCTCAGTGTTTTAATCAGGATTTAATCTGAGGCAGTGTAACATGCAGAGGCTCAGTCGTCGATACAGGAGTGCATGTAGATATAGTCACAGAGCCGTTTAAGGTCTTACGACCACACCTGTGACAACTGCAATGAGCAGGTGTGCCAGTTTATATACAGTAACACATACATTCCAGTGCAGTGCAGACATCAGTGTAAAATCTGCAATGATTAACGAAGCATTCTGCAGAAGAAGACTGAGTTATATTTTATCTCAGTAAACATGCGAGCGCTCTGCTCTGTACGATTTGCTCTGAGGGCGTGTTTGTTTGATTCATACAGAAATCATTTGATTCTCCGGCTGAACATGAGGAGTGGATGTGTGCACAGCGACATGCTCGCTCAGCGTGGACGGTGAGAGTGCTGACGCGGACACACTTAGCTCGTCACTGGGTTGTTTTTCACCCTCAATCGTTAGGAAAAGGAGCTGACGCGGCGCGGCCTTGTGTCATTATTAACCAGTCAAGTCGTCGCAGATCACAGCGGCGTGACCCCAGAGAGGGTCAGAAAGCTCCGTGTGCATGAAATGTGTGATGGAGAAGAACAGGTCGTCTTAAACAAACAACTCTCCCGGCTCCAAGTGTTTGGAGAGCGACGGCCTATTGAGCCGGAGCTCGACCTGGCTTTGGTTCAGAGACAAAAGAAGCTCTTTGAGCTCGCTGTCGAGTTCACAAACCAAACACTGCTTTTTCTGTCGCTTTGTGTTCACAAGATCAAATCCTCACATCTCTCCTGCTGGCGGGGAAACTGGATTTAAGGGGTATTTGTTAATAAGACATCAGAGTTATGTGGAAGTTCAGCCTCTCTGGGGCAAAGAGCAGGACGGTTGTGACGGTTGTTGTCGTGTCACTTCAGGGATCAGGAGTGAGCCGCAGAGAGCTGATGCTCCTCAGGCGCGGGCGTGTCCTCTGAATGTGCCCTCTGTGAGTGGGTGTGTGAAGGCATGCATGTGTGTGTGCGTCCTCGTGCATGTCTCTGCATGTGTTTGTGTGCAGAAAAGTGTTATTATTGTCTGGTCTTCATTCCCAACAGAAAGTATTTTTTACTAATGGTTTCAGTCGGCTGTGAATTTGTTTTCCATTTAGTTTCCGAGCGTGTAGACGTTCAGTCTGATCCCTTTCCTTTATTATGTTCAGTGTGGACTTATCTCCTCTCCTTAACAGCAAAGTGAAAGTAGAACAAAGTTAAAGGAGATTCTTCTGCTCGTATCAGGAGTCGGAGACAAAATCAAACCTTCATTTTTCATTTCGTTTAACTTTGAAACAGTTTTTTTCCTGTCTGCTCCTGCTGGCAGATATTTGCTCTCCCTCTCTCTCTCTCTCTCCCTCTCCCTCTCCCTCTCCCTCTCTCTCTCTCTCTCTCCGTCTCTCGCTCTTCCTGTGTAGTGATGAAAGTGCTCCGCTCCATAGATCAGGCCAGGCCTCCGTCGCAGCAGGTGCCACAGTGTGTGATGAATCAGCCGTGTTACCGCAGGCTTTCAGTGAGAAAGTTCATCTCTGTTAGGACGGCTCCGCCTCCTTTATTAGCCTCCCCTCCCAGAGAAAACAAAGACTCACCCCGCCTGCACAATCACACACTCTTTTAGCTACATTATGTGAGGAGCTGCTCGGACAGAATCCACACTTTGCATGCAGTTTGCATTCAACTGGGGCAGACTACTTTGTCATTAACTGCCCCTCTCCCTCACACATCTGTCTGGAAGATTGATTCTCTGCAGATTGAAGTTTAAAAGTTAAAAAAGAACGTGTCTGTGCTCCCTCAACGACTCAGTCACTGTGACGTATTTTGTGCTGCAGAGGATTGTGGGTCCTTGCATGTTGACTCAGAGGTTTAGTGGGTTCCTCTGCAAATGGAAGGTCGGTGGTGCGATCCCCAGCTCCTCCAGTCTACATAGAGAAGTGTACTGAACCCAGACTTGCTCACAGGACAGTGTGTCTTGATGACCTCCGGAGTCGATTGTGCCCATTCAAGTCAATGCTCGTGATTCCACAGCACACGCCGTGGTCTGTCTCCGGCGCGTCCCAGAAGCGTCTCTCTGCGCCCGGGTCTATTGTTGACAGAGGCCGCTTCAAGCACGCATCAAGCTGAACAGAGCAGATTGTTGTAAACAGGAAGTCACACAGGAAAACAGCATACAGCATCCGGTCATTTCAAAATAAAACACCATGTACAGACCGGTACAGACTCCCGTTGTATTCCCTTTTCACAACAACACACTGAAATCTTGAAAAAAGATAAGATAAGTAGTGTCCTCAGCCATGGTAGAAGCACAAAAATCACAGCATGATCTCCAGATGAGCCGGTGATCGACCTCGGAGGTCAAACTGAACTGTTGTTTGTGTGTTGCTCTGTTATGTTATCGCGTGATTTCGCAATTCTTGTGCGATAATGTAGTTCTCCCGCGATCTTGTGATCTCGCGAATCCAGCTGCTTGGGAGCTGCAGATCAGACATGCTTCCTGTGTGCGAGGGCTCGCGCCGCCTGATGGACCAGAACCGCGGCAAAGACAGAACGCGCCGGACACGGATCCTGTGGGATCCAGGCGTGAGTGAGTGAGTGACGGTACTTTCAGAGCAAAAAAAAGTAAAAAGAAAGTAACAACAACGGCCTGGGAAACACTTCAAAATAAAAGCATTGTGCACAAACCGAGGGGAGTCAGAATTCCAGATCGGGCTTTTACTTTGAAAAAGCATCCCGGAAGTGTGGACCTACTTTACTCTGCATGCCTGTGACTCTTATGACATGAAGAGATGTTAATGTTCCTGTCAGAGATCAAAAGGACTCATCACAATTCATGTTCACCGTGGATTTTTACTGAGAACCGCGCACGGTCTAAAATAGGTGAGCCTCCTATTCTCTACATTTTCGGCGTGTCAGTCACTCGTGGCACGCCAGCAGTTTAAGACTCTCATCTGTTTTCCTGCATTTCAAATGAAAATGAACACGTCCTGCAGCCGTCACGCACACGCCACGCTTCCAGTGTTGCCCACAAAAGCATCATTTGTCAGCCACATGGGTTTTCACAGTCACAGGTTTTGACCTCTTGTTAAAAAAAGCTGCTTCAAAATCAGACGCTTTTGGCCACAACAATCTCTGATTATTTGAACCGTCTCCTTGCATGGCACTAAAGTGGTGTATGCATGTGTGTATGAGACATGAAACGTGAGACCATCCTGACTGCTTGGAATCCTCCTTTTGACGTATATGTGAGGGGACATTGTGATCTTTTTATAGCGTGCTGAAGAGGATGGAGGAGCAGGTATTGGAATGCAGCCACTGAGCTTTTATGATGTTACAACTGCGTGCGTCATCTTCATAACTCTGATGTAAAAATAAATGAAGACGGCCTGTCTGTGTGACAGCCCGGTGGTTACTCAGTACTTTGTAATGAGTTATATTTGTCTGCATTAGCATATTAGGATGCACATCAGACTCTATTGTTAGACTCTGTTAGACTGAGGGAATGTGTCCAATTAAAACAGAACCAGCACTTTGTTGTGTTTGTAGACTTCACACACAAGTTTAGTTGTTTTTTTTACAACATGGAGTGTCTCATTAAGCAGCCAAGGAGCCGCAGTGGGTCCAGAAACACAGCGAGCGGAGCGCCAACATGAAGGCTTTTGCCAAGGTGACGTGTGTCTGACTGAGCCCATCTGTTCGTGTCCATGTGCTCGAGGACTGCCTGCTTTGGATATGACGTGTAAACTGGCACACTCACAATGTAAACCTGTGAAGCATTTAGAAAAAACACTGTGCATCATGTGACGGCCTCGGTGGATTAACCGTGCAGTCAGAGAGTTTGTCATGCGGTACGCGAGCGAGCTGCAGACTTATCTGCGTCTATCTGTCCCAACACTTGCTGCTGAGATGAGTCGTATTGATGTTTCTGCATCCAGAGAAGAAATCTCAGCAGCTCCATATCACTGCTGTGCGCCCGCGGAGGAAATCAAACACACGGAGAAAGAGACAGTCTGTACTGTAGGACTGCAGCCATACGAACACACACCGTGTGCTGCTGTTCATGTGGGAAAGAGTCAAACACAATCCAGCTCTGCAACACAACCTGTGAACATCTTCACAGCCTGTTTACATTTATTAAAGTACTGCACCTGAGAACAATCGTGAGGTACTTCAGCTGAGTGTTTCCATTCAGTGCTACTTAACAATTATAATCATCAACATCCCAGAGGTAAATATTGCACACAGCTTTTTAACACTGCAACACAGGTGTAGCTCACGCATCTACGGAGCTGTAGTCCTCGATGCAGCGGCCCCGGGTTCAGCTCCCACCCTCGGCCCTTTGCCGTGTCATCCCCCATTCTCTCTTCCCCTGTTTCCAACACCCTCCACTGTCCTCTCTTTCATTAAAGGAATAAAAATACCCCCAAATAGTAGGGCTAGAAGAGCACTCTCTAAAGGCCAGTAGTCCAGCCTGCTATGATACCAGATGTGCATTGTAACCATTGTATTTAGCTGGATATATATATATACATATATATAGATGCATTGTTCCATTACCGCTTATCCTGTTCAGTGTCACGGGACCCAGCTGTCATTGAGTGAGAGGCGGGGTTACACCTGGACAGGTCACCTGTCAATCACAGCGCTGACACAAAGAGACAGACCTTTCACGCTCACATTCACACCTACGGGCAATTTAGAGTCACCAGTGAACCTAACGAGCATGTCTTTGGACGGCTACGCCTGAACCGGGATTCGAACCAGGAACCTGCTAGCTGTGAGGCAACAGCGCTAACCACTGCACCACCGTGTGTCACGTGTTTCTGGTTTAGTTCTGGTTTTGTCTTGTTTTCGGTGTTCTGTTATTATTTCTTGTTTCACCTTCTCACTTTGTCTCTTGTCATGAGTTCTCATCGTTTAGTGTTGACTTTAGTTTATTCTGTGTTCTTGTCAGTATTTAGTCTTGTTTAGTATTTCACTTGTATTTCTTTGGTTCGATCATTTCCTGTTTTACTTTGTCACCTTGTCTCTTGTGTTGGTCCACTTCCTGCCTTTGTGTTTCCCACTTGTTTGATTATGTGCCCTGCCCTGATTGTTTTCACCTGCCCCTTGATTGTGTCACCTGTGTCTGATTAGCCTCACCTCCTAAGTGTATTTGTCTTTGTGCTGGTTCAGTGTCTTTGTCGTGTTACCTCTGTCGTGGACTTTTGTCACCCTTGTGGATTGTCCCTGTTCCCTCGTGGCTCCCTGTTGTTGCTTTTGTGTGTTTCCAGTTTTTCCTCAGGATTATTCTTTTACCTTGACTGCGAGACTTTTTGTTCTACCATTTGGTTTTCTGTTTTGTCTTTTGTTGGTTTCTAGATTTGTTTTTGCCTTTTGTTAATTAAGTCATATATCTAAGTCTGCACCTGGGTTCTTTACCGTTTTATTTTTACCCAAACCGTGACACCGTGGAGCATAAACTATATCTATTGTATCAAATGTAGTTGTTTCTCAATAAAGCAACATAATCTCAGCGATGCATTTATTTTGTACTTCTAAACTGGAAACATTTTACACACTAAACATGCATTTGTGAAAAGCAGAAAACTTTTATATCATGTTCAAATTTTCAAACGCAGTGACTGAAATAGCGTCATGAACACGGCAGCTTGTTGTTACAGAAGACTTTAAGTCAGAAATCATTCCTTGTTTGAGTCAGATGCTCCACATGTGAATGTGTTTTTCATTGGCCCATGTTGCAGCGTTCCACCAAGTGTTTATGTGAGTCCGGACAGTAGTTTTTCCTGCTGACTAATAAATCACCTTGTTGCAGGTTAATATTAAACCTCTGGTTCCACGCCTGTTTGGTCTGTGATCCAGCACTAAAGCTGTGATGAGATGGGCCACTGTCCAGGTTTCAAGTCTGTGAGTTGTTAGTATTTCCACTGAAGAGACGTTACCTTCCACGTTTTTCACGTGTTTTTGTTTAATAACCGTTTAAAGACAAAAGAGGTATCGATATCTCATCATTTAAAAACATCAATGATTAAAGACAATATCCAAAATGTCCTTTTTCTGCTGTCCTGCTCGATAAGTCATCTGGAGATCCCTCTGAATCATCCTGTGACCCATAGAAGTCACTGATCCTGCAGAGCGGACTGAACCATCCAACTGGAAATGTTCCTCTTTGGATTTCAACTTGTAGATTTTATCTTGAAGCTGGTTCTTTTTTTGGTATCAAATCAGCCAAGTGAGTTTAACAGCTCTTAAAGTCGTCACTCGGTGGTTTGGTTGAGCGGTCTGCAGCTGCAACTTTGCAAAGACTGAAAGTTCACATTCACAGTAACGACGATGTCTGGAAAAGGAGCAATGGATGCACAAATATCTGTCACATATAATAACTTATCAGTCGTTTAACTTTTTGATACTTAAAGTACATTCTTATTGGAGTATTTCCGAACTTTTACTTGATCTGAGAACTTTTTCCTCGACTGTCTTTCTGACTCCACATTTCCTCACATTGTTCCCCCACAGATCTCTGCTGCTGATGTCCTCCTCACTGGATTAAACTCCCTGATTCCGCCCTCCAGATGAGTATCCGGGAGGAGAGTTTATACGCTGAAGCTGCATTAGCGATGGCTGAAGCATCGGCTCCCCCTCTCTCCCCCTCAGAATATGGACTGCTGTCTCCGCCTCCCGACCTGTGCGCCTCCTGTGGCCACAGTCACCAGCTGGAGGAGAACCACGAGTACCTTTACAAAGACGAGGTGGACGACGACCTGGTCTGTCACATCTGTCTGCAGGCTCTCATCCGGCCGCTGGACACGCCCTGCGGACACACCTACTGCCAGGAGTGTCTCACCAGCTTTCTCCTGGAGAGCGACTTCTGCCCCGTGTGCCGCACGCCCCTCATGCTGCAGAGCTGCAGGAAGCCCAGCCTGCTGGTGCACAAGCTGCTGGACAAGCTGAGCGTGGCCTGCCCCTTCACTGAACACTGCACTGAGACTCTGGCACGAGGTGAACTGGAGGACCACATCAAGAGCAGGTAAGACGAGCAGTTTGTCCCAACACTCTTATTATAAAGTTTGTGCCTCAGAGCAGTCCCACGCCTGTAGCAGGGTATCTTCTATTGGAGAAACTACGATAGAATCAGCAGCAGACTTGTGACTGGGTGAGCTACGGGCTCACCTATGGGGCTCCTGCAGCGTTCTGTTCCCGAGTAGCCGAGAGGAGACATAACTAACACTAACACTACAGTCATTGGACTTTCCATCACCGTGGAAACTGCAGCTCTGGCTCCACATGACGTCATCAGTGCACGATGGCAGCGCCCATCACACAGAGTATTTTGGCTTCAATTTTGTACAATGAGAGCAGATGGAGACGCGTCGTCCATCTTCACATACAGTCTTTGTACTAAACATGCTATACTTCAGACTTACAATGATACCAACCAACCAATCAGATCACAGAACATGCCGCCATCATCATCACCTTCCTCACCATTATATAAAATATGATAATAGTGTAGTTTTTAATTTGATTTCTCCCGTGTAAAGATAACATTTTTATTCTTATTACCTCCCACCCCCTCCCTGCAGCTGCTGCTTCTAATCAGTGGCCTGATTACAAAAGTAAACAAGCACTTGAGCTCCTATTTTTACTCTCTTATCTCTCTTTGCTCTTCTTATCTGGAAAAAAACTTCAATGACCTGCAGCACTCAAGGTTTCCCACCCTCCTCGTCCCTCTGTCATTAACCGGCAGAGTTCTCCCTCCAGCCCGGCTTTCATCTAAACCGGGTCCAGCTCCTGTTTATCATTAAAACTCTCAGGCTGGGTGTGTTTTCATTAATGCTCATTAACACCCTGCTATCCTAAAGACCTCTGGGATAATTAGTGCATCTCACCACACATCACACCCAGGCAGAGAAGTGTTGCACTTTAAAAACATCATATACACAAAACCAACTCAGAAACGTCCTTTTCTCTGCCTCCACCCTCCACCGACACATCCAACCATTTCCTCTGTTTTCTCCTCTTTTCACGCCTCCCTCTCTGCTCCATCCTTCCCTCCACATTGCTCCTTTGGTTCCCACTCGTTTTCTTCCTGTAGTGTGAGTGTCATAATGAGGTGTGCAGCTCTGAGGCCGACTCCCAGAAGGACTCAGCTGCTCTCCTGTAGTTAGAAGGTGTTATCTGTGGAGGTGAGAGGCCACGTCTGGAGGGAGGAATATACACAGTGTGTGCAGGGATGTGAGAGAATTCAGTGAAAACCCATTTCAACATTTCTATTCTGTTCTTATTAACCATGGTCCAGTGACTGTGGCTGCTGTTTATACAGACGAGTGTATTTGTCCTGCTCTGAATCGTTTTCGTTCTGGAAAGCTGTTTACTGTTGTTCGCCGAATATCTGCTGGTTGAGAAACTGCAGAAAAAAACAGCTCAGCACAAAAGTTATTTCTAAAGATGATCCCTCATCAGGTGATGATCATAGTTCATTATGCTAGTGAGCGCTGTGTAACCATGTGGTAACCTCTTTGGCTCAAGAACAAATTATCTTTAAAGTACAGGTTAAGTGACGTTACGTTAGTTATGATAGCTAGTTAGCCAGATAGCTATCTGACCAGACCGTCTCAATTCAGTTCGGCCTTAGCGTCTACGCAGGCTACGAATGACTCATCCTCTGTAGGTCGCGTCCTTTGAAGGATGCTTTTGTAGGTCACGTCGAGCCAGCAGTCTATTTATTATACCAGCTAAAAACTGGTTACAGTGAAATACAAATGCACCTTGCTAACCAAGCGTAGTGTTTGCTTACTCACTTCTCCTCTCCAGCTCCACCCTCTGGTCTGAACATCGTCACTACTGGCTCCAAAAAACCAAGATGGCTGCGAACACTTCTTATGTTCCGTCTACGAGACCGTCTCATTTCAGTTTGGCCTCAGCGGTCTAAGGCATTCTTCGTAGCCTGCGTTCTTCGACTGAAAAGTCAACAGTGGTTCCTGTAAACAGCCAAACGTCAACTAAAAATGATGAAGCGCTTATCATTTCAACCATAATACAGCTGAACCAAGTTATTCATGTGAAAAAAATAATACAATAGGTACTAATACACAGGTTTGTCTATCCACTAATTGTTCCATGCCAAACAGATGCACCAGCATCTTTTAGCGGCTGTTTCCAGGTCTGTTTGGTTTGGGCCGTTTCAGCTGAGGACACACATCCTGGTGTTGGTTTAAATAATAACCAGCGCTGTTTGACCCATCCATCACCCCCGACTGGCGTCCCAAGTGGACTTTATTGGTCTTTCCACTCCATCAGCTGACTTCCCCCATGCTGGATGGCTCCCCATTATGTGGGTTATATAAGATTTATACAGCGTGACTTTAGTTGGTACAGACACTGAATGAGACCAGACTGAGCAGAAGGTTCGTCAGATAGAAACAGTTACATGTCGGTCTGCAGGAGAATCAACACGATGATCAAAGTAACAGAGCACTCAGTGACCCCGCGTCATGTTGGGTAGATTTATCTGAAGTATATTAAATATTAAAGATTGAACATGTTGGCTCTATGATCCTTTTTATTGCAGAATCGATGACATCTGATAGTTTGTCTGATTCTCCAGATGTTTGTGCCGCTCCTCTCCGTACATAACTTAAAGACATAACAGGGCTGTGCTCGCTGGTTAAAAAACATTGTTCCATGTTAAACAGGCGAACAAAGCCTGACAAATCTCTCAGAACAAAACACAACATGTTCTGGTTCTCTAACGGCACAGAGAGAACACACCTGTGCTTTCTGTAAATGACATCATTCTTATATCCGGATCTTTGTGTGTGTACTCTTGTCTGAAGTCATACCCTGTAATCTGGCAGTGGGTCAGGAGTGGTAATGACTGAGACAGCCACGCCATCTGGTCAGCTAATTTCACACTCATCTCATCATTCATGACCTTTATCGACCTTTGCTCGGAGAAATTGTCATTCCGGACACACGAGAGCAACAGGAGCAACATCTTCAGCACTTTATGTAGTCGGTTTGATGAGTTTGTCCTGTGAGGGCTTGCACAGAATCCACCAGAACAACGTCCCCACCCGCTCAGGTATTTTCTCCTCTTTAGCCAGTTAACATGTAGCTACATGTGCACGTTCTGCCTGTGATGCATTAAACAGGTTCTCCCTGCTCCAGCAGCCTCTCGCTCTCATCTTTTTTGTATTAGTCGAGTGGATTTACTCCGAGCTCCATGTGTGTGTTTTACTGATGATCTGCCTGAAGCGTGATGGTTTCTTTCTGCTTCTTTTTTAATGAAAATCTTATTATTATTTTAAGTAAAGCCCACAGAGGAATTCTTCAAAGCTTGTGTGCACATTTGGAAAAGACGGCAGCTACAGTAATGTAGTTCTGTATGTTAAAATTCTCCCTTTGTGTACCGTGCTGTTTGTGCATGTTTGTATGAGAGGTACAGACACTGAGAGGAAGGGTAAGGTCACCTTCCAGCCATGGCTGCCTCGTGGCAGGTGGGTGAGCTAACCTGTTTTACTGTCCACATTTTTCCCAGCCTCTCGACACCTCATGCAAATTCTGAGCAACACTTTTGGTTATTCCTTTAACTGAAGCAGCTTCTGCAGAGTCTCACATCTCCATCGAGCTTTTCTGAGTGTATCTGTGGTGCCGGGGTCTTGTGTTCCTCAGCTCGATATCCTCTCAGTATGACTCAATAAGGAGACTTTCATGTTCTCAGTAATGTTTTTCCTCAGGTCAAATGTTCAGTGCATGTTTCCCTCCGTCAATATGTTGAAATCATCCACTTAGAGCTTTCAGCCTACCGATTTTTACTCCTTGAAAGCTACGCCCTAAAATGTGCAGGCAGCATGAACTATTTGACTTCATATATTTCTCCAACGTGGCTTCATAAGAAGGCGAGTTTTGTCCATTCAGTCGTTGAACTTTTGTTTTTAACCAACGTCAGTGCAAACAAACAAAGCAGCAGCAGCAGCAGCAGCAGCCTCAAAAGGAGGATGTTTATCATTCCAGAGGTTTTAAATTAAAAATTGTTATTTCTCTGAAGATCTTTGACGGGCACGGGACGTCAGGAGAGGCTGCGAGCTGAGCTGCTTGATTTTAGATTTGGATTCATTAATTGTTTATCATTCCAAAACAAACAGACAGGGTGATTAAAACCGGTAAAACACTGTACAAAGGAGTTTTACTTTAACAATCAGCGTCTCTACGACCCTCCTGGTCGTGGCTTCGCGACTGTGAGCTGTACTGCTGCAAACATTTCCTCGGCTTGTTAATGTTTTTCCTCTGAAGAGTTAAAAACGAGGTTGATTTGACTCAAAACCTTCAGAAAGTCATTGGCTGGATGTGTTTTTAATGACCACAACCTGTCAACTCTTACAGCCGACTGCAGATATACTTGCTGCTTAACTTTGTGTAACTTTGCGTACACAACCGCCATGAACGTAACTGCACTACACGTGTGGTGGAGGGCGCACCTGAGAGCTCAGGCCGTATGCAGCCACTGTATGTGCAGGATGTAAACAACAGACATGGAGACACTCGAGGAGGTTACTGTGATGTTCGCTCTGAGGTCACAGCAGAAACAGCTTCTGTGTGTTCAGACAGAACACACCGTCTGCTCCGTCCCCGCTCCGTCTCTCCAACATGTTCCTCCTTGCTCGGACGTAATGCTCCCGGACTTGTTCCCATTTAGTTTTGCAGGTTTCCACGGCGACTTCTAAAACAGAACTTATCTGTCTGCAGCTGTTTGACCGTTGTTGTCCCTGCTGCTGAGTTGACCCTGTCGCGTCCCCTCTGCCTCTACACTGCCTCTACTGCTCATATGCACCAAACAGAGCTTGGGAATATCTCCGGCTTTATACATAACACTGTCGTTCCTTCTGCTAGCTACTTGTTATGCATACATGACGTCTCTCCTCAACTTTGTAACTTTTTAGCTAACGTTGAACCTTACCCTGCTCTCAGGCAGCTTCCCCAGGTCGTCCTTTAATCCCTCTGCAGTAGAGAATAGCTGTACATCACCACACATCATTTATTACCCAGCAGACACCTGTAGCATGCTGCTCACTCTCACAGACGCTAGTTGAGTAAAGGATATTTTTCCTTTAATACTGCACGTTGTCTGAGTGTTTACCTTATCTTCTGTAGTCAGTATCTCGCACAGACAGGCCCCTTGGTTTTCACGTATGATCCCGACACACCGAGGAGAGGGCATTTACTGTGTCATATAAAAGACCATGTTCACTTCAGTGTGAGGAACTGGCAGAGTGAAAGTGTGTAATGAAAGGTAATAATGATGCGAGTGTGCGAGTGTGTGTGTGTGTGTGTGTGTGTGTGTGTGTGTGTGTGTGTGTGTGAGTTAATGTGCTGGTGTTTGTAACGACTCCTGTGGGGCAGGCTGGCTTCTGTTCACAAACTGCTTCCTGTCACAATCCAATTACATTTCCATTTCCTGCGCGCCCTGTGGTCTTGTTTCTGTGCGTACTGTTCAAATACCGCAGGAGAGCTCAGTATGCACACATGCATGCATTAACACACACACACACACACACACACACACACACACAGAGACAAAACCCTGCCTGTAACCACACCACCTCCACCCATGAAATATTCATTCAGACAGGGTATTTACACCAGTTAAGTGTCTTTCTGCAGGGTAGCAGACAGCTCAGCGCTGTGGAAATAGGATAAGCAGGAAAAAAGGTAAGAAGAGGAAAGAAGGGGGGAAAGGAAGGGATGGAAAATGCTGCACGATGCCGAGTAAAACTTCCTCGACTTAGAATAAAAGAGCCAAACAAACACTGTCTGACAGGGACTGAGGGGGAGATTTGACGTTTAATGGGATGAAAATAGATGAGAAGAATTGCAGCATCTGTGTTTGGTTCAGAAGACAGAGGGAACAGATTAAAGAAAGAGAAGGGGACGATAGAGGAAACACAAACACGCCTCTAACAGCCTCTCAGAGCGACCTGTGTTCAGCACCTTCAAATGAACAGCGAGCACAGTCCATCAGCACACACCTCTCCCCCGTCAGCTCTAAGTGCTTCCCAGGAGCTCTGCGCAGCCTATCAGAGCAGGAAGTGATGACAGATGTGGTTAACCTTTGTTATTACCCCGCTGGGTAGGATACTCCACCCTGATTGGTTAGTTACAGCATTGTACGATCTGTTTTTCTGTACAGCAGACGTTTCTTAGGGATGTTCTGATTCAACCTGATCTCAGGGACACACCGAGTCGTATCAGACTGCAGAAAGGAGTCCTGTCAAATCTGGCTGCAGCAACAAAACCAACGTCCACATGCGTGTTTCCAGTTCCGATGCTGCGATCCAGTTAAACAAAATCAGGGATCCGTGATACACAACATAAAACGGATAAACGTAACTCAAACACACTCGTGCTCTGACACGCCGACACGGACAATAACTGTTGGCTTCTATTTGCACACCTTCCTGCAACCACCTGGAGCCTTTAAGCTTCAAGCACGCTTCAAGCTGAACGGAGCAGATCGTTCCAAACAGGAAGTCACACACGAAAACAGCACACAGCATCCGGTCATTTCAAAATAAAACACCATGTACAGACCGGTACAGACTCCCGTTTATCTCCGATTTCATCACAACACACTGAAACACTTTGAATGAAGCAGTGTCCTCAGCCATGGTAAAAGCACAGAAATCACAGAATGATCTCCAGATGAGCCGATGATCGACCTGAACTGTTTGTGTGTTGCTCTGTTTTAACATCGATGTTATCGCGTGATTTTGCAATTCTCGCACGATAACGTAGTTCTCCCGTCATCTTGTGATCTCGCGAATCCAGCTGCTTAGGACAGCGCTCCACTGCGCTGCGGATCAGACACGCACGAGGGCTCGTACCGTCTGACGGACCAAAACCGCGGCGCAGACGGAACGCGCTGGACACGGATCCTGTGTGATCCGTGCGTAAGCCGCACCCGAATATAAGACGCAGTCTATTTTTTGGTGGGCAGGCAAAAAGTGAGCTATGAATAAAAACGTCTAAAAGTTATTTCAACTCTATTTTCAGTTTCTTTCATTACGCATTCAAAACACAGAAATCACAGCCTGCCATCTGTTTGCACCATGTCGAGTTTGTAATCGATCAATTATGGAAAGGAAATGTTACAGCGGTTTCTTTCTCGATTGTAAGGTCTGCTTCTTCAGTCAGCAGAGAGAATCCGGTAAATTAAATGTCAGTCGGTTTACTGGGAAAAAGAAGAGAGAAAAACAGCAGAGAGAAAGAAAGAGACGTTCACATAGACGAGCTGAATGATGCACTGATTCTTGTGTCCTGTTCGCCTCGTCTCCGTCACCGTCAGTGGAAATGTTCAGTTAAATGTAACTTCTAACAGTTGGCTCATGTTCAGGAGGCTTCAGAGTACTGCTGCCATTAAAGCAGTTTCCACTGTAGAATCTGAGGGACTATTTCTTCAGCGGAGGAATGAAAATCATTATTAAATCAGTAGCAGAGTTTCTTTCCTGTAAAACAACTGCTCGCTGAACATTTCCTCTTCCTTGTTGTGTTTACATATCCTCCTGTACCCCCCCCCCCCCGTGTGTGTGTGTGTGTGTGTGTGTGTGTGTTCCCTTAGATTAAATGATTGTATGAATGACCGCCTGCATGAATGAAATGTGCACTCCTCTAAAGATGTGTTGCACATCCTCTTCCTCTCTGTGTCTCTGCTGTCACTCAGAGTGCCGAGCCTCCGTCACAGCCGAGCACATCGATCTGCTGCTGTGTTTTGGTCTTTTCTCTCTTTTCCACACATGTAGGCAGATTCTTCAGAGCGATCAGACCAATCTGCTGCACAGGGAGCAGTCCATCGCTGAGGGGAGGGGTGAGGCTTTCAGGCAGCATATTCTCCCCCTCCTCATCCTCCCCTCCACGGGCCAACATATGTGCAGGAGGGGGGAGGTGAATGCAGAGGTTGTACGTGTGTGTGTGTATCTCTGAGTGTACGTGTGTGTGCGCGTGTGAAGAAGCCACAGCCAATCAGAGCAGCACCAGGTACCTCTCCCCCCTCCTGCCTGTGTTTGGTCTGCTCCATCTCCCCCCTCAGTGGTTTCTGCTGCAGTATAAGTCACAGCCTGCGCTGTTCGCTCTGACATACACACGCGCGCACACGCACCAACCAGGGCGACAGACAAGCACACACACGCATACGAGCGCAAATCCTCTTACAACTCGCCAGTGCCCAGAGCAGATTAAGGGGCTGCACATCTCAAATTGTATTCCAAATGTGCCACCTTTGCATGGCTCTCCTTCCTCCTCTTCTTGCACTTTCTGCTCTTCCTCTTGTGCCACAGCCGGACTTCTCCTCTGCACCTGCTTCTGCTGCTTCTTCCTCCTCCTCCGCTCCGTCTTCAATCTCTGGCAACCGGCCCGTTTGCCTCTGCAGCTGAGATGACCAGGCAGCCAGCCTGAGGCAGAGGAGGAACCTGCTCCGCTCACAGACACTGAGGTAGAGAGAAAGAGGGGGAGCAGAGGGAAAGAAAGAGGCTCTAAAGGTAGGAAGAGAAGGATTATTTCTGTCTGAGAGCGCCTCTGGAGAAGGAAGGAGGGGGGGTCAGCACGGCCAGGTTCGGAGAATTCGAGGTGGAGGAGGAGGAGGGGGAGGAGGGGGGAATAGAAGAGGAGAGACTTCAGCGCAGAGAGGAGAAGAAGAAGGGAGAAAAAGAGGAGAGCGTTGACCATGAAGGCTCTGTTGCTGCTGGTGCTGCCCTGGCTCAGCCCGGCCAACTACACTGACAATTTGGGCAACCTGCACATCCTCTACTCCGAGCTGTGAGTACAACAACAGTCAGCATCCGCCTGCATCCCTCCATCAACATCCCCCCATCGTCACCTCCCTCCATCAGCAGCCACGTTACTGTGTTGTTGTGCACGTCTGTCACTTTTATCAGGCTCTGTGTGTGTGTGTGTGTGTGTGTGTGTGTGTGTGTGTGTGTGTGTGTGTGGCTCAGCTCTGGTGTTTACATGTTGTATCGTCACTCTCAGAGAGCAAGTGTTTCTCTGTGGTGTGAACGGGAGGTGAGGACGGCTTCCTGGTGCCCTGCTCGTTGGCTGCAGGCAGCAGGTTGAGCTTTGTGCTGTCCAGGACAGTTGTGATGCTCCAGCACTGCAGCATGGTCTCTCTCTCTCTCTCTCTCTCTCTCTCTCTCTGTGTGTGTGTGTGTGTGTGTGTGTGTGTGTGTGTGTGTGTGTGTGTGTGTCTCTCCAGCAGCATGTGAGTGTGTATTGATCTGAGTGAAATGTCAGCACGCTTTTGCTCACAGTTGTAGGCTTTTACACTGTGTTTGTGTGTGTGTGTGTGTGTGTGTGTGTGTGTGTGTGTGTTCCTGCTCAGCATAAGGGCGGTTGTAGCGACGGTGTGTTTGTTGACTTTCACCTCAGCGTTAAACATTCATAGCTGCTTCTGTCACGTGGACGCTGTTCAGCAGAGAGTGTACGACGTGCACGCCACCATCCACATCAGTACATAAATAACACTTTAACCTGTTGGTGCACATTTGATCACCATCTCATTAATATTTCATGTATCGACACAAACACACAGATGGACGGCACGCTGGTGTCGGCGTCTCGTCATTAGAGCAAAGATCGACCTCATCAGCAGCCGACCTTTTAACCATGTTTGCGAACATGTTGATCGTTTTGTTCAAAGGATGTCAAAGTAAGAAGACGATACGACACAGAGAGAAGCAGCCAACCCTCGGTACACAGTAAACTATCCTTTATGTACTCATCTGTTTATCACCATCAGTGCTGAAGCTGCTGCACATTTTCACTACAGTTCTTTGTGTTTCATTAATATTTCATGAGCAGTTTTTATCGACAAACACAGAGAGCACGTTGTTGTGAATTTTGACACCATGGAAACAAACGTCTTATCCTGTGCATCAACATCACGGCTGCAGCTAACCATTACTCTCCTGATCGTCCATCTGTCGACTGAGCGGACGTTGAAAATATAAAAAAATGATTGTTTTGGTTTCCATCCGCTGGAGGAAAACGTTGTTCTGTTGGTGCTTTGTCCCAGACGCAAGAATATTCAGTTTACAAAGATCTGAAGCAGAGAGAGTCCTCACGTTTGAGTGCTGCAGAGCAGAGATGGACAGCACGTTTGGTGTTGTTGATGAATGTTGACACCTGGGACAGACGCCCCTAAAGATACAATAATGTCATTATTAATCTGTTGATCTTTCTGCACTTATTCTTCATGTTTAGTTTAAAAGAAGGTGAAAGTGATAAAGACGCTCGTCTCACTTCCTCTGAGCTCAGAGAGACGTCTTCATGTTGCTTTTTTTGTCTTCATCTTCCATTCACAAACATAAAACAGAGAAAAGCAGCTGATCTTGAGCAGGTGTTTTCTTTAAGAATCCGACGTGACTGAATATATAAAGATGAAAACAGCTCATTGAATAATTATCTGATCAGCCAGCTGAAGCATAAAAACCCAGCAGACTTCTGTTCCCTTCCCAGCCTACGTCACTCCCTCTCTGCTCTTGGCTGCTCGTCCTCTGAGTGTTGTTCTCGCTCTGTATTGGCCCTCAGACGCTCTTTGTGTGGGAAGTTAATGTCGACTATATTCAGCAGCTCCGTGTGAAGCCAGAGCTCTCTGATCCCCGAGCTGGGCTATACGCTCGGCTCTCCAGCCTGCCGGAAATGTCCCATTATACTGCATGAATACATGGAACAATGGAGCGCCTCACAAATCCCTCATTTCATTGTATGCGCTCTCCGCTGAGCGGGGCTTTGGCTCCTGCAGACACCAACAGCCCATATTGCACGGCGATGGATGCCAAAGAGGAGAGGGGAGAGCGGGAAGAAGGGCGAAGTAGGCAAATTGGTTGGAAGAAGAGAGGAGGCGAGATGAAATCCTGTAGAGAGGAAGAATAGGAGGAGGAGAGGATGGAAATGAAGTGGAGGAAGGGAGGAAGAGGAGATGAGAGGAGACAGGAGGGTGTAAGGTCACTTCCTGTGCCTGCCTCCCATCTGGCCATACCATAGCCTGTATGAATAATGGACATAGCAACTGTGACATCATCCACTGGTTTGCTGACTGCCCTCTTGAAGCCTTGACTTTGACTTAGTGGCGGTGGCCATGTTGTTGTTTTGGATCCAGAAGTGGCCATGTCTGGATGAGAGGGTGGAGCTGGAGAGGAGCGAGGGGTTCAAAGACGCTAAGTTATCGGAGCTGAAGAGTCGTGAGCAAGTTCACCGTCATGGCTGCCACAGAGGGAGATTCTGTTTGTGGTGTTAGCCGACCACAGCGGTTTATTTATCACACTAAAGAAGTTAAGAGAGCTCGTGGATCGTAGCAAACTCACTGCTTGCTCACGCCATTCTCTGATACGACTTTCCTACCTAAATTAGCGTGTTGCCGCAGGTTTTTCAGACCCGGGGAGACCCGCTTAAAGATGCAGATTGTCTCTTTTCCCATTGCCAGTGAATTATACTCCTGTCGGTCTCTTTTCTGCTGCGTCACAAACGCGGCGGAGACAGGGTTAGTAAAAAACTGTTTTTTGTACCAGGCTGTAAACATGTTTATTTCTGCTGTAAAGTTTAACATGGGGCTCTATGGGGACTGACTCACTGCTGGAGGCAGCCTCAAGTGGACACCAGAGGAACTGCAGCTTTTGGTACGTCCACATCGGTTGCTGCTTGGGTTAAACATAATCCAGCGTGTTGATGGCACTGAGCACGCCCAGCACGAGGAGTCGTTTGTAAATCAGACGTTTCCCTCAGAGTGAGAGTTATCGACAGTCCGGCAGACGGCGTGTGTGCTGGAGTGTTTCTGCTCCTGTGACAGTGAGCTTTCTGCTGATTATGACATGACAGAGAGACAAACCAGGAGCAGACATCGCGGACGTGGTGTTTTTCTGCCTGGCTGGAGAGCAGTGGCACTCCATTTGTCTTTATCCATACTGTTGACAGGAGCCGCCTCCAGCTCCCCCCGTGTGACCACCGTATATTTATCCTCCTTCCTCTCTCCACTCATCTCCCTCCCTCCTCTCTCTCCTGATTTGTTTCAATTTAAATGATTACCACAGTCAGTTTATGCTGCGTGGGAAAAGTAAAAGTGGCTGCGATCAGTCTTGCTCACACATAAACGTGCGTGCGCGGGCTTGTATACAGAATATATTGGCTAACAATGCACGGGGAGAGTAAATGTTTCTCTGTGATGAAATGCTTAATGTGGTTACTGCCGTTTCCCTCTGTCAGCAGCAGCCAATAAAACAGCAGCACCGACACACACAGGACAGCATCGAGACTGTGATTTCTACACTCCTGACTTCATGCACACACACATTAGACCTGGCTTCCTCCCTCCCCCCAGCCCACATGGCCTCCCCTGATAATCACAGCGCCGTGCTGTAGAGCATTAATGATTAATCTGTGTTCATTTCTGGGGCTGTGCTGGGACGTCTTAAACACTATGATTAGCTTAGCTTCCGTCCCTTTCAGGCCTCATCTACGGGGTGTTTGATCAACACAGCTCTCCGGACGTCTTCAGCATGGGCGCTCTCTAACAGGATTACAGCCGCGCGGACGCCGCACACAAGCCGGATCTGAACAATACCAGTCGTTCTCTTTGTGCCAGGTCCACCTCGGGTGAAATGTTGTGCTCTCTGTGGCCGTGGCACTGCTTCAAGTGTGAGGCAGGCTTCACTAATTACACTTTTGTTTGGATTAAATTTTAATCCGTGTTCTGTAGTGAGGCAGCTCTCCCTGTCTCTCTGTATCAAGCAGGCCAGAAATACAGCAAAGGCCGGGGGGAGATCGGCTGAGAGATACGGATCAGGCTCCTCCTCACCCTCAACAACTTCCACAGCTCTCTGAAAAGAGATAACACTAAATCAGCTTAATTATTTCTCTTTGCATGAAGCAGATTCAGTGAGTCAGCTGTGGGAGCATTTATATGCATGGGTAGGCAAAGTGTGCAAGAGCGTAACACACACATGTGCTGCAAGGACACATGCAGAGGACACACTGAAGTTGTGCACAAACAAACAGTGGATGCATAAATGTCATGAAACACTCAGGAAACAAACACACACATAAACACGTCTCACGATGTATAATTGAAGTTTGCACGTTGCATGTGTAAATGCATGCTCACATAAGCGCAGAAGATATATGTATGTATGCATTATTCATGAAGGAGTGAGTAGCAGGTCAGAGTGTTTACTTTAGCAGAGACTTCCTGTCAGATGTGTCTCTGCTGGAGCAGAAACAGCAGCAAGGTGAGCGAGATTAGTGTCAGCAGGCAGAGAGGGTTTAAAGACCCGACTGAGCCGCTGCAGAACAGAACTCTGTCACATGTTTTAAGGCTGTTGGACGTTATGAGAGTAAAGATTCTTAAAAAACTACAAAGTCATTTAAGAATCTGAGTCTCTGTCGCTCTCACACAAACAGAAGGAGAGGAGGGGATGAGAGGCGGCTTCTTTCTGGGTTAGGATTCCTTCAGTGTTCATGAGGCTTTTTATGGGAGCCAAATTACCCAGAGTTCTCCTCCTCTTCAAAATAAATGGACCAAGTAATTAAAATCAGTAAAAACTCTGAATAAAGCAGTTTCACATTTAAAACAGGCGTCTCTCTGTGCTCTTCTGCCAACACAGGACGTCGGGCGGGGCTGTGAGTTGAGCTGCTGCTAACGTTAGCTCAGCTTGTTTCGAGGTCGGGAGTTCTTTAGTTTTCATCCATCATGAGGGTTTAACAGGAGCCAAGTCGACTCAGGTCTCCTCCTGTACCAAACTAATGAACTTCAGAGAGACAAACGCCCAGAAAACAAACGCAGTTTCATGTTAATGATCTGTGTTTCTGTGTCGCTCTTTGGTGGACACAAGACATCCGATGTGGAAGCTGCGAGCTGAGCGGCCACTGACGTCCATATTAAAGTTGTAATCTTGAAGATCTCAGCTTCGTTCTCTTTGGCGGCACCTGTGGTGATAAATGGTAATTACAGAAGCACAGTGTTGACAGTGCTGCATGTGTGACGTCCACGGTCGGCTCCGGTTGTAACTCTTGATTTTCCTGGCTGACGGTCGCTTTCCTTTTCAGACTGTTTGCTTCATCTGAGCGTCGAGTTTGTTTCTTCTTCTTTGGATTTTCACTTCTTGTTGAAGTTGTATCTGTAGTCATCCATCTTTTCTTTGTTTGTTCAGCCATAGTAGATTACTGTTTACTCGCAACACTTGCAGAGAGCGGAAAAGCAGCCGCTTAGCTCCGCCTACCCTCTCTGGCAGACCAACCACTGCTGGCTGATGGAAAACGCGTCACTAACTGGGCGGCGCCACAGACACCCAGCCCATAATAATACTATATACTGCAAATGCAAAGGCTTTCATCAGTGGGCCACAGGCTCAGTCACCATTGTGTTACCTCATTCGGTGATAGATATAGAGACAGAGACTTAACAGACATTTATTTAACTGAAAATCGTATATCTTGAGCGTCTGTCAGCATTCTTTGTCAACAAGTTCCTCCTTCTTTGGAGCATAACAGGAGTTTTCGTTCCCCTCGTTTCACTCAGAATGTTGGCATGTCCTCTGTCAAAAGAATGCAGATGAACTGGATATTTCTGCTGTCTGCTTTTTCCAAATCAAGTAAAAATGTAGTCTTTCTTCGCCACCTTAAACTTTAAATAAATCTTCTAACGAGATAGTTTGATGGGCCTTATTTAAAAGTGATTTATTTTGTACACTGCCGAGAACTTTCATACCTGTGCTGAATCTTTGCCCTCGTTCCCTCCCCGTATCACTGAGGATGTGTGTATTGTGGAAGTAGACGTGTGTTAACCTTCGCCCCTGGCTGGCTCACAGTCTGGCTGCTGTTTGGGCTCTTTCAGGCCTGACGTGTTTAACATGGAACATTTTCGACAGCCTCCTGTCTGCAGCGGGCTAATCTGGAGGAGGGGTACGATGCGAGCGTCCTGCAGAGCGGAGAGGAGAGCAGCGTGGAGTTAATCTCTCACGTGAACGGCGCCCCGCTGAGCGCCAGGGTTTGGGGACGGGCTGATCAGTGCTGGCTGTGTGTCAGGCGGTTGTACCGTGGCACGTGGAGGTAGAGAAAACAGGACACTGCCAAGGGCTAGTGTGGCACAGAGCGAGAAATATAGGCTAAAGGGTGCCAAGAGCAATATGGGACAGCAGCCTAGTGGGGATTCTCTGTGATCGCGAACTGTCGTGTGGAGAGAATTACAGTTAGACTCGGTTCAGTGAGAGAAAGGTACACGTAGTATTTCACTGCAGGGCTGGAAGAAAGCCCTGTAGAGGTGGACATGTGTGAGGTAAGCAGAGATCCAGCTGACGGAGAGCAGACAATAAATCACTTTTACTACTTCCTGTGCTCTTCCTCTCTGTTGACAAAAAATGAGATTGCTCTGTGGGTTGAAACCAGATACGAACACAATAAAAGCTGCATAAACGTCCTCCCGGCCCGATCATGAGGTCAGGCCTGGACTGATGATCGTGTGTATTGATTGGCTGAAAAAGCATGACTCAGAGTTTGGGCTGCAGCTAACCGGCTGACTCGCCTGGCAGGCCCTCGCACTCGTAAACACACAGATGCATGAAGCCAAACCTGCCGAGCGGCTGCTGGCTGTATGGGAGCTCAGCCAGAGTCGGAACACAAAGACGGGATGAATGTGCTGCGTGGGCCGTGCGCGCGCTCACTTCTACTTTGTGTTTGCATTCGTCTTCATGTCCTGTAAGAAGGCACGCCCAGCCTCGCCTCGCCTCCCCCTCCTTCAGCAGATCTGCGTTTGGACACAAGCTCAGCCAAAATATCCTCCCACAGCTGAGACCGTCCCCCCGAGCTGCGGTCTCACCCCCCCCCCTCCTCTCGCGGCAGATGGGATTACCCCTCACAGCAGGCGGATCCAATCAACACACCAGCGCGTCCCCTGATTAACACTCCTCTAGTTCATCATTAACTGGATTACTCTGTCCATCTTTACGTTGCTCTTTCCTCTCTGTCCATGAATCTCTCTCTCAGTCTGTCTGTTCCCCCATCAAACATTACTTTACGTGTTTGCCGTGTGATAAAGGAGGAATTGACTAATACTAAACGAATCAAGACAAAATGCTCGATTCAATCCTTAAATCAAATTCAATTAAAATCTGCGTCTGTGTGTGCGACCACAGGTGCTTCTCTAAATCACAGTTCTTATTTCTTCAGTAAGTCACTCCTTTGTCTCAGCCGAAGCTGTTATGGAAAAACTGTTTTCTGTTAGTAAAACAGGGATTCCAATAATTTGAAACATGCTCTGATTTGTTCGCATGTCTGGGCCTAAATGACTTAAAGGTGAAGCAGACCTGACGGCTGCAGCACAATCCTCCGGGGCAGACGTGCTGATCGACGCACTTCCACTAAAAGTTCTTGTCTTCCCTCTGACAGACCCTCGTTGTTATCGGGCTGTTATCTGATTACAGGAAGGATCCCACAGAGAGACACCTTTTTGTTTCAGAGGAAGATGATTTTGTAAAACCAGAAACACACGTCACATCGCTCTCTTCAAAGCCACCAAACCCCATTTACAAAAACATTTAAAGCTTGCAGAACACAGGTGCTGCTGGTCTGCTGCTGTTGTTGTTTGACTTTGTAGTTTAGTTAATATTGTACAACATTTCTGTAACATACATCTATTATTTATACCGCTTATCCTGTTCAGGGTCACGGGGGAGGGCTGGAGCCTATCCCAGCTGTCATTGGGTGAGAGGCGAGGTTATACCTGTCAATCACAGGGCTGACACGTAGAGACAGACAACCTTTCACGCTCACGCTCACACCTACAGGCGATTTAGAGTCACCAATGAACCTAACGAGCATGTGTTTGGACTGTGAGAGGAAGCTGGAGTACCGGGAGGGAACCCTCGCATGCACGGGGAGAATGTGCAAACTCGAACAAAGAACATACTAGCTGTGAGGCGACAGCGCTAACCACTGCACCACCGTGCCGCCTCTGTAACACACAATAACACAGAAAACAGAGTGAGGCAGTGGTCGCTCTCCTGTGTTCAAGGCAGAGTCTGGTGGCTCTGAAGAGAGCGAAGTAACGGCTGTTTCCAAAACACTTTGAACCAACTCGTAAAGCCAAAACATGACAGTGAAATCTGGCAGCATACAACCTCAGAACATCAGTTAATAAAGCCTCTCTTGGTTAAAGGTTGTTTTCTTTGCATTCGGCGGAGAAGGGATCGAGGGGCCTCGCCTGCTTTGAATTTGTAAAACTGTCCACAGGCAGTTAAATTAAATTAACACGGCCTTTTTTCGCTCTCTAATAAGAAGAGAAGATTTCAGCTGGGAGTAAAAAGCGAGTGTGCATCCCCGCATTCATTAGTGCTCCAGGAATAAACTCCACACATTCTCTGTCACACAAAGAAATCCCCCGTATATCACACACACGCTCACGCTCTGTGCGCCACACGTTCTATTTGTCAGTGAGAAAAACCTGCAGGCTCCCTCCTGGTGCAACCCGATATTCTTTCCTCCTCTCTCGGGTTCTTGCGCGTCAGGTGTCGGGAGAATATCTTCAAGAGCGTCAGAAAGTTTGGAGTCAGAGCCCGTCAGGAACGACTGCCTGCTGCCGCTCTCAGAATAATAAGGAAGAAGGGAACGAGGAGTTAGTCAGACGCGTGGGTCAGCCACAGGTCAGTCAGCTGATTAGTCACTGAATACATTTTGCTTTAGAATCAAAACCATTTCAAGGCAGGAGAAGCCACACGGCTCTGTATCCGACAGCCTGACCCGGACTCGTCACCTCAGCGGAGGTAATTTGTGCTGTCTGTGGAGTCGGGCCCAACACGATTGTCCGCCGTGGCAGTCAGTCAGGGAGCGGAGAGAGTATTTGGGTTAGGAAGGATAATCCACTCACCCCTAAAGAGGATTGTAGAATCTCACAGGCTTTGATGAGTTGTGAGCTGGTGTTTATTTCACCTCACAAGAACGGGGCTGTTTGTGTCAGAGCCAGGGCGCTTCAGCACGAGCACCACGTCACAGAGAGCATCGTGGGTAAGCGTTGCAGCGCTGGGGAGAGCGGGGGGAAAGGGGAGTAGAGGAAGAGGAGGATAAGGGAGGAGGGGAGGATGTTTCTGTGTCTTTGCTCTTTATCTCGGCACAGATCCGGAGGTTTTAGAGAGATGCTGTGATAACCGAGGCTGTGCTGACCGAGACATGGACACTGCAGCGCTAATGAGCTCCTCTAAGCTCAGTGATCATCCCCCGAAAAATGAGGCATTATTAGAAACGGAGCGCCTAGCATCAGAACAGACTTCCACCATTAAACACAGAAGGATGTTTGTTTACGAGAGAATGGGAACGTGTGGATGTCTCTGCGAGCATCCCTCCCTCGGCGCTCTGCACCTTTAATTGGCTCTCCATACCTCGGCTCTGAGACTCCAGGACCACCCTGCTGAGAGCGAGACAAGGGGGTCTCTGTCGTGCTCCCCTGCCGTTAACCTCAGAAAGAGCACATTGTGGCCTTAACGTTTAAACTGTAAGCGGCTGAGATATAGCTGCAGGTCTTACAGCTCGCTCTCATCCCCTGCAGGGGGGAGGACGTTTAATTAACGGGAGACAAAGCCTTTAATAAAGCAGCCGCACATAAACAATGGCAGCTGTCTCGGGACTCTCAGTGTTGTGACGGCCGCTCTGCTTCTGGGACTGATCAAAAACTTCAACTGGTATCTGTTGTTCCCGGCGACAGCTCTAAATATACTTACTCTTTGGTTTTATCCTCAGTGTCGGAGCGCTCAGATATCAGTACGCGCACTAGAAATGAACCCCTAAAGATCTCTAACTCAAAGCTCGGCTGCTCTGTGTATTCATTAAAACTTGGACCGACATTTTGCAGAGTTTTGGGTGGTCTGTGAGATTTATGTAACTGAATGAACCTGTTTCAACGATCTCCACGGCCGACTGTGGTTTTACATTTTCCACTCACCCTGCTGAAACACGGGAATGTGTCTGAGTCTTCAATTCTATACAGTCAGCGTACACCACGAGTCCTTTTCAAGTGTGTTTCAGTGTGTGTGTGTGTGTGTGTGGGAATCTAAAGGAAGCTACTGTTGGGCCCGGTGTCTACAGTGAGCTCTGCAGCAGAACACTTTGCTGGTGATCTATATATAGATGAAGACATTAACAGCAGCTGGGAGAAATTAAAGCTAACGAGGACGTTACACAGAAACGGTCACAGCAGCTCGGAGTTGTGTAACAATTAAAGCTGGAATCTGAGATGTTTGTTTAGTAAGAGGCTGTTATTACATCCATGTGTAACAGCAGCAAACATGAGAACACTGTGACAAAGACATTTTATTCTTACAGGGTCGATAATTACAAGACTGCAACTAGATTTATTGTTAAAATGATTTCCCATCATGCTCCTGGTGGAAATTTAGAAGAAGGAAACGAACAATGGAGCAGAAAAGGAAGGAACGTTTGGCCCCAGCTGGCCTCGTCTGTGCAGCACTGTTTGTTATAACTGGATGAGGCCGTAACGTTCGCCGCTAGCGAACTTAATACTAGCAGTGTTGGGTAATGTTACTTTTAAAAGTGTAGATAACTGTTGCGTTACCAAAAATTAAACCCTCTTTGCGACTCGTTACACGTGTTTGTTATATCATCAGGACGGCGTGTCGCCTGCTGTACGTCTACCTGTGAATGTATCGGCTCTACCGTCGTTGCGTCGCCTCGTTTACGGCCCATAATCTGTAACTCTGCAGGACTGACAGACGCAGTATAACCTTAACAGCTCTTTATTCTGCTAACAGTCTGATAGTGAACTGGGCAGAGGCGTACAGTATTAGGCACAGCTGTTTCCATGACAACAATACAACATGGGCTCTTAGTCCCACCAGTGTTGTGGAGCTGTGTTTAGCTGCAGATGCTTCACATTTGAAGTCGAGCTCTCCTCAGCTGACGAGCACTTCTCCTCCAGACACAGCTTACATTTCACCGTCATGTTGTTCTCGTCCCTTTCACCCAAACATTCAGAATAATGTAAATATTTACACAAAGTAAACGCTGTCCTCTCTGACAGCTCGCTAGCTGAGTTAGCTAGCTACACATGCGCACTGACACAGCTGTAACTAACTAATTACTTGACTTGCAGAACTAACACATTATGTTACTCGTTACAACAAGAAAGTAATCCGAGTAACAGATTACTTTTTAGCGTGTTACCCCCCAACATTAATACGAATATGTCTTTATTACAATGCTAAGATAGTGATGTATGTTTACTATGTTCACCATCTTAGTTCTGCAGGCTACATATTAGCACTGAAATCATAGATGACTCATTTCTGGTGAGTTTCTTTTTGGTCATAAAGTAAAGTTTTGGACAAACTGACGTTTGACTTTGTGGCTGTAGATGAATCACCAAAGTCCTTTGGATTATCCTCCAAGGGATCTTCAATATTTGTGGCAAAGTTTATGACCATTCATCAAACAGTCATCCACAGCTAGCTAGCTAATGACTTAAAGCAAAACACTTTCCTCCTGATTAACTATAGCTCGAGCATTGTCATCCCTGAAGTCATGTGTGCTAATAAAAACAGTACTAAGGTAAGGAAACTTAAGAAGTGCAACTGTAGCTGCTCCATCCTGTAGTTAAATCATACTACACGCAGACTGTGTGAGCCTGCACACACATACTGTTTGTCTGAGCAGACTAACTGTAGACACAGGTATCAGTCTGGGGAGGAACTATTTTTACAGCTACTTGTGTCACTGCAGACAGTTATGTAAGTACCAGAGTTTTTTTTAGCTGCGTACAGCTTTAATTCTTCTAATTGATGTGAGTGACAGGAGGAGAGCGTCCGCCCTCTGCAGACTGCAGCGCTGCCCTCTCCTCTGCTGCTGATTGAAATATTGCTCTCTTCAACCACTTCACTCAGTGAAGTGCTATGTTGCTGCACAGACATGCTTGATAGCATTCAATTTACTAACTGAATGAACAGGAATAACTCAGGATGGTGCTGCCCACACACAGGTACACACACATGTACGCACACACTGCCTCTCAGGGTTATGTCACAGTGAGATCAATAGGTGCTTCAGCTCTGTGTGATGCTGTCTCTAACTGTGAGTCTCGTGGAAACAAGTGAGATATAGAGCCCACTTCAGGATGAAATGATTTTCCCTGTGAAATACGGACAGAGTGCCCGACCCGCTCTGACAGCTCTGCTATTGAGACAAAATGCCCCTTCTAGTGATGTGTTGCCCTGAGGGGGGGCAGCAGCTTCCCTCAGCTCAAGTGGCTCAACAGCGTGTAGTCTGGTCCTTCAGTGACTCTTTGATGTCGGCCACCGTTTCGCCTTGCTTTTATTTAAAGGGGGATTATAGTGTTAACCACGGGCCCAAGTTCATACATACTGGAGAATAAATGGGTTCCAAATGTTTTGCTTCAGTAGATCTTCAGCCGGCAGCTTCAACACGGCCGTCATGTCTGCAGCCTGATCACTGATCACTGATCAATCAAACTACGCCAACTGAAAACCGCTTGTTTACCAGCTCAGATGTTTATATTAAGTGTTTGTCCACATTACAGAAAAGATCCACAGAGAGAGAGACATTCTGATTCAGGGAAGTTCCTGTTTAAAACCACAAACAGCCGATCGCTCTCATCAAAGCCACCAGACTCCACTGACAAAAACAGTAATTTTACCTCGCAGAACACTGGAGCTGCTGCTCTGCTTTAAAGGGTTAGTTAGAATCAAACACAGCATTTGTCTAACACACAAAAACAACTCAATGAGTGAGGCAGCTGAAGACCAGCAACTCCGGTGTTCTGCACGGTTAAATTACTGCTTTTATCAATGGAGTCTGGTGGCTTTGAGGAGATTAGTACTGGGTGTTTCTACATCTTCCTCTTTAAGGGGCGGCTGTGGCTCAGCCAATCGGAAGGTGTCTTGGGCAGATACAGAACCCCAAATTGCTCCCATCGGGTATGAATGCATCGATCATTAACTCTCAGATGTACGTCGCTTTGGACAAAAGCGTCTTCTACATGAAATTGTAACATTTACCAAAAAGGTCTGTCTCTGTCGGGATCCTTTCTGTAATGTTGTCAGACACTTAGAATAACAATCTGAGCCTGTCAGTGGAAACAATAAGAAGTTTTAATTGGTTGAATTTGCCCCCACAGGTTACCTTGCAGCCATTACAGCTTGTTTTGCAGCTTCCATCTTAACAATCTAGTGGAGCAATCATAAAACGTCATTCAGAGCCTAATATATGTAAAAAATAAAGCCCTGGTTTAAAGAATTACCCTTCGCCCCCGCCTCTTTGTTTAATATCCTCCGTATAGGATCTGGTGGCAGGCGGCACATCTTACAGCCGGAGAGAATGGATGCTGCTCCTTTTGTTTTCCTGAGCTCCTGTTGAAGTGAAGCCTGGTCCTGATCCAGCTCATTAAAACCCAGTTAATGTTTGTGCTGATGGCTCCGCAGAGACAGCCGGAGAGACACGCCAGTGTTATTCTTCCTCTGATGGAGCGTCGGCTCAGAGCCTTCACGGCTTACAGAGGGAAGAAATGCTCCAACAGTACGACTCCCCGCTCTGTAGGGATATCTTTAATTCACACACAAACATTCCCAATTTAATAATGTGCCTGTGAAAAGCCTTTTATTGCGTGCAGAGTATGAGCAAGTGTGTGTGTGTGTTTGGGTGTGTGTGAGAGAGACACTGTTGTTGTTGTGGTGGTGTAGCTGACAGGAAGACGACATCTGGAACTTAGGAATTAGATTTGTTTTAGAGAAAAACAACATTCAGAGGGTCTCTGTTTTATATTCAAATGTTGTGTCAGCTCCCCTCCCCCGCTCGGCTCTAATGAGAGCTTCCTTACATTTGTGTTCAATCATCTGTCAGAGATGCTCGCGCTCGCAGCCTCAGAGAAAACCCTCCCCACATGTGATTAAAGACACAAAGACGGCGTGCGAGCAGCACAAATTGTGTTCTTTCTTTCATTATGAGGGTAAATATGACATTTCTCAGAGAGGTGCTGCCTGAATTCTAAGTGAGAGCTCCAGGAAAATATATTCTGCCCGAGCATTTGTTGTTATTGTCGCGGCTGTGTGGTATCTGTGTGAGTGCTAAGGTCAGATAAGCGGCCTCTGTGTGAGGCAGGAGCTAGAGGTGAGCGTGCAGGGCGCTTCGGGCTGGAGGAGACGCTGCAGTCTGAAAGTGACCTTTTCAGTTTACGTTAACACGAACCTGTTGACTTTTATTCTCCTGTGGAAGTGACGCTCTTCACTGCTGCTTCAATGTCACAGAATCAGCATCATTTCATCAACATCTCCAGAAGTACTTTCACTCTTTCATCTGAGTGTAATCAGACTGACCTTTGACCCCTGTGTGCAGGTGTAAAGGAGCCTCTCACTATGGGCTCTCAGCGGACAGGAAGCGACGCTCGCAGGAGGGCGAGTGCACCGACAGCACGTCGGAGCTCACCATCGCCACGCTGCCCAACGACGGCCCCACCTCCGCCGCCGTGGCCCTCCTGTCGGACGAGCCCGGCCTGGTCAACCCCGCCTTCGACCCCAGCATGGAGGACAACAGTCAGTCGGGCAGCACCACCAGCCTGGCCGCCCGCAGCAGCACCAAGAAGAGTGAGTGTGAGTGGGCGATGTTTGTGTTTGTGTGTGGTCGTGTCCAGTCCTGCATGATGTCACCCGAGGAGAGAGAGAGAGAGAGAGAGAGAGATGGAGGCAGTGTGTGTTTTCAGGAATGACAGATTGATAGTCGATAGAGATTCAGGAGCTTTCTAGTCACAGAGTGTCTGAGTCAGACCAGACGTCTTCAGGGGTGAAAAAGTACACAGTTTAAGTACACTACAGATATGTTTGTTTTAAAAGACTCTTTTAAAAGTAGAAGCACTGATTTCAGTCCTCAGTATGAAGTAAGACGTGTCCCTTTGGCTGTTTCTGTGCTAAGCTAACTGAAGCTAACTTCATATTTGGAGACTATATCACTGAAATAATTCCAACTTCAAATAACATAAAAACAATACAGTGAAAATAATGAACATTAACTTTTTTCCAGCGTATAAATCAGTTGAAAGGGGAATGTCTTGCAGCTCATCATCGGCCATGTTGGCTGCTTCACTTTCATCCCCGTCTCTTCTCGAAGGCGTAGAACTGGGCAGGGACGGTGGGGACATGTTCCTACGGATATCCAGAACTTACTGAATCGTCCTGACCAATGATTTTGTTGCACTTACAACCAGCAGAGGAATCACTGATATGAGATAGACTCCAGAAATCTTGCAGCTTAAATAGACCGCCAATTGGGAGGAAAGGTTTGTCAGGAGACTGTGGAAGTGACGCATATCAGTTATTAAATCAGTGCAGCTCGAGCTGTCTGCCTGAGCTAGCTCGCAGGCGTCACCCCATTAATTAATATCGCTACCCTAATGTCTTCGGTTACAGCGTGACATTTGAAATGGAAACATGGTGAAAGCGTGTGGCATCAAAAGTTCGGCCACAACCTGCCGCAAGAACGGAGAAAGAAACAGGTCAGGCGCGCAATAATGTAAACAAATAATCCATAAATCTCGTCAAAAGATTAAAGCAGCCTGTAAAAATAATTACTATATTGCTCTTATTATATAATACAGATAACTTTCCTGATGTACGATAACAAAAGATTTGTTACTTCCTCTCGATGTAAGTGATGTGAGATTTACTCCTGCAGATTTGCAACATGTAACCAGGCGCTCGTTCAACCTCAAATACAGTCTTTGTTCTCTCTAATGCTCTCTGATAGAAATCCTGTTAGCCAATTAGCTGTGCTGCCTTGTTTTTCCAGCAATCCATAAAATCTCTCTTTGTGGAAAACAGTAAAGAAAAACAGAGAGCGAGAGCGAGTCAGTGAGAGGGCGGGGACGCTGTACCGTCAAGGAGAACTGGAAGGAGAGGGAGGTTAAATATAGCCGATGCTGGTGCGTGTTAATGCATCTCCCTCTCCCTCCATTTCTCCCACCTGTGTAACCAGGAAGCAGTCACGAGTGTTCCTCCCTCCCTCAGCCCACCCCCCGTTAGCGTGAGCGTGCAGGCAGTGGGGACACCAAATGACGCTGCACCAGCACTTTAGGCCCGGCCGGCTGAGCGCCCACCACCACCACAAGCACCACTACTGCTGAACAAGCTGTCAGCTCCAGAAGCGGCTGGCGCTTTTAAAGAATAATGTGGCTGTCAGGAGGCCTCGCATCTCCCGAGCCTGCAGAGGGAGGGAGGGAGGGAGGGGAGGGGGGTGCTGCAGGAGCTCTCTGTGCCCCGCTCAGTGCAGCCAGGCTGGGGCTGCTGCCTCTCCTCTGCAGCCTCCTCGAACCAGCCTGTCGTCTTCTAAGAGAAGTACGAGACAACCGTCGCTCTGGGAGGGTCTCTTCTGGAGTCCATGGCGTGTTACATCACTGCTCTGTAGTTATGCAACCATGTAACTATACTCGGCACAGACTGGAATTATTAATTAAAGTTGAAAGCTCCTCCATCCACAGAAAGGAAGCTTTATTTGAGCTTGTTGGAAGCAGCTCTCTAAATAAACCTTGGGAGGGGAGGATGGACGGGAGGATAAAAAAACAAACTCTTTGTTCCTCTCAGTGAGAGCGCTGTGTCGACACAGCGAGCGTCCACATACAGAAGGCTGCGGGAGAAAAACACAGTGTTCGGGCAAAAAGGCCGAACCTGGCTCAAGGTTCTCCTTAAAGGTGCGCTGTGTTTCCTCGTAAACAAAGGTGTTTAAATCGAGTGTTTCTCACCGAGATCTTACGATTGAACAACTGCATCTCCAACCTTATATGGTAAATGGACTGTACTGATATAGCGCTTTTCTAGTCTTTGCGACCACTCAAAGCTGCTTTTACACTACATGTCACATTCACCCATTCACACACACATTCACACACTGATGGCAGAGGCTGCTACGTAAAGTGCCCAACTGTCACCTATCAGCTATCACATTCATACCCGTTGGCTATGCCACCTGGAGCAATTTGGGGTTCAGTCTCAGGGGTTCTTGCCCAAGGACACTTCGACATGTAGCCTGGGGGAGCTGGGGATCGAACCTCCGACCTTCCGATTGGAAGACTCTACCACTGAGCCACTGCCGCCCCTTCAAGTTGTTTCAAAACTGTTAAAACATGTTAATGTTTCATTTTTTATACCTCTGAATATCTTACAGATACAATCTCGGATATTTCAGTTTTGTGCTCTTGAGCACCACCCACTGGTGATGAAGCTGCAGGGCAAGGCCGTGGACTCATGCTACATTACATGAAGTTATTCCACCAAGCTCCACACAGCGATCGACACAGATTCTTACTTTGGACACACAGAGAATTGGTATGAGATGTGTGCTCACAGATTCTCGGAGTGTAGACATTAGTCGGACTGACTGCAAATTCATGCCAGCAGTGCCTACATGTACCAGGATGCATTGCAATGGAGCAGCCTGCATTTCTTCTGCAATATACTGATAACTGTGCTGCAGTTACCTGAAGCATTTTAGACACTTTAATTTTTACTCTTAGCATTTTGTTGTTTATATAGACAGTATATATTCACATTATTATATTACTATTGTAGCTATAGAGTGCTCCTGTTGTAGTTTACTGTCCACTTTTATTAATGAGTAATTTCGTTGGAATGTCGTCTGTAGTTTTAATGACAATAAAGTTGATCTTAGTCTCCTCTGATTTAAATAAATCCAGCAGAATATCAAGTCAGCAATAGCTCTCATCAAGTGTGTCCTCATCCATAAAGTCCTCTGCGCTCACATGTTGGGATGCCATTTCCACGAAAAGTTTACTTTCATAGCCAGAATATGAGCTGAGGTGAAGACGGGATGAAATCTTCAAGAAAACCACACAGCACATGACGGCCCTCGTGTGCAAAGAACAACAGTATTTGTAGGAGCACAAAGTGAACCCCAGAGAAACAAAGAGATCCCACGATATCGCAGTAAAGACGCTCCGTCATTACCCCGGCTTTAAGGCATAAACAACGCGGGCATCTTCCTTCTGCACTGTGTGATTTTAGGAGGCGTTCCAGGAGCACAACAGTGTTACACAACAGCATCAGAAAAACTTAAATTGCTCTGTTATTACCCCCCCGCCTGATAACAGTGGAAAAACATTACCCCCTCATCGCATCGTCGTACCTTTACTACAGAACAGGGAGGCTGACGCTCCTGCCTGTACAAAGGGGCCAAACATCTGACAGACAGAGATAAGCTTGAAAAAACTGCTCTTTATTATGTTGCGAGTGTGTGTCCTTGTGCACATACTAACAGGCGCCCACTTGTTAAACAAAAAGCTCTTTGGATGCAGACCTGTGGAGGGTTCTAGTCGCCTCGTTGTGGCGTCTGGTAAACCTTGAAACTAATGACTGTATTATTCAAACTGGACCTCTTTGATCAAACAGGTATGTCGGCTTCTCGTAGTACCTATAGCAACACACCAACACAAGCCTCAAACAGTCACTGAGCCATGAGGGGGCCTCTGATTGGCTGTGAGGAGGCAGATTCAGACATGTCCGGGCATGTTGAGGGTGAGTTAAACTATAAAAGGCCTCTTTTTCTCCCCTGTCTTCCTCACAGTCAGAAACTTTGACCGGTCTTCAGTGAGGAGCCGATCCTTCAGGAGGTTGAACCGGGCGTTCAGCGTCCTGCGGAGGACCAAGAGCGGCAACGCAGTCAGCAATGAGACGTCCGAGGAGCGGGACAACGTCAGGAACTCCAGTGTGCCACAGGAAGGTACGGATCAGAGCCTGCATGTGTTGTCTTTCTGTCTTTAGTGTGTGTATTTTTGTGCCCTTTGTAGCGTGCCTCTGTGGTGTGATGCCACTGCTGCATCTGCACTTCCTGTTTCCCCCGAGGACGGTCCAGTGATGGCACAACGTGTGACCAAATGTGCGTATGTGTGATGTTCCCTCAGCTGTGCGAGCAGGGTGACACGGCTGGGAGCCCACAGTGTAACAGAAGCATATGTTGCTTTAATAATTCAGCTGCAGATTGCATAAGTCCACCGGTGCATCACAGGAGGCGGACCAGGAGGGAGAGAGGTAGCCTGAGGCACTTCAGGCCGGGACGGGACACAGGAGGTCACTGGAGATGTGGCTGATGACGTCCTCCATCACTCCTCAACCCCCAGTCCTTCCCTGCCTTTTTCATCCCCTCCTTTATCTCCCTCCAGCACAGCCAGGGTCAACAAGTTTGCACCAACCTGATGGAGTAGTCCCCAAGGAGAGCGGTGTTCTTGAAATACTCGATCCATAAGATGTTATGTAGAGAAGAAAATGTGCTCCAGAGGTATTTAATGTAATATCCACAGCCAGACCCTTGTGAGAGCAAAGTGGAGGAAATATAGTCGACCATTAAGAGAGCGTAACGTCGGAGAAGAACTGCAGAGGAGAAGGAATGTGGTATTACGTAAGGATGAAGGATGACGAATGATCGGGGACTAGATTATTCACTGAGGCCATCAATGACTGAGAGAATAGATTAAATATTCATTGGCCGCGCTGGAGAGACAAAGATGGAGGGAGAGGATGGAAGGCTGAAGATCAAATGGAGGGAGGAGTGGATACAGAAAAAGACAACAGAGATAAGGAAGCAAATAAATGCAGGAGAGGAGAGGCCAATGACAGGGAGTGTGATGAAGAGAAAGAAGGGTTACATAATAGCTGCAGGTCCCCGTGTTAATGTGGTCTCCACCCTGGAAGCAATCTGCTGCGATAACGACAAAATATTGACTTTGGAAAGGAGAAAGTGCAGCGTGAGTAGAACGAACGGCCGAGGTTACGGAGCCGAGACAGCCCACTGAGGGAAGGAAAGAGGGGAAAGAAAAAAGACGGGGGTGAATACATCTTCTCTGTCATTTATTGGCCGAGGCTGTTGGCCAAAATGGCCACAAAAAGATCCCCACCCACCTTCAAATGGTCCAATCCAGGATGTGTCATTCTGCTGTGAAGTGTAATTCACCACTTGGCATGAGGGGAGGCGAGCCTGCACAGACAGAGGGAGATAAACCAGCAGACAAGGACGTATCTCTGTGTGATTCTGAGGTTTGCAGTGAGATTTGTGCGCACACAAATCTCATTATCTAATTATTGTTCAGAAGACGCCTGTGTATGCTGGGCTGAAAATAAGTGAAAAAATTTCCAACAAATTTGAGCAATCGTACTTCTGAGCACCGTGAGCAGAATTATTTTGGTTCTTACAAGAAAAACACAAACTCTGTAACTTTACTTTCATCCCCGCCTGAGTAATAACTTTGCGGAAATCTGAAATGGAGGGTTTTCCCAAGCATACTTGCTGCAGATGTATGTGACTAATGAAACAAACATGGAGGGGGATGATCAGCCAAGTGAATTTTCCCTCTTGGCTTGTACAAGTTTGTTTTAGTAACCTGAGGGAGTAGAGACAGCTGGTTCCACTGCTGAACCTCTCCACTACGTCTACCTCTCCTCTCGCTCCACGTTTCTCTTTTTCTCCCACTTCCTCTCCTGTTTTATTTGGCTGTTTGTCAGATTTGTTTTTTCTTGTCGTCTTCCAGTTAGAACTAAACTCAGCCTGTTCTCTTCTCCCTCAGTGCTGGCTCTTCCTCAGCTGCATCACCTGATCCCTGATGGAGAACTCACCAGTATTAAGATCACGCGGGTGGATCCCTCAGAACCGCTCGCCATCAGCATCGTCGGCGGGAACGAGACCCCGTTGGTTCGCATCCTCATCCAGGACATCTACAGAGAAGGCGTCATCGCCCGGGATGGACGCCTGCTGCCTGGGGACATGATCCTGAAGGTATCGCTGTAAAAGATGGTTTCACAAATGAGTCAGAAGCATCAAAGCTGAAAGTCTCAAATGAAAACCAACGAAAACCCAAAAGTCTTTTAAATATGTAATAAAGGGACTTTTGTACATAATAGCAAAGATCTAAGGCTGCGTTCATACTGCAGATAAAAAGTGTGAACATGTTGATGTTTTTTAAACCAGTTTCATTGACTTTGCTGTCAAACTTGCATCTTTACTGTTTGAAGTCTGTTTGCTCTAAACTGCCCCTCTGTTGCCTTCTGTTGCCCTCTCAGGTAAACGGCATTGACATCAGCAACGTACCGCACTGCTTCGCTGTGGCGACCCTCAAACAGCCCTGCCAGCTCCTCCGGCTCACCGTGCTCAGAGAACAGCGCCATCGCTACCGCTCACATTCACACAGCCACCCACACGGCCACGGGCACGGCCACGATGTCGCCGGGGGCCACCCGTCTCACGGCCTGCCACACCTTCCCCTGAGGGACGACAGCATCCACGTGGTGCTGAATAAAACCGCCCCGGACGAGCAGCTGGGTATCAAGCTAGTGAGGCGGCCGGACGAGCACGGGGTCTTTATCTTTCACCTGCTGGAGGGCGGGCTGGCGGCACGGGACGGACAGCTGTGTGTCGGGGACCGCGTGCTCGCCATCAACGGGCACGATCTACGTTACGGAGCACCAGAACACGCCGCTCTGCTCATCCAGGTCAGTCAGAGGGTCTTTCCTTAAAGATCTTCAGTGTGAACGCAGGTCTCAGCATTTTACAGAAAAGGTCACAGTTGTTGGAGTCAAATGAGTCCACATGTTGTTCCAGACCATAAACAACTGTGCTCTGGTCTCCCGCGGGTCCCCGAGGTATTAAAGATAATTGTGGTGATTCAGGCTAATTGTGTTGTGCTGCTCTGTCGTGTCTGCACTCACTGCAGTTAATGGTATTTAATTGTAGTGATTCCCTGATGGAGCGGGCCATGCGGCTGCCGCTGGTTCCTGGTGGATGCCAGTCACTGGTGGTGTGTTTGTGGTTAATCGTGGTTAATTGCAGTGCGTTTGCGGCCGAGTGTGCAGAGATTCTGGGTCTGGAGTTCCTGTCGGAGCAGTCTGACCGGCTCTCGTGGGTCTCAGTGGAGCCAACATGGCCTCTGCGAGCAGACACTTTCTGTCAGAGATTAAGAACTGGCAGGGAAGAAATTAAATTAGTCCAATTAAGGCAATAATGGGCCGGACTGGCTAATTCAGGAGTCAGCTCAGTGCTGCAGAGAGCAGAGGGATCTCAGGGGGAGAGAGAAGCAGCCAGCCGGTCTGTGTCTGTTGGACTATTTGCATGTGAATGTGTGAATGAGAGTCTGGACCGGCAGTTTGAGTCACAGTCTTACAAAATAGGTTACTACAAGATTAAAGTCTCCTCAGAAGGCTTGTAAAACAAATTACAAAAACATGTTGATCTATTCTGCCTCGGAGGTGAATTCAATTTCATCTGTGGTGTTCACAGAATAAAAACGCGTTTGATTAAAACGACTTTTAAAATGAAACGTTTCAACGCCGAGAGCACAAATGAAATTACATTTTTTAATGTGAACGAACCAAACCTTCAAAAACAGTGAAGTATGACCAGATTTGATGGAATATTTCATCATTTTTTGAATAAACAGAATACTTTAGTTTTTGTCAGAAAAGAAGATTTTCAGCTCCGGAAAAAATTGAGAGTCCGCTCCAGGGGCGCTGGTTTAGCTCAGTTGGTAGAGCAGGCGCCCAATGTACAGATGCCACAATCCTGGACGCACTGATCGCAGGCTTGACTCCCGGTCTGCCGATCATTTGGTGCATGTCACCCCCCACTCTCTATTCCCAACATTTCCTGTCTATCTTCAGCTGTCCTGTGAAATAAAGGCAAAAAGCCTAAAAAATGATCTTAAAAAAAAAAGAGCCCACTCCAAATGTTCCTTAAATCAGCATCTCTCTCTACATGTCATGGCCGCCCGATCCAGATGTGAACCATTAAAACTGTTGTTGAAGCTGTGATTAAAAACCAGGTTATTCACCAGATACTGATCTGTGAACTCTTCCTGAGTGAAAACTTTCTGTTCTTTCAACATGAACTTATTTTCTTTGCATTTTTCAAGCTTTTGGTTTCTTAACCAGTCGTCACTTTCTGCAAATGAACAAACCTCTAAATTAAATAGTGGAACCCGAGAGTCTCTTCTGGAGCTCTTTATCTCGTCTCATCTTTCTGTTAAAAGACTTCTGCATCAACTGGTTAGCTTAGCTTAGCATAAAGACTTGAAACAGGGATAAAAAGTTAGTCTGAAGTTAACAATATCCACCAACCAGCACAAAGTTAAACAGGTTAATAAACTAACCACAGTGTAGGGCCAGAGGTCATTGTTTTACAGGCGATATTTGCCAAACCATTTCGTGACGACGACCGGTCATTTCTTGCTAGCTGCCCAACATCTGGCTCGTTGTAGTTTTTACACTTTGGTTATTAAAGGAATAAAACAAATCATTTATGGTGTGTAAGGACGGGCCATGTTTAAAAAGGATCTGTCCATATGATACGAATCGCGATAAACAGGTTACTGTTTATTATCATCTGTCGTGATATTGTAAGCGATGCAATATATTGTGCTCTTTATGCCGGTTTCATAGACATGTGTTCTTTGTTCTCTAAGCTAGCAATATGTGCTTTTTCCATCCTGTCTCAGCTGAATGTAAACAGAAATTCTGACAAAGCTTTTAGAATAGATACAGTGTCCGAAAACAAAATATGGGGGTGTTGAAGAGTATTGAAACTTCCATACAGCCCTACAGGAGCTCTCAGTCCTCGCTAACTGCTTCCCCCTGTTTCTCATGTTTGTGCTAAGCTAACCGCTGTTTTGCTGCAGCCTTAAATGGAACAGTCTTCTCAATGTTGGTTTAAAATTACCTTCACTTATTTATCATTCGCTTCTCATGTCTAATTTTTCTGTTGTCTTTTAATGCTCTGCAGGCGAGCGAGGAGCGCGTCCACTTCATCGTGTCTCGTCAGATCTGCCTGCCCACCCCAGACATCCTGCAAGAGGCTCCGTGGGCCATGGACGGTCCCCCACCATATTCCCCCGTGGATATCGAGCAAACACTCCTGGTGAGCAGCAAACACAGACGCATACACATGAGACACAAGCAGCACCGATACACAGAGGGGAGCTTTATTCCTCCGTCTCCCCTTCCCATGATAAATATTCCCTTTCAGGTGCAAATGATCCGTGGAGGTATTATTCCCCCATCAAAGCAGAGCGTGTCATTCAAGCTGTACAGCCGGCAGTCTTCTCCTCTCAGGGAATTGTAGCATCCACATCAGCCGTGTTTTTTTTTCCCCACACAGGATTAAGATTATCCTCCGCCATCCTCCGCTGAAAGATTTTCACTTCCTCACTGAACCTGGTGACGTCTCCTGTTCTTAGACTCATACAGTGATTTAACAGCTGCAGTTTTTAGTAGTTTCAAGTAGAAAATATATGATAACAAATGTGTTATAAAAGCAGCCAAAGATCAGCGTCCTTAAAAATGCATCTCATTCAGACAGGATACATCCTGTGAGAGGGATACATCGACATTTGGAAAGAACTAGATGAAAGTACAATTACAAGATTCATACCATTCTCATGTATGAACACTAAATGTGATGCTAAAGCCAGCGGGCGCTGCCATGTTGCTCATCTGTATCCAGAGTGTGTGCAGTAGAGATCGGCTGGTGGAGCCGCAGTATCGACATCCCGCCCTTTCCTCTACCCAAACACACCTTTACCTTGTGGCCTTGGTGTGTTGGAGCCCTCAGGTGGGCTCAGTCTGCAGCAGAACAGCTTCTTGTGTCGGTCTGAAGCAGATATTCACGCTGATGGAAAGTTCAATGACTGTAGTGTTAGTGTTAGTTACGTCTCCTCTCGCCGTTCCTCCTCTACTCAGCTACTCGGGAACAGAACGCTGCAGGAGCCCCATTTGTCAACAGAGCTGTCAATCATGAGGTCACGCCCCCTTTTTAAAGCATCAAATATGATATATTATGACCTACACTGCAGCCAGGCAGCAGGGGGCGATAGAGATGTTTTGGCTTCACTTTTTGGAAGCTGTCATGTCGTCTATCTTTGCTTCATATTTATCTTGCAGAAAGAAAATAAACCTATTAACCAAAATGGCAGTTACCTCGCAAGCTGTTTATCCCCTACTGCCTGTCTATATGCTAAGCTAAGCTAATTGACTGTTAGCTCTAGTGTTATTGTTTACTGTAATTCAGTTGGATGGGACAGACTTTGTAAACTATGCAGAAACCTAACTGTCTAATCTGTTTACTCTTGGCCCTTCATAAAGTTGTAGCATGCACATAACACCCCACACATTATCATACAGTGCACTACACTCCCACAGCCCACAGTGTGTGTGTGCAGCGTTCATGCAGATATACTCAGTGCCGTGCCCCGGGGTCAGTCATGTGACAGTGAGCGATCTCCTCGTGTGAGCGCTGCAGAAATGTGTGAATGCAGCACATTAGCGACGCAGCACAAGCTACATCCCATCAACCTCAATGTGTCCATGTGTTATTCATTACTACTCTGCTCTGCGTGGCTGTCCCCCGTCTGACACACAAACACACTAAATAAAATCCGACTGGCTTCGTCCCACACACTCACTCGCTCACCAAAACGCACATCATGACGTCTATGAATAAATCATCTCCTCTATATCGAACGTGGACTCAAAATGAAGAGGCACTTGAGCTGCCTGATGCCTTAATAACCATCATATATTATACATCACCAGTTATGCTAATGAGGTCATTTATTAATTACCACCTGCGTCTATGTCATTGGACTGTTGGTCCCATTGCACAGCATGGGCGGTGTTCATGTGAATTCTGCTACAATGAGGGAGGCGATCACACGTCCCTGAGAAAACAGACTTTATTAATATGCAAATGTGCTCCTCTGAATCTAATTAGATTATGTAGTGTATAGAAGGTGCCCTTGGTGTAACAATTAAGTTAATATCATGTTTGCTTTGAGTTATTGTGTTTGTTAAAATGTGGATACACAATGAGAGAGACGTAAGACAAAACAACATTGATTATAAACGTCCTTTTATGTCTATTACCACTGCAGGGCTGGGGGATGTGGCAACAAATAGGACCTCAATTATTTGTTGTATATTGATTAATTTTTAAATATCGATCAAGACATAACATCGGATAAGGCTGCCAGTTTAGAGTTTCCTAATAATGGTGGAGGCTTGGAAAAAACGGATGTTTCACGCGACATGCACAAACACCACAAATGTATTGTTTCTGTCTTTAGTAGAGATAATCAAAACTGTTAAATAGTGTGAATAAATCTGTTTAACTTCAAACATCAGTGTTTTTGCAACACTTTGACAGACAGCATGTGAGCAGGAGAGCTGAGCTTCTGCTAACATTAGCTAAGCTTCTGCTAACGTTAGCTAAGCTTGTTTCTAGCTTAGCTTGATTTATTTCATTGTTCATGTGTTTTTTAACAAATCTATAAAATAAATAATCTCCTCCTCTCCAAAACAATTTGACCCAGTAAAACACCAAATACAGCAGTTTTATGTTAAAAGATAAATCTGTGTCAGGATGTGTGGTGAGGAAGCTGCTAGCCAAGCTGCTGCTAACATTAGCTAAGCTTGTTTCTAACTTGTTTTAGTTCTTTCTGTTTTTTTAACAAAGCTGAATAAAGTCTGCTACTATGCAAAGCAATGTGAAACGAATTAGTTTCATGTTAAAAAGCGCGAGTGTCAGGAAGTCTGCCGAGCGGCTAGCAGCTTCCTCACCAGACATCCTGTTATTAGCTCAGATTGTTGTGCGATAGAAATTTTGCAGTGTTCATCCTTCACAAGGATTTCTACTCTTCAAAACAAACAGATCCAGTAAGTGAAGCCAGTAAAAACACTAAATAAAGCAGTTTCAGGTTAATTATCCGTGTCTCTCCAACACTTTTTACCGGACACAGGATGTCCGCTAAAGAGGCTGCTAGCCGAGCTACTGCTAATGTCCATAAAATAAACATGGTCAATTTGTGTCAACAGTCTTCTCACTTTTTAGAACATAATGGGGGATCACTTTCATGCCCCTCCTGAAGACGTCCACTCTTCAACGTAATTATTGCAAAATATGAAAAATATTACATGAAGTGTTGGGACACAAACAGCTCTGTTGCTTTTATATTACCAATATACTTCCAGTCTTTTGAACCTGACCTGAAGGCGCTCTCTCCTTGTTTGCTTCAGGACGCCTGTCAGAAGCCAGCATGCTATGAGAAGACAGTGACTCTGACCAAGGAGCCGTATGACTCTCTGGGTATGACGGTGGCAGGCGGCATGTCCAGCCGAGGGTGGGACCTCCCCATTTATGTCACAAACGTGGACTCTGACGGAGTGGTGGGACAGGAGGGCTCCATCCGCAAAGGTAATAATGAACTGCTCCTTAATGACTCTTTTTATGACTTACCTGCACACTCAGTCTAATAATTATCAGAACATTACTCGCGTTATTTATGACAATGTCTTGTTCAGCGCTTTTGTGCAGATAATTACTCACTGATAGAATGGAGTGTTGTTCTGTGAGGCTGGCAGACTGTCAGGGATTCAGCTTTGATGATGAATACTTTTTATATAACAGACGGGATGATTGATGAACACTTAAGATTCATGTTTCATTATGAAGTTTATTCAACCAGCAGAGGAACTCAGCGGTGCTGCTGTGGTTCACTGCTCTGCAAATTGGCTCTAACACACTTAAACAAAAAGGCAAACAAACACGAGCAGAGCAGTACTCAGGACTTATTGTGTTCCAGAGCAGGATTTGTGGAGTGCCTAATTATTCTGTTATATGGAATCAGTCAGCTTTGAAATAGAGCAAAAACACGGAGCTGCACACAAACAGCTGTGAGAGCATCAGTCCTGATAAGGTGTAATACAGTTGAAGGCAGGAAGGGGAGAAAATTCAGCCCAGACTGCTGATTCCAGCACATCCACCCTATAACATTACCATATTAAGGCCTGTCATTACACTCAGCATCCCCGTCTCAGGATGTGTTTGTGAGAGGAATGAGAGAAATGCTGCTTTGGAGACATAAACTGAGTCTGTTTGTCCTGTGCACGGTTCAAGGTGCACATCACTGTATTCATATGGGACGCAGCAGCAGCAGCAGCAGCAGCTGTCCCTGTGTTCTTATGAAACATGTTTGTGTGTTGTGGTGGACTCTTCATTCTCATTTGCATATCTGCACAGAGCAAACGTGTCCTTTGAGTTGCTCTCTCGCAGGCTGGACTGTGCTGTCTGCTTTTCTTTGCACCACTTTCATCATTAGGAGGTTTTTAAAGCGCAGGTGTTGCCTGGTTTCCATCCCTTTGTGTGAAGCAGGAAGATAGCTGAATATTAATCAGGCAGATGATGAGTCCCTGCCCTGTGAGGTCTTTTGAAAAGCATTTAATGAGGGCAGAGACCCCGGGCAGACGCTGAGCTGTGCTGTTCACTTCCTCCCCTGCAGGCGACATCTTGCTAAACGTGAACGGGGTGGACCTGACGGGGGTGACGCGAGGCGAGGCCGTGGCAAACCTGAAGAACACCTCCTCTCCTGTCGTGCTCAAGGTCCTGGAGATGCGTCCTCCGGAGGAGAGCCTGCAGGAGTGCGTGCTGCCGCCCTGTCTCGTACCCTCACCCACAGACAGCACCAAGAGCCCACTGCCCAACGACGATTACTCCCCACTGTGGGTGTCATGGCTGCAGCTACCGAGGTGAGCGCCCATCACTGTCTCTGTTTCCACGCACAACACATTTTTCTACTTTCTCTGCTTCTTTTTCCTGAGCCCAGTTTAATCTCCACCCCCTCACTGGTCCCTGTGACCTCTGCCAGCTGGTGCCAACTGACATTATGACAGAGGCAGCTGGGGAGAGAGCTCATTATACTTTCAAACTAACTTTTCTGCCTTAATATTCACGGCTGTTTTATCAGCAGAACTTCAGAGAGTGAGAAACTTTCTGTTAGATGAAAATAGGAATTAATCTTACTGTACTGCATCGTCAGGAGGACAGGAAACAAATACTGTGTCTGCCTGAAGTGAAATGAAAATGTTTCTCTTCAAACTGAATTCACGAGGAGTCTAAACTGAGTCCTGAGCCACCACGGGAGCGTGGTCCACACCAGCGGGGACACTAAATGGATTTGAATATAATTTTCACTCAGCCCTGAGCTATCTTTATGAGGCTGATATAGAAGTCGCACTGCCCTCTTTGTGTCTCACCTCCTGGGAGGAAAAGTCACACCTTCATTCAAAGATTAACCCGGCCTTTGTCTTCAGAGCACGCCTGGTTTCAGCACACACTCAGTCTATAGATATACAGCACAGTATGTGTAAAGTTAAAGTTGCAGTAGAGAGATTAGTGTTTTTAATCTCTCTCTTGGCTCGTGCAGGCATCTCTACTGCTGCAAAGACATCGTCCTGCGGCGGAGCACCTCGGGCAGCCTGGGCTTCAGCATCGTGGGAGGTCAGGAGGAGGTCAACTGCAATCAATCCTTTTTTATCCGCTCCATCGTGGAGGGGACGCCGGCCTACAACGACGGCAGGATACGGTATTCAGCCTCTGTTTGTCTCTCTGTACTGCTCATGAGCACGATGTGTCGGGAAAGATCAAAAATCATTTCTTTTAGTGCTGCAACAACAAATTAATTTCAAATTTAAGTGATTTTTCAGGCAATATTGTCAAACATTTGCTGGTTTCACTTTTTTAAATGTAAGGATTATAGAGTATTATAGAGTCTTTGGGTTTTGACGTGTTGGTTTGACAAAAGAAGCATTTTTATTGGACTTTTTTTGAGTTTTATAACTTTCTCGTAGAAAAATGCATCAATAACAAGAATAACGGTTACTCATATATTCCACAGGATCCGTGTCCGCTGCGTTCCGTGTGCGCCACGACCTCTGGAGTTGATCGTGCCCATTCTAGTCAATACTCGTGTTTCCACAACACGCGCCCCAGAAGCGCCTCTCCACTCTGCTCTGCTAAAAGTACACACGAGTATATTTAACACCATGTACAGACCGTTTTTATATCCTCTCACCATATCAACATTAGGTCATAAACGGTGACTCAAGGCCAGTCAGTCAGTCAGAGGGTCCCAGAGGTTACTCTACGCCACGATGGGAAGTTTATCTCGGATGTGCAAACTGATCTTTTAACATTGTTATCGCGTGATTTTGCAATGTAGTTCTCCCGGGATCTTGTGATGTTGCTAATCTAGCTGCGTGGGCCAGCGCTCCGCTGCACCGCGGTCCATAAACGCCTCCTGTGGGGTAGGGCGCGTGCACACGGAACGTGGCGGACACGGATCCCGCGGGGTCCAGGTGTTCTCGTTTCAGCCCTCATTTCTTGTTACGCTCAGTCTTTCCCATGTTATTTCAATAATCCTGACTAAAGCTAACTCTTTACTCCTTGTCGCTCTGCAGGTGTGGGGACATTTTGCTGGAGGTGAACGGGAAGAGCACATGGGGGATGACCCACACGGCGTTGGTGCGTCTCCTGAAGGAGCTCCGGGGCAGAATCACCCTGACCATCGTGTCGTGGCCGGGCAGCCTGATGTAGCTCTGCGCCCTCCAGCGCTGCGCCAGCGGCACCGAACAATGAATGTGGGAGGCGGAGCTTCAGACCTCGCTGTGTGGGAGGAGCTTAGAATAGAGCAGTACATGTGTGGATTTCTCACTTCTGACGGACAGCTGAGACTTTTCCAGGAGTTTGGAGAGGGACAAACACGAGACTGGATTTTTACCAGAGGTTGACTTGCCCCTCCAGGAACGCTGAGGCGGGAGGATCCACGACGGAGCCACTTCAAGCTCGGATGTTTAGATCTGTTTAGAGGACACGCTCACTCTCTGGCACAGCACCCAGAGGGGTGGATGGAGAGGAGACACAACACGTTGCCAATTCCAGTAGTTAAATATTAGGGTATGCGTTAAGTTGGACTCACATTTCTTTACTGTAAATGTTGGGTGTCTAAAAAAAGTTCTGATCCAAGCACTTGTAATACGTTTCTTCTGTTTGTTTGTGGTATGGCCTTTGAACTAGGCTCCATCCTGTTTGTACTGACAGTGGTTGTCATCTTCATCCGTTGACCTGACGACACGTTGCCAAGTAGAAGTCTGTGTTGAGGTTTTTTTCTTTGGTTTCAGAAGCTGCTTAGTTATCAAACCACTGGCAATAAAAAAATATATAAAAAATAAGGATCAGTGTGTTCATAAGATGTTAAAAAAGATATTTAATTAGGTGACATTGTGGAGGCCTTACTCATTTTCTTACTTTTAAGAAAAAAATCTGACTTGGTTTGTGTGTGGACGGTCTGAGGCCCGTCTGCTGTGGTTCTGTCTGTCACGCTTCGGCCTGTGTAGTATATCTGATGGTACTTTTGGTTAAATGATCAATAAAGTCATTTGAAAAACAAAGATGTGCGTGAGACGTCACTTAAAAGCTGCACAGTCTCCTAGCTTCTCTCATAAAGTCAGATCTCAGCGCGACGCCGCGGGCAGCTCTGCTCATTAAACAGATTATGAGGCTGAGAGTCAGTCAGACTTTAATTTCCTCTCTCGGTCAGCAGAGAACGTCTTCTTCTGCTTGTCCTTCTTTTTTCTTCTGGGCTTTTTGTGTTTGCGGCTCCTCTGACTTTCTCCGTCCTCACCAGCCTCCCTCCTGCTCCTCCTGCTCCTCCTGCTCCTGCTGCTACGGCCAAAGCAAAGATCACAATCACAATACATCTGTCGTCTTTTAATCTTTTTCATTAGGAGTATATGTGCGTGTGGGTGTGTGTGTGTGTGTGTGTGTGTGTGTGTGACCTGTATGATGATGTTTGCGATCCCCCCTCTTCGTCTCTGTCCCTTCTCTCTCTATCTCTGTTTCCTTTGCTGATTCTTTCTAAACCCCGCCGTCTGTGTCCTCGCTCTGTCGTCCTCCTGCGTTGCTCCTCCCTGCTGAGAAACATCACACATGCACGGAGCGTATCTTTGAAACTGGAGGGATATAACACAAAAGGAGAAAGAGCTCATGGCCCTGGAATGAGACGGCTGCTCTGTTCCCTCTCCTCCACTGGGACAGAGATAAGTCAGAACTCGGGGGAGCAGAACCAGAAGCACAGGGCCTGCTGTTTGCCTGCCTGAGCCTCTGCAGCCTCCCCCCCGGCAAAGGCTTTGAGTAACAGCGAGCCTAACACGAGAGTCACAGCAAGAGCTTTACGTTAAAGCCAAGCAGCCGTGCTGCAGTCTCCACCACGCTAAATAAATCTAATATTCAGAGCAGAAGACTGATCATCACTTCACACGTCACGAGTCCTCATCTCCACTAACTTGTTCACTGCCTCAGCCCTCCTACGTGTTACTACCCACTGCAAACTGCGACTTTAAGGTGACACCACCCTGCAAGCGTCGCCCTGTGAGAAAAACAACCACTTGTTTCAACGTACTTGCTCCCGCAGTCCTTCGCCCAGCACAGCTCGCTCCCTAAGCTGAACACAAGTTGAATCACTCACTCAGTCAGAAACTCGCTGGTTAAGCGGTTGTGACTTGCGAGTCAGTGACTCACTGGATTATTTGATACCCAGAAGTTCTGAAACCATCCGAGTGCTTCAAGCCCCCCGGGAACAGCGCCGAGCTTCAGAACTACATTACAGACTGGTCAATAGAGCCGGGTTTAAAAAATCTATTTTTTGGAATCAAATCGATTCTTATTTGAATGACCCAATATCGATTAATAAATCCCCAGATTGATCTTTAAAAATATGTGTAAAAATGTGTCTGATCACTCACGTTTCTGAGCGTATCTGAATGCAGCACGACCCAGCGCATCCCCCCAAAACACAGCAGTGGGGGAGACATGCCCGGACTTGTTCATTGCACCTACTACGGAGACATCAGGGATCGCTGTCCGAGTCTTTTTATCGTGTGTGCGTCCATGAATATGTAAGTTAGTTTTGCACTGAAGTTTATGTTACTCGTTAGCGTCATGTATTTTCGGCATGTTGTTATACAATATGTCATGGTTTCAGTTGAAACAAGAAGGTTGAGAGAACCGAGACGCAGACAAGATATATTTAAATAAAACAAAATACAAAACAAGGCAAAACAAAAGGCTCATTCGGTAAGAGTAAAGGTATCAACATTGAGGGAGAAACACAAAGAGCCAAGATGAAAGTCCACACAGGAAACACGACGAACAAGGTTACTGGATGAAGGATGACGAGGTCACGGACACAGACTCAATGAACTCGCACAGACGGGTAGGAACACAGAGACTAAACACACACAGGATAATCAGGGACAGGTGAGACTAATTAACACAGGTGAACACAATGAGGGCGGGGCACGCAATCTGAAAGGCGGGAAACGGAACAAAGGAAGGAAGTAAAACAAGACATGACATACAAGGGGCAAGAACTACAAAATAAAACAGGAAACACTAGAAACCAGACGCAGGACTACAAAGTAAAACAGGAAACTCTCTAAACGAAATGCATCACTAAACCAGACTAAACCAAGACAGGAACACAAGATACTAAATACAAAACTAAACAATGACGACTCATGACACAGGATGCCTCTCCCTAAAACTCTCGTGTGGTTTTCTTCTTCGCGCTTTGGGATCTCGTGGCCAAATCTCGCGCAAGTTGAAGCCCAATTTGTTTAATCAAAACCAAGAGACGGATGGAAAAGAAGTTAATAATCTGTCTAATTCATAAATTGTTAACATTGTGTTGACTGCTGTGTGTTGGTCATGTTAAATAAAAAGTATGTGATGTAACTTATTTTAGGGTCAGTTCTGATTGACAAAAATCGATATCAACTCGGATCGGGACCTTGTGAATCAGAATCGAATCCAACTGAGAAACCGTATCGAAACCCAGCCCTTCTGGTCAAACCGTGTAATTACAACTTCCTGTGCTTTACTGTCACAAACTGATCAATTAGGTCCAAAAACAATCAGAAGGTCGAGAAGTGCTGCGCGGTTACATTTAATCACCGTTAATGTTAGCGGAGTGCTAAACGGGAAGCTAACTGTCCCACAATGCAATGCTTCATCTGCACCAAAAACCGACAAACATGTGGTGTCAAAGCAAGAGGAGACAAGTGATGGTTTAAAACGTTGTGAGCCACCTGCACAGCGTCCCGTTCAGCAGCTGCCATGTTTAAAGGATGCGGCCTATTACAGGGCGACCTTCAGAGGTAATCAGAGGCAGGTCAGCTGCAACACCGTCTCCTCCGGAAACACGATTCACGACAACATAATTACAAGTTAGCACTAATAGACTCTCAGCTCATTATGTTGCAGTTAATCGGTTATGTAAACTTTTCTGCAGGAAGTGTGTGAGACAAACGCTCAGCGAGGACGGCAGCAGCAGCAGCTCCGCTCTGACTGCTTCCACAGCACGGGGATTATTAGAGAATATCTACAGCAGCTGTAAATGATGTTACATAACGTCAGGAGGAATCTTTGGTAGTTGTTGTTTCGACCTTGTTTTATCTGGAGAAATGTGAGCAGTGTATCCTGAGCTGCCTCTCAATAAACAAACTGCACACACACACACACACACACACACACACACGCACATCTCTGGGAAGTGATGCTCCTGTTATAGAGGAGGAAGAAGAGTCCCTCAGGCCCAAACACAGCACACTGAATACAGATAATACTGCAGGCTGTTTGTTGCATTAAAGAGGAAACCTTACAGTCTACCACTGCTTCCCTCTCGCCCTCAACTTGGCACAGCTGGCAGTGTGAGAATAATCGGCCTGACCTTTAAGATTCATCACATTTCTCTGTGCTTCTATAAAAGTCTCATCTCGGCCCAAAATAGTCCACAGATACTGCACTGCTACACAAACAGCTCACACATGGCTGCAGTAATTATACCCACTCACTGCTCCACGGAACAGAGAGGGAGCCTTCGGGGCAGAGTTGTTGCGAGTACAAAGCTAAATATATTCAATATTTGGAGACAGCTCCTCTGTTAGCAGCTGGATGAGGACCCAAGGCCCGCATTTGTTCTTGCTCAGAGCCATTAGCTTTAACACAGAAACAAGCAGCTCGCATAACACCAGGAACACAGTCAAACAGTTCCCAAGGAGGCCGTGTTAGAAGGAGTAAATTATCGCTGGCCGGCCTCAGGATTTGTTTTCACATTTTATGATTTGATTCATTAGAGGAGGCTCGGCCTGTCAGGGCGGCACAGTCGCAGGATTCATAAGACGACTGAGCCTGAGCGCCGTGTAATTCGGGCCTCTCCGTCCCTGCAGTCGTTTAGCCGAGACGCCCAGCAGCCTCACTGCGGATATGAAACACAGTTTGTGATTGACACAATTAACATGAAAGTAATATCCACAGAAATAAGCAGCAGCTGCCAGTGGAGGGAGGGGCTGTGACGAGTCGGGGAGCAGGAGGTGTTTCAGCTACAGTTTGGAGCGCCTGTTCCAGCGTGGCAGAACTTTACAGCTGAATTTAAAGGGAAAATACTTCCTAAACCATGATGCAGCTTTCCAATCCCTCCCTCTGCCTCTATCCTCACCTGTCCCCGTGTCACATTCATGTCAGTGATAATCATGCCTCATATTTACATAAAACAGCCAATTAATATGTTAATTCTGCTAATACGACCCTCCGACACGTCCCATGGTGCCGTGTGTCTAACAGGAGCTGCACAGTCAGTCCCACTTAGACTAATGACACCTGCTTCTGTGCTCCTTTAAATGTGCATCAAATTATTTTTATTAAAGAGACCAAATAACATTTTTATTTCAGTGTCACAAATAAGATCTCACACCTGCTGTGAGGACGGCGACGCACCATGAAACTGATCAGCAGCTGTGTGAGTTCTTTGGATGGTAAAATAAAGATGTTTTATTGATGCAGAAAATAACAAGATTCAAGGTTTGTTTATTTATTGTGTTCCTGGAAAAATAAGGCTCTGGGACTGTTTGATCCGAGGGTTTATAATGATGTCCTGCATCATGTTTGAGTGCACCAGCAAACCCTCAGAAGCAGCTAGCCTGTAGTTTAGTGTGGCTCTCTTAAGGTTAGTAACATTTATGATCCTGAATATGAACAGATATCAGCTGCCTCTGTTTGCAACCAGGAAATGTTTTTAAAATAATCATATCATTACAAGCACATACATCTACGTGATGCGTATAAAGAGTTAAAGGTTTTTGTTTGTGCAGAAGAAAAGCCGTCGGTCTGTCACGTCCTAACATCCCCTCAGAGTCCGCTCAGTCCCTCTGAGCAGCCCGAGAGGCTGTGACTGTCGGGATGAAAGACATTAAAGTGCAGCTGTAACCGTCGATGTTAAACTGTCCCTCTGTCTGCTGCTTCAGAGGGAAGAATTCAGCGATTCTACTGATCTATAAAAATCTCTTCTTACTCATCATTTCATTAGAAGCTGAACACTAGAGTCCATGTCGTATTTTTGCAGAGAGCTGATTGGTCGGTGGCAGCTCTGTGTTAGATTAAACGGTGAATATGTTTTAATGACATCACAGTTTTCTCTTCACATATTGAGGAAATATTCAGTGAGATACCTGGCAGGCTGCCACATTGTATTTATTTTTTGTTTTCCACTAATTTAATCCGTCTTGCAGAACAGATTCGGCTCTGAGTGACTGATAGGACATATTTAACGGTTACGTTTACAGTGCAGTTTTCAGCGCTCAGCAGCGCCCTCAGAGTCAGCTGGAGAACAGTTAAACACCGCCGCACTCATCAATGTCACTTCTCCCTCACCGACCAATCAAAATCAAGAAGGGGCGGGACTTACTATATCAACTTTGTGAACAACAATGGCGGAGGAGAAGCTAATCCTTTCGTTCTTTCGAGGGCTGCTGCTAACGTCGGGACACGATTCCTCTCATTGTTTTATGTTTCTCTGTAAAATGTGAGTAAAATCAAATATGAAGCACAGAGTGATTTGAAACAGACTGAACGGTCACTACCAGTGAAGTGCCAGCAGACAACTTTAGTAACCTAGCAACAGTAAGCACCGGTGAGAAGCGCTCTGAAGCTGAGGTCAAAAAAGCACCGTGAGTAGACACAGACCCTTTGCACAGTAAAAGTCAGCAGAGACTTTGACATCAGATTTTTTATTAACATTTAACAGAAATCCAAAACTTTCCCTAATATTCACCGTGTTAAAACGTAACCACCGAGCAAAGACTCAATGGGAACGCTGGAAGTGAGGGATGATGTCCGACTCTTCTAAATGTATGTTCAGGGTTGAATTGGTGAAACTTTTTTGTATAACAGGTTTGGTTCTGTCAGGAAGAACTCTGCTGCTGGAAGTTTTCTTTCATGTCTTTATTGTTCAGATACTTTGCTTTACTTTTTTTACCCCATGGTTTTATTTGGCCAAACATTACTGGATTATAGATGAAACAATGTTTGTGTAAAAGCACCGATGTGAATCAGTTTGATCCAAGCAAAACAAAAGTGCAACTTAAGCCGCTTTCCCACTGGTCAAAAAACCTGCTAACACTCGTCTTTTTTGCTTAGTGGGAAAGGTTCCAATCAGCATTCAGACCCGCGTCACATGACTCTGCAGTAGACCCGGGTAATTATCGCCTCGGCTCCGATCGGCATTGATGGGAACACAAAACCCGTGTCGTCTCGCTAATCTCAGCCCCCTGCTCCGTAACTTCTGCGACTCCTCGTCATCTCAGCTACAAACTCCGCCCGTCTCCGTCCGAGCAGAGCTCTAAGCAGGTTTTCCCAGATCTGAAAAACCTGCGTCAACACGATAAGTTCAGGTGGGAAAGAGGTTTTAGAAGCCGATATTTCAGAGATGGGGCCTCAGATCGATTTAAACATATAAAATAAGAAAAGTGAAACCTGACGCTGAGCGGGTCAGCAGATAAACATGTTTGTTAAAGATCACCTGTGCAGAGCAAACAGGTGAGCAAGTGTTGCTGGGTGTGGATGGCAGGAAAAAGAAGCTTCAGGAATGTAATGCAGCTACGTGTGTAAAGCTAAGACAAGAAGTGATGCTGTGTGTTTCATGTATAAAGACAGACTGTAGGGCCCAATGCTTTGAAACTCAGCCCTGCAGAGGGAACATTTAAATAGATTAGGTCCAGACCCTGAGACGAGCTCTGGAAAGAAACGAGTTTCATGCCTGAAGTCGAGTCAGAAAGAGAAAAAGTATGTCACATTAAGGGATAAGTTGGTTTGGGAGGGAAAGAATAAAAACAGATGTAGGTGGAGGAATGTAAAAGCTCTAAGACGGACCCTGAAGCCGGGATAAAAGCTGCATTGGGCACAAAAGCATCCGAGGAAACCAAGTAAAAGACGGGTTTACCTCCACATCTCTGCCTGCGGTGGAAGCAAAGCTGCAGTCTGGATCTCACCGCGCCTCCTAAACTGGAACTGAGACGAGACTGTTCATCCAAAACACATGGCTGCCGTCAGAGCTCTGTTTCTGAACTCCAGGCAGGACTTATGAAAGTTGTCTCCGTTGTGCACTGAATCAGGCGGGATGAGGCTGTTGTTGTCGACAGGTGCTAATGTGTTTGGAGGCTGTAAAGTCTACCAGATTTAGCTGTTGTGAATTAGCGTTGCCCTAATTCTGTTTCTCTGCGTTGTGTTACAGCTGCCCTTTTTTCAATTACCACTTCCTGTTCCATATTCAGAGTCAGCCTTTGTTACAGTGAACCAGCCTCACAGCGCTTTCTAATGAAGCTTTTAGTGCACGTTTAAGCAGGGACACAATTATCATTTTAATTTCCTCATCGCAGCGAGAATTCTACACTCTTATTATCCAGTGAACTTCTGTGTGAACGCTTTGCTGCCCAAGGTGTTTAAAAGAGGTTTCTTTGAACGTGTGCGTCTGTGCCATGTGTAGGAAATGGAACAACATTAAAAGTGGATACTGTGCGTTGGCAGTGTCTCGTGTAAGTGTGTGCATATGTGCACATGAAAGAGACGATGACAGAGTCTGAGGGGGTGCCAGCTGGAAAGATGAGAGCAACATTTATCATCCAGAGACGTAATCTCTATTTATGAAGAATCTGTGGGCAGGGACGTGGATGTTAGGGACGGCAAGTGTTCTGGTTTCCATTTAGTCTGAGTAGTATTGACCAATCACGTATCAGCAGGCTTCAGTGTATGCAGGAAAAAACAGTCTGTGTGGAGAGCAAAAGCAGGCGGAGCGTAATCCACCGTGATGACATCACGGCTCCCATCAGCGTCATCTGACGACGAGTTAGCTTCTTATTAATCTCTATAAGCATCTGCATGCTAACAGCTAACAGCTAACAATCTGCTCTAGATCAACAATCCAACTGGAGATAAATTATTTTGACACAGTGTCATGAATGCTGTTCAGCGTTTAGATTTCCAGACTTCCTCGAATGCATCATAAATGATGGCTCCGCCCTCCGTTCAACAAGCTTGTCATGTTAAATTAGTTTTCTTCTCCTCTTGAGGACAGACCTGAACACACGGTCGCTTCTCAAGCTGCTAACTGGACTGTAAACAATGCAGCGCACAGAGAAGGGAGTCGTTTATTGCTACACGCCCGGCATGTTCAGCGTTGTCCCCAGATATCGTCCTCAGACTATAGCCGATGGGATCTGAATTTGTCACGAGATGTGACTTGAAGTCTTGTAGATTAAATGTTCATCAGCTCCTCGGCCTGCACTCACTGGTTAAAGTCATAGATTGTAAAAACAGTGGATGTAGCCACCATGAAGTCAGCCATTGGTTTTTCAACTGACTTGTGAAGGCCTTCAGATCTGCATCGTAGCTGTCACCTTGTTGTTTTTCCAACAGAAGGGACCATATTTGGACAAGAAGGTGTAACTGGCCACAGCTCAGCTCGGCTTTTTAATTAGTGCTAACAAATAAAATAAATGCTAGAATTAAGGTAACCGAAAACCATCCACAGACGTGTTGGACGGTCTGTTCGTCCAATAAAGCGCACACAGATTATCTGTCTGATATTTACATGAACAAATCTCCAAAAGGCTCCAACAGCACAAACACGGCCCAGAGGTTACGTTCAGTGACTGAGTTAGCTGAGGGGACACCTAGCAGACAGCTAGCAGCTCCCACCTGTCACTCAAAGAGGCCACGCCCCTAATGCTGCATCACTTTAAGCCTTAATATAATGTAAACAGGTGAGCTGTATAAAGATTCTCCCCGTACAGTTGTCATGAAGAGAGAAATGAGCTATAGAGACCCAAAGTGTTTTTTGTACCAGGCTGTAAACATGTTTATTTCTGCTGTAAAGTTTAACATGGGGCTCTATGGGGACTGACTCACTGCTGGAGACAGCCTCAAGTGGACACCAGAGGAACTGCAGCTTCTTTCAGCCCAGGAAGTTGCCGCTTGGTAAACAGTAGAAGGTGTTGGAGGTGAGAAGCCCTGTGTATCCCTCAGTGGATAAATCTGTGGTCATAAATGTGAGTGTCAAGTTTATGGACTCTATTAGCTGTGGTTAATCTGAGGCCTGCGGTCACAACCACAGCTGATAACCAGTAGCTGATGCCGTGCCACACTCTGCCTGGGAGTGAGTCAGCGCAGGACATGTGGCAGCAGCAGCAGCAGCAGCAGCCCAAAAGCACAAAGTAACCCTCACAGTGACCTCACACATGAGCAGTACGGGTGGCTGGAAACAACACGATGGAGGGCTCCATCTGTTTCTCTCTCTCTTCACACACACGCAGTAACGATGAATCCCTCCGGCTGCGGTCTAAAAATAGCTCCTAGCACAGTCATAAATCACTGTAACACAATACACATAACCTGTACGTATGAGCGCGTGTGTGACACGCGCAGTGTGAGGCTGATCATGTGACCACAATGTAGGACACCACATCAGCAGAGGGCGTGGGCAGCAGATCTATGATGTGAAGCTCTCCTGTGCGTTCGCTCTGCGTCTGTCACACACATGTGAGTCCTGTGTTTTCTGTCCTCCGCCGCTCGCCTTCAGCGTCCCAGCTGTCCTCGTGTCCCACTTCCCTCGTTTGACCCACAAGACTGTTCTCTCTGAGCTTTGTACGCGAACCTGAAGCCAGTCCTCATTACACACAAACACAGCAGCACAAACTCACCGTAAGTAGGAGAAGTGCTGAAAAGCAGAAGAGAGTCGGAGGATATTTGAACAGAGCGCAGAGAAACTTCGGCTGTCATCTTTGTTATTCTGCTTCGTTAATGCTGAAGCTGCAGCTCTTGCTGACACAGGGCTTCATGGCTATAAACAGCATTACAGCTTTTGATACCTCAGACTGAAAAAATAGTCCACATTTCAGGACTCTGCGTGTTGTAGTTTGAACTGTTGAGAGGCAATAGACAGTGACAGTCTGACACTAGAGTTCAGTGTCTCGGTCAAGGTCGGTGGCTGCAGCATCCCTGACACTAACATGTTCACGTTCAGCGAGGAACTCTCATAGCACAGCAAAATGTCACACTCACGTTTCAGTCAGGCCGAGCCTCAGGTCAGCCGAGGAGTCTGAGAGGAGGAGGAGGAAAGAGTGCTGTGTGTATTACTGTTGGCAGCTGCCACAGTTGATAATAATTAAATAGACATCTGGCTACCGGTCAACAGAGAGTGTGCAGAGGGAAAGTAGGGCAGGATTTGGCTGCTACATGTATGTGAGCATGAGGGTTTGGGTGCGACAGTGGGCTAGTAGGCCACTGTGTGAACATTTGGAGTGTAAATCCGATTGGCTCTTATCATCCGTGAGCCTCGGGGAGAAGCGCTCAGGCTGCATGCAGAGCAGAGAACACTCCATTACTTCCAGGAAGAATCCAGCAAAATATTCCCTCATGGAGATTTCAGCTCGGCCGTGTCGCCGAACCGGAGCAAAGAACAAACAAGCAGGTTTGCATGCTGGCAACAATTTCTCCTGGTCTTGCAATAGTCTGGATTTGTGTCACAATAGTTTATTATTATTGTGCAGTAGTGTGCAGTTCTTGAGCTGTGCATATTCTCATTACAGTCAGACCTGGTTATACTTCATCTATCAGCTGGAGATATGAGGCAGGCTCAGAGCAAGATCGCAGCTGCAACTTTTACTAAACAATCTCAGACTTTAACACTCAAGAGAACAAATGAAGCCACTCAACACGCTACAAATCACTCTAAGAAGTGTGCAATTAGAAGAAAACCCTGTGCTTTCTTATCCAAGAGGTTTGGTGTCCACGTGTCCTCTGAACGTTGGTCCTCTGCCACTTGAGTCTGGCAGTAGAAGCTTCAGCAACACATACAGCTATATCCCTGCTGAAATATAACCCTGCGCTCATGCCAACATCATACTCCTGTCTCACCTGGCAGACAGACCGTTTTCTCCTCCTCTCCTCCTCCTCCTCTCCTCCTCCTCGTTCTTTGTTCTGTTTTTGTCTTTCGTCTGACGTTTTCAATCACTCAACAGCAAATCATGCTCTCTCTACACATGTGTTCATGTGTTAGTGTGTGTCTGTGAGTGTGTGTCAGAGAAAGGCTGGATTCAGATGCACACTTATTGGAGGAGCCTAAAACAGACTGGATATCTGGACCTAAACCAACACACTGTACAGCATGTTGCCCAATCCAGAGCACCACAGCTGCTCAGCAGACATTTACATTAATCCTCCACAGAGGCACCCCGAGTTAAAAGAGGGACATGAAGGAAGAGGCTGCGCTGCGTCTTGTGCTTGATGAACATGCAACTTTTGAGGGCCTAAAAAAACTGACCTGAGATGATCTGATCATGAATATTAATAATGTCAGGACCAACCTGCTGCGAGCAGAGGAGCAGACTTTATCGCTGCCTCTTTTCCCGTCTCTGTCGTAGCCGCGCTCTCTGTTTCCTCCTTCCTCTCTCTTCTCCTGCCGTAGGAAGCGGCCCCGGGGTCCCCGGGCCCTGGTAGTGCTGATCACTGCGGCGCTGAAGGCCGTACTCTTTGGGATTAAGGACGACACACCTGAGGAAGAGAACAGAGCGGTGCCAGACAGCTGACTGAAGGGGAGCATGACCAGCAGCAGCTGGCAGCTGTTTCCATCCACTCCATTTCCTGTAATAACGAAGAACTCACCAGGTCACAGAGCACCTGTCACGTCTTTACAGTTATTTTCTGCTGAATAAAAATACTGATGTTTGATGAATGAAGGTGTTCTGAGGGAACGTTTCAGCAGCAGCATCTATAAATATTCATACTGAGGACACAGGACGTTCAAACTGAATAAATAGGGCAGGTGAGTTTTCTTATTATCAAACCTTCAAAAGGCTGCAAACTGATCAGAAGAGAAAACACAAACTACATGTTTTCATTGTCCTGATGTGTCTCACTACTCCAAGATCCTCAAGAAGAATCTTTAAACACATTTAAGCCTTAAAGGAGAAATTACCCCGTCAGTCAAAGCTGGTGTTCTCTGTAATCAGTAGAAGCAATAATATTTGAAATTGGCGCCATAGCTGTGGAGAAAGTTGTACAAACAGCTCGTGGTTTCGCCCAGTCTATATTCCTACAACACCCAGAGTGCATTGTGCCCCTACCTCTGAAAGGAACGGCCCAGGAAGAGACGCTGGAGTGAAATGCTGCCGCTTCGCTGCAGGCAACGGCTCAGAGCGGAACAGAATCCGAAACACGTCGAGAACATACCGGTGGATTGTCTAAAAAATCTTCAGGTCTGCAGTCGACATTTTAAACCTGACGATTTTCAACGTCCTCTGACTGACGAAGTGTAGTTCAGTCTGCGAAATGTCGCGTTTTATGTAGTCTGCCGGAGGTTTTCCAGGGCCCATTGGAGGAGCTAATAGCGTCCTCCACAGGCACAGAGACAAACTGCATTTTGGCATTAGCTGCCCATGACAGCACAACAGGACAGAGGTTAAAAATCGGCGAACTGGCCCTTTAATACCAAGAAGAAACACTCAGCTTAGATCTTGGTTCTTGGCTGTGCATCCTGTTTCCTAGACTGAAGTCATTATCAGGACGGGTTTTGTGTTCCGGACTTTCACAGAGGTAGACCTGTACCTGATGAGGAGGGCTTCAGTGAGGTCGAGGGGTCATCAGAGCCTTCAGAGCGTCCTCTGAAAGGGAAACACAACAACATCATCTCAAGTCCCACATGACTGTTTCCAGGCTCTTTGCTGTATTCGTGTTGTCCATATCTATTTCTAGCAGACATGTTGTGCCAGTTTTTTATCAAGTACAGATAATACTTCAGGTAATGCTTCAATAAGTGCAACAGGAAACAGAACGAGGAGCCACATTTACAGATGAATGAGTGAATAAGAGAAAACAAGTGGCCGGTCTGATCAAAGCTCTCTCCGATGCACAGCTGTGTCTCTGACTGTTTGAAGTGACTGGCTCGTTGTCAGGGCTCCGAGAGCTTGCCAACACCAGGAGCGGAGGGAGGTTGTATTAACGATACGATCTGGATCTTCAGCACGTCCACGTGGACCCTTCTGGACCCGCACACACGTCAAGTGAAAGCTTCCGAGTGTGCTGAAAGTAATATGAATGTGGTGTGATGGCACTGCTCCCCTCCAGGTGTGAGTCCAAACACACCGCACCATAAATCCTGAACTCAGCAGCTCCATCAGCGACGTCAGCACCGAGCCGGCCAGCTCTCTCTCTCTCTGGAGTTTTATTGTGGTGTAACAGAGCCGTGGAGAGGTGGAGAGGCTTGTTTGTGAATGGAGGCAGACAGAGTGAATGGAGGAGCGAGTGTGGCTGAGTGAGCATGTGGCTGCTGGCAGGACGCGAACAGGAGGATAATAACTGTAACGCTTCATCACCGCTCTGTGCAGCGCTCCGAGACACCTCACACCTCTCACCCTGCGGCCGGCAGACACACTCATGAGTCTGACCGCTTCTAAAACGCATCGTCAGCTCCTTTAATGAGAATAAAAGCAGAAATATGAGACGCTAAATTAGTGGTTGCTGATACGGCAGACATGATTTCTTTAGGCAGCATCGGTAACCATATTACTCTTTTGATTCACATGTTCCTTTTTAATGCACTGAAACTAAGAACTACTCGGCCCTCAGTTCACAGCATCAAAGCAGTGAGAACGAGGAGGTGTTTCAGACCAGAACCAGAGTTATTAAAATCAGCTCGAGCTGAGGTTCAATATGTTTCCTGTTTGTTGCTGTTTCCATCCTCACGCTGTGTTATTAGCCTGTCGAGTGAGTTACTGCCTCAGCATCATTTTTCTGCAAAAACATGTTCGACTTCAGAATATGAGATGTTTCATATTAGCGAGTGTGTTTTTAGCAGCCACATTAATCCACTTACTCACTCACTGAAAGCTGAGAAACCTCCCTTTGATGTTTCTGGAGCTCCTCGTCGAGCCGATCACATGGTTTAAAACGGATCCACCGAATCTGCCTGTGATTATTGATCAGTCACAATAATGTCACAATAATGTCCCACATCATATTATAGGACAACGTCTCTAACAGTCGTGTTGCTGGTGTTTCTCAGACTGATTCAGCAGAGCTTTCATAAACGTGCTCAACGTTTACACTGGATTTAGAGACTGAATGGGAGACTGCGTGTAAAGAAGCACAGTGATACTACAAATCTCCTCTGAAGGCAGGTTATTGGCAAAAAGAACTTAACTTTTGTTCAAAAACTAAATATGGACATTTGGAGCCCTGTGGGCCCTTGGCCCTCCACGCAGCACGGGAAGCCAGGTGCCACATCGTGCCAGGAATACCTGCTGTTCCTAATATCCCCGAGGGAGAGGCTGAGCACCATCAGCGAGGCAGGGACTATCTGTGAAGACTCCACACATGTGTGTTGGAGAAAAGTTAAAAAGGAAATGATTCATAAAGCGCACTGGAGATGGTTGGCAGAGTTCAGAGGAACAGTAAGTCCCTGAAGGAAGTGAGGATTTGGCAGATGGGCTGAGAGAAACCATCTTTTAGGAGCGAGTACAGAGTGGATTCAGGCACATGTAGACACAGCAAATTAAGAGAAAGGGAGAGAGCAGAGAGGAGATGAAGGGACAGGAAGCTGGAGAGACGGACAAACAGAGAGATGGACTGAGACAGGCTGGAAACAGACAACATCCAAGAGAAACAAGCTGAAATCTGGAGCTGCATTCAGGGTCCTGTAAGAAAAGGCAGAAGAGCCTGGGGTACAGTGTGGCCCACTTGTGATCTGAATAGTGCAAATTAGAGCTGAAATGTGGGAGTCTGCAGACACGTAGGGACACAGATCGGAAGAGGGGAGTGGAGGACGTCTCGGATGCTGATAAATATGCACAAACGAGGTTCCTGTCCTGCTTTCTACCTTATTTGGACAAAAGTCCAGCAGCAGGAGCAGAAAGCAGCTCAGCGTGCAGAGTTTCCTCCGATCAGCTCAGAAACGTCAGAAACAAACACGTCTGTGTTTGGTGTCGATTAAGAGCCACGAGGTTTCCCTCAGACGGGAGAAAACTGCTTCCAAGTGCAATTATGTTCTTTTAACATTTCAGCACTAACGCTGCTTTTATTAATGATCACAGTCCAGGTCTGATTAATGAATTTCTTCTTTACGCTTTTGCTGAATTTGTTTCTTACCTGCATCTGCACCTGAGTCAAACCTGCATCTGCATAGAGATCTGTGTACTGTGTTCCTGACACTGTCTCTGCCCCCCCCTGCTGTTTCTCCTGGCCCATATACACAGACCCTGACGGCACCACAGAAACATGTCTCCACTATGACATCTTCACGGACTCACCTGTCTGTAGCAGGTATGCAGAGAGGAGGCGGTCTTGGCCATGAAAGGACAGCTGCATTGTGGGAAAAAAAGGACATGACTGTTAGAGCTGACCAGGTTTATATATTAGAGTAAATATATTGTGACTACGCTCCACCTGAAAATATGAATCTCACCAGACAGCTGAGAGTCGTGCTCATAAAAAACACATTGATATGTCTTTTTCCAAAACAAAATACTTGCAATGATACTATATCTACTTTATTATGATCCTTTATTCATTTTAAATTAGTTGAACTCTGAATGCAACGCTCTCAGTTTCAGTGTAAACTCTAATGTTGGCCTGGGGATGGAGCGCACACATCAACACAGCATCATTCTGGCGTCGTTAGCCAGATTTTATTGTTTATTTCAGCCAGAAAGAAACAATTCAAGGAAAAAAATCTGCAGACAATTTGTTCATCCCCTCCCCTTCAGGCCAATAACACCTGTTCCTCTAATGTGGGACGGGTTTATGGGCCGTGGAGGCGTCTGCTAAACAACCAAGATGGCTGCTGCTGAAGTAAAATGTTAGCTGTGTCTCAGTCCAGGAGCTGCAGCCTTCGAAGGACGCGCTCGAAAGAGTCATTCAAGTGTAGATGCTAAAGCCGAACTGAAATGAGACGGTCCGGTCTATGGAGGATTTCCTGTTTGCGTCACCAGCTGTTCTCGCCCTTAACCTTTCGTCACCAAATGTGGATCCTGTCGCCTAGCAACAGGTAGCTAGCGGGCTAACTAGCTGTCATAACTGTCATAAATATTATTTTAAAGACCTTTTTTTTTTTAAAAATTTGTGTCGCAGCTATTCAATTGAGTTGAAACCAAAAACTTTTACATCTTAAAGTGTGTTCCTCGGCCGCCGTCTCATTTTAAGTGGCGCACAATGAATCCCGAGATACGTTGGGCCGCGAAGGATGCACCCGATGGATCCTTTGCGGCCCGGGAAAAGGAGGACGCATTTGAAGGAGCCTTCAAAGTGGGACAGCTGTCAACGCGCAGCTCTGACGTCTTCAAATCTGTCCTTCGAAGGATGCAGCCCCTGACTTTGGGCACAGCTTGTTGTGAATCTGTTATCATGTCAATATTAAAGAACTTTCTGGTACTTCAAGTAACGTACAAATAGTAAGTGTTGCCTTTAGCCGAGTAGTCTACTTTTAAGTCAAGCGTTTCATTGATCTGATTGGTTGTTGTGTCCAGGGACCTTTGGTTAGCACTTGTTGTTAACGCCCTTCAGTAACTGAAAATAAAATGAGATATTCAGACTGATCTGTATCTGCAAAGTGGTCTGTTGATGTCAAGCTAACAAGGTGTATAAGGTGAAGAAGAAACAACTCATCCCTGCAAAATTACAGAAGCAACAAAAGTTACAAATTTAGAACAAATCCCAAAGTTTCAATCATTTTCTTCACTTTGCTTTGTGAAAAACAAACTTGATGTATTTGGGAGAAACAGCTGTTAGAAAACGAAGTTAACTTCAGACACAACAGCCAAAAGCAACAACAGAGTCTGTGTAAGTGCCGATCGGACAGAACGCGTTTTGCAGGCTGTAAACATGAGGCGCACCGCACTGCCTTTTTTGTTGAAGCCTACGGTTAAAAAAAGAGCAGCTCGCTGCGACTTTTTTTTCTACTGTTGTTAAGGCAACTACTGAATCATAGCTGTCATTAACCTCATCGTTATATTGTTAACTGACAGAAGGCCCGCCTCTCCTATCAACCGATTGGACAATCAGAAAGTATTTTCAACTCAAGGCGCTCAGAGCGGTTCCTCAAAAACACGAGGCAGGGCAAAAAGCGATATCGTGAGCCAGCATTCATAAGTGGAACAAACAACAGGAACAAGAGCGACTAATTTAAAAACATCACCATTACAGCAACGTGTCCTAATAATTCATGATGCTCCTTTGAACGTGCAGAAATGAGATCAGCCTCAAACGTCAGAGCGACAGAAACAGTCCAACATTTTCCCCCGTCAGTAAAACAAGTCAGACGCCTGAGTGCACGGCAACACAATCACTTCTAAATCACACACTTAGGCTGCACTCACATGTACAAACTCACTTACACACACACACACACACACACACACACACACTCATAGATTCCTTTGAAGAGTTGAGTCAAACACACACATCCACATCTGGATGCCATCCCCGACTTTCTTCCATAAAGACCCTAACGTGAGAGCGGAATAAAGAAGAATAAAACATGTTAGAAACTGGAGGAAGAATAACAGGAGCGCAGAGCTCCGCTGCTTTGTACGTGAAAGGTCGAACATCGTCCTTCCCTTTCAGACACACGTCCCACAGAGGTGAGAGGGCCTGAACCGCTCTGTATGGCAGACTGACCCGGCAAGGCCTCAGACACCAGACACACGTAACACTCGAGGAAAAACACACACGCATACACAAACTCCTACAACAGTGTGAGAAAGAGAGGCCTGAGGTGAAGAGCTGAGGGGCGACCTCAGGCTGTTCTTAACAAGAAGGCAAACCAAGAGACAAAAGCGTGACTCATCAGGAACATGGAGCGTGCTGCATGAAAACCAACTGATTTTATTTTAACAAGCAAATATGGTGATGGCTTAAGGCGACGCTCAGGGTTCCTAAAATCACTGAGCATGGATAAAATACCAGATATATGTGTTAAAGAGTGTTTGAAACTTAAACACAAGCAGACACAGGCACTTAGTGTAAACAGCAGCTTGTACACACACACACACACACACACACGGCATCGATGTTAGCGTGAGTGAGTAATTGTTTCTACCTGTGGAGATCTCAGCTGAGTGTTTGATGAGGGCTGGAGCTGCATGCTTGGCAGCGTATGAGAGAGCTAATGGCTGAGGGCTAATTGTGCTTGCGTGGCTTTCTGTCTCATGCTAATGTTTCACAGAACTCCAGGCCGCAGGGTCTAAGATGGAGCTGATATTTCACGTCGCACCACATGCTGCCGATCTGCACTACAGTCGAGGTAAAGGCTGCTGTCGCCTGCACTCTGAGATACAGCAATCTGCACGGACAGATGTGCACGAGTCGCCCTGACGTGGGAGCAGCAGAGCCACGAGCTGCTCCCTGAAAAAAGCTGCTTTTAAAGCTCAGAAAATCAATACAAGGAGCGACTTTCTATGTATGTGATCGATCAGAGAAAGGAATTACTGCGTTTGTTTTCTGGGGAATGACAGCGAGGCAGGAAGCTTAATGCAGTTGTTTTTTAACGATTATCATTTGGCCCTTTTTGCCTTCATAAGATCGTTAAAGCTGCAGAGAGACGGGAAATGAGAGCTGCAGTTTAACCTGGGGCTGCTGCAGCGTGGACCAGGTGAGCTTCCAGGTGCAATACTTTATGTTCATTGTCTTCTAAATGTCACCGGTGTTTTAATAGAGCATGTGAGTGATGTTAATCCTCGTTTCAATTGAAATGATCCCTTTAATGATAAGGGCCACAGAGGTCAGCAGTTCTCGTCAATACCCTGATGTGAGTGGTCGATTCAGAGAGGTCTGCACATGTGCTCAGCTCTGATCTTCAGTCAGTGTATCAGAGGACGCTCACACACAGTGTTTCTGCACTGACTGTAGTGACCCACTAACCGGCTGTGGAGAGCGTTAGCCGCAGCGCAGAGCAGCAGACGGCCTCACCTTGACTGTGCTGCACTGATAGATGTCACAAGAACAACCTGCAATGACACAGTTCCACTCCAAAAGCTGCAGCGATCAAACACTCCGCTTTAATGTGACCTGAATGAAAGACAAACAAAAACTGAAACAGAAGAAAAGGCCGCCCTTCTTTCCCTCCGCTGTATTCCCCACGCTCCGTCTGTTCAGCACATTTCTCATGCCACAATATGCTGGCCCTGCACTTCTTCACCGGGGGCTATTTTTATCATGTTACACATTTGCATCACAAAAGGAGGCCGGGCCTGTAACTTAAAGAAAGGGGAGGGTCTTGGACGAGAGTCACACAGATACACTTCAAAGCTGGAGTGGACTGTTCAAAGCTGCAGTCGGCAGGATGTTTGATATTTTGGTTGTATTAGCGGCTCTGGCAAGGGTTCACCCGGCTGTATGGGGCTCACAGGGGGGGTGTGAGGGGCAAGAAGGGGGTCTAAACCGGCGGATCTATTTTGGAACCTTTGAAGATGAAGATACGGCATGTGCCCAGCTGTGGGCTCAGGTCAGGGAGCCTTCATGGGTTTCCATCTGATTCACTGCAAACACCAAGAGGAAGTCTGGAGACCGACAGCACCTGGATGGCACACATACATCTAAACACACACACGCATCCACACACACATGTTCACCTCTGTCCTTCAACCCCACAGGATTATTTATTGTGACACGTGTTGCAGCTTCACAAACACAAACACGCTCAGATTGCTGTTAGTCATTCGTGCAGCTGCGTGATGCGTGATGTGGCCCACAGGGGGTCTAACGGGGCCCTCTGCACCTGAATATCCATATTTCACAGAAACCTGCTCCCCAGGCTTTTTTACAAGGCAGCTCGTGTGTTCATAATCAGCATTAGATGAGAAAACACAAGAACAGCAGCCTGTTAGGTCTGAAGCTGCGTTCACACCGGAGGAGCAGCTCATTTTCTCCTTCGCACTTCTCCTGCGAGTTTGACCGCGGGATAATTCTGCTTATTTGCATCGGTTTAACATAACCAACAAATATCCTCCCTTACAGATATACTCAGTGTGTATGTCATAAAATCACCCAGAGCACACACAGCTCCATTAATTTAATCACCTTCTCCGATGTGTGGGTTCAATTTACTGCCGTCTCCAGCTGCTAAAGGCTGACCACTGCCTCTCTGGGCCTGTTTGCTTGGTCAGGCTCGGTACCAGGATTTCAGGGATGGACACCAACTACCTGGGTTCTGTTCCACGGCTTAATATGTGACATTTTACACAGTAATATGTCGGAAATCAAGTATGTCTTCTGTAAATATTTCCTGGAAAAATAACTTCCTAAAAGAGAGTGAAGTCAGACTCCCTGTGTGTCGTTCTCAGCTCTTTGTTTACATGGACGGGCGGCTCCGTGTTCCCGTTTCACTCGAGTCATGTACTAGAGTAACATTAGGGACGATAGCTAACTCACTGTTTATTTCAATGCTACGCTGGCTTGCTAAGTGTTCTGTAGCGTAATTAACCATGCTAGCGGGGAGCTGCAACATAAAGTAAAGTGTGCTAACGTTAGCCTGCAGCAGCACAACGCTGGCTGTGGTCTGCTGCAGATCGAGCTGTAGCATGCACGTATCAGCAGGCTGCGGCGTATGCAGAAAAAACTGTCCATGTGGAGAGCAAAAGCACGCGGAACGTAATCCGCCGTAATGCCATCCCGGCTCCCATCAGCGTGATCTGACGACGATTTAGCTTCTTATTAATCTCTATAAACATCTGCATGCTAACAGCTAACAGCTAACAATCTGTTCTAGATCAAAAATTCAACTTGAGATGAATTCCCTTGACGCTGTGTCACGAAAGCCGTTCAGCGTTCAGATTTCCCGACTTTGTCGAATGCATCAGATCGATCGGACCTCCGTTCAACAAACGAGCATTTAATGGTTTTCTTCTCCTCTTGAGGACAGACCTGACAAAGCTTGAATCTTTGAAAGGTAAGACCCGTTAATAACAAGTACATCACAAGAGAACGGTTTCTCTTTCTGTAACAATGCAGCACGCGGAAAAGGAAGTCTTGACCGGAAGTCGTTTTTCGCTTACCGCCCGGCACGTTCACCGGTGTGCCCAGAGGCGATATCGTCTCAGACTATAGACTTTAGATTGAACTTTCGCTGACCTACGTCAGCGTTATGAAGCCAAAATAAAGCAATTTTGTTGATATTTAGTTGCGATAAAAGGGTCAAAAGGATGCTGGAAGTAAGGCAGTCATGCTTACTTGTGCAAAGACCGTTCACGTCATCCTGACATGCAAACATTCATTCTGCTTTTAGTCTGAACAAACTTAGCATTACGTATGTAAACAAGCATGACTCACGTGATGAAGGGCTGAATGAAAACACAGAGCCGACACTGGACGGAGAGAGCAGATCATAAGGGGTCACTCTATGCTCCTCGGCGGACGTCTCATGAACCACCTGCAATGTAGATATAACATTTTATTGGTTTAGCAACTGTGTCTGCGTCTCCCACTCACACATGTACACACTCTACCTGAGGATTATCTCCTCCATCACTGATACATCTGTGCTCTTTAACTCTGCTGGGTCCACGTCGTCCTCCAATCACATCAGAGGCCCTCGACTGTCTGTGGAGGAGGTCGAATGACAAACAGTCTGTAACTACAGAACAGTGCCACAAAGAGAGTCCGTTATCATATTCACCTTATATGATACATGTGCTGTTCTTGTGTAACACGCGTACTCTGTCCTGATCTCACTTCACATGTCCCTACGTCAACCCCCCGCAGGTCTTCTAACGCATTAAACCTCATTATCTGGGTCATCTCGCCTTCTTCAAAAAACAGCCCTTTACAGTCCTAAATATCCCCCCCACCCCCATCCAGCCCGCACACACACACACACGTGCACACACACGTGCACTACACACACACAGATGGGACACTAACCCCTTTCTGTCACTAGGACTTAATCAGCAGAAGAGAAAGGCAGAGAAAAAAAGAACTTCCTGTAATGGCGTCTGAATAAAGACGTGCTCGCAGCTCATTAACGTCTCTTCTGCTCGTTTCAGCTTACATTCAAACTTTAACACAATGTCTTTGTAGAGTGAGAACACTCTGTTTCTTTTACATCCTGATACAACATGAATGTAGAATCTAAAACAGGGGACACGTCGTGACTGAGTTCACTCCCATCCCAGGGGACAGACAGACTGCTTGGTAAGCAGCACCAGCGCAGAGCATCACACAGATCAACAAATACAGCCGAGTTTCCTTAAGCAAACATCATGTTTCAGTCTGTCAGAGAAAGAGACGGCTGCTGTATCAGAGCCTCATTGAACACATCATGCACTGCATAAGAGGCAGTGTGTGTGTGTGTGTGTGTGTGTGTGTGTGTGTGTGGCGTGCTACAGTTTGACTTCCTGGTTCCCCTCCAGTCCAGTTCTGTCACAGACGAGCAGAGAGGCTCGGCGTCACACAGCGCTCTGATCCTCGACCTCCCCTGAGGGGGGAACCTTGCCGACGGAGGGGAACATCATCAACGGACAAATCTTTAATTAAGTGCGGAGGCCTGTCAGTCATCATCCTCAACAGCCATCAGCTGATGGGAGGATGAGCTGCAGTGTATGAGCAAAGCACTCAGAGGCATTCAGCACCTGGGCCATAAATAAAAGCACAATGCATGCTGGGACGGGATGTTATTTACTAACATGACAAGCATCTGCTGCTGATGAGTGTGTTCATAAATGATGGGAGAGTGTAACTGGGCTGTAAAGCACCACGAGCCCCGTCTAACGGCTCTGCTGCTCCAAACCTCCAACAGGGTGAACGGCACTGCAGGAACACAGCACTCTTTGTTTAGCGCACTAATATATTATTTTCTGTTTTACACATAAAGAAACATTGTTTAACTTGATGTTTGTAAATGAATTTAACATGTTAGTAATTTTGAAAACATAATTTTATGTTTTACTGAAGTAAAGAAGGAAAAATTATAAAGAAAGACGAGAAAATGTAACTTAAAGAAGTAAAAGAAGATTTCAGAGAGCAGAATGTCCTGAATCTGAGTTTTTCATTATATATAAGTTAGTATTACTGATGCATGGGAGCATTATGTTATCAGCAAATGTACCCACTGATTATAGCTAATAACAATGGCTGCTGGATATTTTCGGATTAAAACGTGCAGTATTTTCCTCTGTGATGCACCAGAAGAAGTCGAACTGTACAAGTAAAATTATAAAATACTCAAGTACAGCACAAACACAAATTATACTTAAGTAACCTCAGCTTTGCACTGCTGACAGAGCAGCAGAAACTTCAATGCATTTAGAGTAAAGGTAAAAGAGGGTTTGAATTGTCTAACTGTCAATAATGAAGCTGAAATAATTCCTTCATAGTCCTCTCTGTGTTTATGTACCATTAATGAAATGTGACTTCAGCCGTCCACAGCTGAACGTCAGTCTGTTTACCACAACACTTTGGGATCTCCTGCCAATACAACCCTATTATGCTGAGCTGATCTCAGATCACAGCAAACAGATGGCAGCAGTCTGATAGCTGTTGTGTCACAAACACACAGAAACAACCAGCTGCCACTTTCAGCAGCCGCTCAGCTCTCAGTCAGAACCGAGAGGAGGGCATGTGATGGAGCAGACGATGACAGTAAGAGGAAGACGTGTTACCAACCTGGAGGCTGAAGAGCCAGAGGAAGCAGCAGCACAGCCAGGCTCCTCTTCTCCATGTGCAGTGCGCCCCCTCTGGACATGAGCGGAACAACAACAACAGTTTCACACTGAGGTTTAGATTTGTGTTATCAGGTTGGGTTCCACTCTGAAGGCTGCTCACTGAATCACATCGGTAATATCTGTTCTTACCCTGACTTTAGGGTTGAGCTTTCTGTGAGTTGCACACAGTTTTGCTTGTTTTTTACAGTAGCTGTTCCAGCTCTCTTCATCGAAACCAAAGTTAAAGTAATCTGAGATGTCGGCACCTGCAAGCAAAACACAGAGAAGAAATGACAAGTGTGCATCGAGTCAAAACAATGAGCCTGCACACAGAAAACACTGATCACCAGGTCTCGTCCACGGCTTCCCCTGCTGATCTTCGGTCCCCGGGGTTTTTTCTGATGCATCCTGCAGTCTCTTTGTATTTCCAACTGTAAGACATTTAACGAGACTTTAGGTGTGTGAATCAGACATATCAAAATGATGACAGGTGTGTGTGCACGAGACTCTACTGAAGAAGACTATGATTTATTAGTTGAGGTTAATGAGGACTGGAGACATGAAGACATAATTAATCTGAGCAGATCTGCAGTAATGAAGCCGTGAAGAGGTCAACTAATAACGGAGGCTTTGAGAACGTGCTGAAGTCTTAACGTGTTCTTTGGTTCCTCTAAACTGTCAACATGTTTCATTTAAGATCTTTATTGAAATCAGGCTAAAGGGTGTTTTTGTAAACTAGCATGAGCAGTTTTTGCATTTATTTGTTAAGAATTACAGAATATACAAAGACCTTCCTGTTCTTTCTGTTTTTGTTCTTCTTTGTTGTTACCTGTCGTCCTTCCTTCTGATAGGTCCCCAGGTGAACCGTCTCCATGAATCCTCCTTCCATCATTCCTTTTTAAATCCAAAGATGAGTCCTTGGAGCTGCAAGTTAACGAGAGAAGTTCAAGAAAATCGTGGACGCAAAACATCATTTTCAAAAGACGCCGCCACATGCACGACTTTAATATCACACAAAAAAAACAATGAAAATATCCCAGAGCTACAGTTTGACACAAATGGGCCTTTGACAAATAATGCACATATATTTTGAGCCCAAAAGGCAAACAAACACAGTAAAGGCTGAAAGATGGTAAACAGTTACAGCTCCACGCTCCATTATCACTGTCTTCATCATGTTGGACAGCTTTCAAATGACCCATTAAAACAGTAGAAACACACGTGAAATATTAATGACCCCACCTGCGTGTCAACACACGTTTAAAGCTGTGAGAAAAATACAGAATGATTTAGATCATAATGAGGACTGGAGATGTCGACAGTGAGTGAATCTATATTTAGCTGAGTGCTTCACTCAGACAGCTCTTGTCAAGACCAATCACAGGCTGAGAGCCCACTTTAACAGGTTCTCCAGGGAATCATACCTTATTATATTCTATATATCATTTCCACAGCCGGTTACTGCCCTCAAGGCAAACACGATGAAACCGTCTGAAAAGTGGCTCAGCTTTATTTTCCAGTTTATGCTCTGATACAAAAAGCTCATCAGGACAACATCTATCTTTACCTGAAGTGTAACAAGTATAAAAGCTGTTTACAAATTGTTTGCGTTCTTGAGGTGGGTCAGTCAGGCATCACGGCTTTCAAGACTGATCGTGTTTTCAGACATAAAATGTTTGAAATAACAAATCGTGTCTGACATGTTTGTTCTGTAAAATATGTTTAATTATCTTGTACAAATCCTCCCAATCATCTCCTCCTTCTCCCTCATTAAATATTCCTGAATCTGCATAGGCCCCGCCCACTACGCATATTTACAATGCCCCCTCCATCATGAAAACAGAACCCGGTCTCTGCCATCGTTTAGTGGCAACTTGTTGAAACTTAGCGAGCTTGAAATGTAGTTATTAGTAGTAGTAACGTTAAAGGTTTACCGCAGGTTTAACCAGCAGTTAGCATGCTAGCACAAAGGTAACCAGCTGTTAGCATGCTAGCGCAATGGTAACTGGCGGTTACCATTTAGCGCAAAAGGTAACCGTGATGCTCTCGGTGTTAACTCGGCGAGGTGGGCGTGTTCTCGCACGAGAGAGTGAGAATGAGCTTCTGGTGACGAAGAGCCCAGGAGGAGGAGGGGCCCAGTTTGACAAAATGCAAGGAAAATCCTACTTATTATACTTCTTACGTCAGTGGTCAGTAGTGAGTTTGCAAAAATGACGATGACGGTTACAGCTGGCTAATGCATTGTCGAAGGAGTTACACATAATGATATGCATAGCGTCACCCCGTCCATTAACAGGATTGGCTCCTTAGGTTTGTGACGTCTCAAACCTACGAATCTGAAAACGTGTTGTTCAGCCTGTCCTTGGTACACTGCAGGTTAACAGCAGACAGGCCCAGCCATGATGACTGCTGATGTTGTCCCTGATATGTCTCGTAGCTCATGAAGAACACCACATGGAGATGTTTACAAGGTTAAACACTTAATTTTCCCTGGAGGGGGGTCTTTGATTCTTTAAGGTTGTTACACCTGCATCCAGGTATATTTCCTGGCCAAACCCAGCTGACCCACACAGCAGGAAAAATCGGTGTCACATTACCAAAACATTAAAGGAGCCACAGGCCACTACTTCAGTTTTCCCCTGTATACTGAACCTGTTTTGTGTTCCCTTGATAGTAAAAAAAAAAGAAGAGAAATATCTGTGCTTTAGGTGAATCAAAAACAAAATATATCCTTTGATCACATCCAATTTAGGTTACAATTCCAAAAAGATACAAAAACAGATAATTGATCAGGCTTTGGTGTTCTTTACAGTTTGTTTTCTTGCTGTAATCGGCAGAATAAACATTAACTCTGAGGAAAGATGCAGGAGAATGCAGAGATATCATCAGTGCTTCTGTGTATCTATATTTCCAGCTCACTAACACACCGTGCTCGCCTGCAGCAGATTTAATGAGCATCAAAATGCGTCTTAATGTTCTGCATGAGCGGCTGCACATTTCAGGCAGCAGCCGAGGTGCCATCACACACGTACTGTGCAACAATCACTGTCATTACTGTGAAAAGTGTTTTATATCTGAATGCTTCGGTTCTGTCAGGCAGTGAATTGAATATGAGCACAGTTCACTCTGTCACTGACGGCTTGTTTAACCTGTCTGAACCTGGCAACCCTGAGTTCAATGTACAACAGGTGTTGGTAATAAGTAAAGTACAATTTAAAAGTAGCTTTTAGATTTCTGACACGTATTCATACTAAAATGAGAGGGTTACTGACAGGGGAACAAATGCAGTGAGACACTCTTATGGGACTCACCTGGAGGGGGTTTGAACCTCTTCTCTTTCCTCTGTTTCATCTTTCTCGTGCATCATTTCATAAATCCCTGAATCACATGACAACAACGAGTCAGCATTCGTGTGCTAATAAGACACCTTAGCTTCAGTTAGGTTTCAGTTACACTTAACAGAAAGGGTACAAATAGTACTTGAGAGCTGTTTAATTAATGCACGACGCAGGATGTTTTAATGCATGAATTAATGCACGATGTCAGTATGATATGATAAAGCAATAGCCATTGCTCACCATTAGAAACAGATCAGGTAGCTACTGTGACTTTATGTGATTAGTTGAAAGTTAGTAGATCATCAGTTAGGAGTATGAATCCACCATTACTTCATACATTAAATAACATGCATTAAGGTAGCTGAGTACATAAAATGCAATCTGCCATCTCTCCACAACCTGTACACCTCCAGGACCCTGAGGCGTGCAGGTAAGATTGAGGCCGACCCCTCTCACCCCGGACACAGACTCTTTGAGACCCTCCCCTCCGAAGGCTGCGCTCCATCAGGACTAAAACCTCCTGACACAGCAACAGTTTCTTCCCCTCTGCTGCCAGCCTCATCCACAGTGCCCGGGCCCCACCCCACTTCACATCCCGCCCCTCAGTCATTCAACAGTTCATGAATGTCTCTAAATCAGACACTGGACTTTTATATTGTCTGTACACTGCACTATTTCTAACTTTATACTGTAAGCTTTTTGCACTCACTAATATCCTACACATCTGCACAGCTCTTTAATTACACCTGTTGTACATATTTTGTATTATATGTAATCTTTGTTCAATTTAAGTCTTTTACTTATTTTCATTCGAGTTCTGTGTTAATTGTTCTGCAACAAAACACCAAAACAAATTCCTTGTATGTGTAAACCTCCTGCATTAATTCATGCATAAAACCATCTTTTTAGTTCATCATTATTAAGCATCTGTAGTAATGTTTAGTGTTTCTAAGGTTTCAGTTTAATCTTAGTATCCTTAGTGCCAAAAAAGAGAGAGAAATACATTAACGTACAGCCGTTGGTTTTCTGTTTACACTTACACCGATATATTTTTTCCTCTTCATTTTCATCTTCAGGGACAACATAGGAGTCCGAGTCCGATGGTGATGATGATGACATTTAATATAGAAAATGTAACTCCAGATTCTAAAATAAGAAATATGTCTAACTTCCTGAACGGATATTTAGTCGGCCTGAATCTGTCAGTAAAATGGACAGTTTAATGCGTTTCTATGGAGGTAGTTTATGGAATGATCCGTCTCGCGCTGTGTTGACCAACTGAAATAGCTGAACCGTTGGAATTATTGGCTATTTATAAGTATTAATATATATATATATATTTTTATCTAGACCTACAGTAATTTTACATTTGAGCAACAATTTAAAATATATTTGTTGTCCCTGTGTTTTTGTTTTTATGTAAAAGTTGCTTCAAACCAATTGTTCTAACGTTCTTCGATTGTCTGATTGATTTATTGATATTAAAGAAAAAGAGTGATTTATTTTAACACGTTATTAAGGATTCATTTCCCGTTACAGCCGTCGAATGTTGTTGCTAATACAGGCGGATAATTCTATAAAATTAATGACAAAAATAAACCCCGAAAAGGCATTTATACCTCTATTACATTAGCACTTTTTCAGCACTTCATGCTAACTGTTCTCTGGATGCTGCTTATTGCCATAGTAACAAGTTGAAGCACGAGTGACGTATTTACTGTGCGACGCGTGTCTTCCACGTCACCTTTAAGAGACTCGTGTGTTTGTTGTGTTGGAGTTCCTTTGGCTGTCATTTCTGATGTATATTTGATTTCGCAGCATTTAGCTAACACTGATAAATCACAAAATGCTGTCGACAGAGGACTTCACGCGCTTCCCGCAGCAGATGTGGGAGAAGGTGCTGTCGAAGGTAAAGAAAGCGGTTGTTTTTATGGATGACAAGTGTGCAGAGGCTCTGCACTGGAGTGGAGGAGCTGCTGTGTTATTGGAGGCTGGAGCCAGAAATTTAAAGCAGTTTTCCAGCTTCGAAGCGTGCGGAGTGAATGAACCCAAAGCCGTGTTTGTGGTGAGCAGTTTACTGAAGGGCAGAACAGTCGACGTCATTAAAGACATCATCTCCCTCAGTCACTTCCAGTACTGTGTTGTCTTCACCACGGTTGCTCACTCCGTGCACCTGCTCGCCAATAACGTCTCCGCAGAGATGGAGGGGAGCCCTGTGTTTGGGCAGTTTGAGGAGAAGCTGTGTGAGTGGATGGGAAACATGAACTACACCGCTGAAGTCATGCATGCCCCAGTGGTGTTTGCCCCTGTGTCCCAACAGCTGGTCCTCACACCCACGTTTGCTCACCTGTTCCCCCTGCTCTCACCTGATCTGGAGGCAATAAATGCAAAACGACCAGAGAAGAAGAGATTTGGGAGCCTGGCAGACGTAGATGTGCACTCTCTGCCCACTGAGCTGCAGCTTGAGATCAAATCCTTGGCTGCAGCATTAAATTCAGTGTTTGAAGCTATAGGTACCAGAGAGGAGAGTTTTGCTGTGGGACCAATGAGCCGCATCATAGCAGGAGAGCTGGCCAATCACCCTCAAGCAAAAAACAGAAGGAAGACAGCCCCTAATAAAGCATCCATCATTTTTGTGGACCGAACAATGGACCTTACAGGTGAAACCTCCCTCATTTTTGGAACACATTGCTTCAACTCCTTCTGCTTTGTGCAGAACCTTGCACAAAACTCATACCACAATCATGTGACGATCTGTTTTTAGTGTTAAGAAGTGTTCTTTGACAAGTATTTGATATACAGTATAATGCATATTTAATATGTATATGTCACTGACAACCTGCCAAGCGTCCTGCAGATGAAATTAGCTTTGAGCTAACTTTGGTACAAAACATCAAATGGTTGTTGTAGATTGTATGTTTGATACTGTACATGGTCCCTTTACAAATAAATACATACATTGATGTTTTGTCATTTTTAATTTCTTGATTCTCAGGAGCTGTTGGTCACAGTGGTGACAACCTGGTGGAGAAGATCCTGACAGTGCTCGAACCCTTACCTGGTCATGTGACAGATGTACAGGTGGACATGCTGGAGCTCACAGGTCTGCAGAGAACCCCACACTCCCAGAACACCGTGGCCCCCGGCTGCCTCGCACAGACACAGTGAGTCAGACTGTCATGATAGTTTTAAGTTCATCTTATTGTATAACACACACGCACAAACATACACACAAAAATACACAGCTGTTATTATCAACTGCTCACAGACTTGGATTGACATGACTTCCATTAGTAGTGATCAGTCAGATCAGTGAGCCATCAACCAGAGAAGACGAATGACTGACAAGAACATGAGTGTATATCGTACGTGAAGGATAGATATCCAAATCCAATCCACATTTATTTATAAAGCACATTTAAAAACAACAAACGTTGACCAAAGTGCGGTACAATACAATCAAACGTAACAGCCATTAAAACAACACAATAACACAATATGACAAGAGAGGTAAAGAACTAAGGTAGGCTTTAAGTTTTCAGTTTAATGTTTATTGCTTCTACACAGAGAGCAAAGTTAAACTGGAGTCAGATTCCTTGTATGTGAACATACCTGGCTGATAAAGCTGATTCTGGTTCTGAGCAGACAAAGGTAGAAAGACTGATAGCTGGATCGATTAGTTTGCAGTTTATTCTACGCCTGCTGTAACTTTATCTAAACTTCTGAACTGAAATACTTTAATGGTTTTCTTCGACTTTTCATTCATTGCATAATTTCCAGCAGAGAGCTGCTAGTTTGCTCACTGTAATGTTCGAGACGTCAGACCTCAAAGTTGCGGCCTCGTGTTCTGCAAGCATCAGCCTCATTTGTTTTCTATGGGTGGTTGACTTTCTAATCACATGATCAGTGATGCTCTCCTGTCTGGAGCAAATTAAATGTTTTTATCAACATATTATAACAACATATATTTTTATCACAGATGCAATGATTCTGAACTATTTTGGTACATGATTAATAGTGAAAATCAATGTCTGTTTCTCTGTGTGAGCCCTGTGATTGACTGGTGATCAGTCCAGGTGTAGCCCCGCCTCTCGCCCAATGACAGCTGGGATAGGCTCCAGTTATAGTTGTAACCCTGCTCTCTGCTCCAGTAATGACTACAGTCACAATTATTAACTATTCTTGCTAATTTATGAATCCTTCCGTGATTTGGTCCAGAGATGGAGCTTGTGTTCTAAAGGTTATGTTTCCCTTTCATGCGCTGAGAGCTGCCTTACTTATTAGAAGTGATTAAAGACCCCGATAGCTCATCAGGTGTGTTGTTGTTTACGCTGCAGGTAATCATTCTGTTTGGCTGATTTCATGTTTAATGAAAAACAAAATAACAGTCCCTTTCTTACTGCCAAATCATGTTAGTAGCTTTTCATAGAGAAACATTTGAGTAGGCTGAGCAGCTAATATTACACCAAATACGTATCCATGAAGAAAAGAACTAGGTCCAGCATTCAGACCTGTCAGCCCGACGTGACCTCTCTCTGTGGGGTCGCATGTTCTCCCTCTTTCTGTGTGTCTTTCTGGTGAGTGCTCCAGTTTCCCTTCTGAATTCACATGCAGGTGAGGTTTATTGGAGCGGATTGCCTCTAGGTGTGACAGTTAGTGTGAATGGTTGTTTGTCTGTATGTGTTACGATCCAGAATGATGTGTTTAATTACCAGCAGGCACCATCAACATTTTGCCACCAACCTCCCACATGGAGTCGTTTTCCTCTTCCGACAGAGTTTGATAGGATTTCTTTAAATGTGGATCCAGTTTAAAAAATTTTCCACCTTTTTTCTAATTGTTTGATTGAGAGTGAATCCATCTTTTATTTAAATAAGTGTGCACTGTTTTTACCCTTTAATATCATAGTTAACCCAGTCATCAATGTACATCAATCAATATTTTATCAACCAGATCCAAAATAGAACTGGCCATTTGAAACCAGCCTGACCACAGACCCAACCACAACATACATCCTAACATACTTCTCCCACCTGCCCAAACACACATTCGCCCAAGCAGACCCTCTGAGGCCTGAGGCAGCCCCCGCTGAGGGAGACGAGTGGCACATGACCAGCATTAGGAGCCAGTGGTTCAGTGAAGCTTGCCTCTGCAGATGCACATGCTCAGCGCCTGCGGTGGGGCTGTTGTACATGGCAGGATTAGTCCTACATCATGTGTTCCACTCTCGCTCGGCCCCTTCATGTGGCTGCAGGAGGAAAAGGCTTTGAGTGAGAAGAAGAGTTTTGTGGCTGAAGCTGTCATGCAGTACGTCTGGATGGAGCAGGGACAGTTCAGAGCTCTGCTGTAGCAGAACCGGCTTTAGATCTTTTCTAATGAGTGCTGTTTAGACAGAGTGTGCTGTAGCAGATAATGTGAGCACAGTGGGGGCAGGTTGCACCGACCCTCAGATGCAGGGCTTCAGTCTGGGGCACGTCAACCAGATACCGACAATACACCCACAAGTGCATGTCTGAACTCACTTCACTTGTTGTCAGTGTCTCACTTGTTCAAACACAGCTGATGGTGTCTCAGGGAACACTTAGGTTTCATGTTGTATGCACGATGCTGCAGCAGTCCGTCTCTGGGAAAGGGTTAATAGTATATTTATGTAAAAGAGGTTGGGTTACATTTTTATATAGCTTTATTTTTCACTACATAAGACACAAAGCTGACATAAAACCACTGAAAGTTACTGGAAAAGAAAAACAAAAGAGATAATAAAAAACAAACAACATGCGTTGAAAAAACAAACAACAAAAAATAAAAACAACAACAAGCAATCACTAAAAAAAACTGAAATAAATAACCTACAAGATACACTTATTTATAAAACCTCCAAGCCCCAGCCCCAGGTCCCCACTACAATATATTCATGTAACAGGCAAAGTCGTATTATTCATCCCGCCCCACCCCGGGAAGTCGATCGCACAGTGATACATGTTGAATTACACGTACCTTTAGGGCAGTGATTCTCAATCTGTGGGGCACGGTGGCATGATGGGGGGGCGCGTCACCGCTCCTGTGTGTTTTTTTTTCGTTTGGAAAATGTAGCAGGCAGAACTATGTTTTGACGTCGGACAACCCGGACTCATTTTCGGGTGGCAAAGTACACAAACCCGTTGCCCTGGTGATTTCCATGACAGATTTCACATTCAGACACAGAGAAAAAGTCTAGCATTGCCAATGGACACATTTATTACAGGGGCGAAAACAAAAACAGCTGACGCGTCAGATACCAACAAGATGACGTCGGCCGACGTTAACGCTGACCAACCGCCAAAATCCAAGAAGTCAAGAAAACATGACGACGCTTCTCCTGCTCTTGGATTTACAGCGAATATGGTCGGAGATGAAGAGAGACCTGTCTGTGTTCTGTGTCTGAAAAGTCTGCCAGCTGCAGCAAAAATCTGTTTGTTGTTTTTCTTAGCACAGATTGAACTTTATTGTTATTGTTCTGAAAAAGTGATTGCACATTTTATTATATGCTATTATTACATGCTCACATTCACACCTGCGAGTGACTCTAGAGTTGAGCATGTCTTTGGACTATGGGAGGAAGCCGGAGTACCCAGACAGAACCCACGCATGCACGGGGAGAACTTAGGATTTGAACTAGGGACCTTCTAGCTGTGAGGCGACAGTGCTAACCACTGCACAGTGCAGCCCCAAGGTTCATATTAATATATAGAAATATCTTGGGTACAAACTTAATAACCAATCAACATAAATTTAATCAACTAAAAACAACTGGAGGGAAAAAAACAATTCAAGAGATTTTCAATTACCTGAAGGACTTTTGTCCTTTTGTTGAGCTGTGCGTCGTTTTTTATATCTCGCTTTCAGCATTTCTCTCTCGGAGGCCGACAGTGTGCGTCTCATAATATCGCCATGAATATTAACTGCTCCATTTCTTCTACTTGTTCTAATAGGCCCCTCCATTCCTCTGCTTTGGGGCTCAGTTTCTGGAGCCAGTTTTCCACTATCAGTTAAAGGGCAGTTATCTTTATTATTGTAAGGTACTAGTCTTCAGTCTCGGCTGTCCTCGTTGGCATTTTTCCCCCAAATTCCCCCCTAAATGCCACAACATGAAGATGACCAGTGCAGATATTGTGTACAAGTTGTTGCAGGTGCTCGGACACAAACAGACTGACTGAGGCGTAGCTGAAAGTAATAAGTAGTGAGGGAGTGTGTGTGCGTGTGTGTGTGTGTGTGTGTGTGTGTGTGTGTGTGTGTGTTGGGGTGGGGGCAGTTGTGTTTATAAGGAGTATGTGTGTGATGGAGGCCAGCCGGATCAGCAGGAGTGTTATTGCCTGTGCTATCTCGGAGCAGATGGCCCAGTTGAGCCTTATCACAGATGTTTAGGAGATTGAAGTGCTGCCGAGGCACAGCCAGAAAGAAGCCTCGAGTTCCCGCTTTATTTAACCGCCTTCGAGTGCACGGCTCACAGAGTTTATGTCAATCACTCCGATATGTTCAAGGGCTCTGCAAAGCATGTTTTTAGAGCTGTGCTTCTCTCGTGCATTATCTCTATAAAGTTTAGAGACCGGCAGAGATGGGACCTCTATCAGTATAAGAGGGTAAAAACAGATCACCGATATGGCAGCAGACAATATGCTCATTTCTTTCAGCTGGAATGGAAGAAAATATTTTATGTGGATTTTGCAGTGATTCAGCATCATAATGACTCAAGGTACTCAAAGGGCTTCTTTTTAAAGCAAATTACTTTATTAAACAACTTTTAACATCATAAATTATCTTTTGACCGGCGTCTGGATTTTAAACTAACAAGTGTGAGTGGCTCTGCTGGAAAAAATGACCAAATGACACAAGGGATGCACGATATTGGATTTTTTGCCGATATTTTCCAACCCTTTTTGCCGATTTCGTTACCGATATATTCGGCACATGTTTTTTTCCCCTCCTAACTGCAGAGAACATCAAGTCTCCACTGTAGTGGAGTTGATATCATGCCTACTCTTATTGTAGAGGCCAAAAACTGCCATACTGCAGACATCTTGTACCCTTCTTCACGTTTGACGGAAGAGGCGTTGTACAAAAGGTCACGTGTCTGAGCACTCACATTTCTGCGCGTACCTGAATGCAGCACCGCCCTGAAACACCAGTGAGGGAGACATGCCCGGACTTGTTTACTGCACCTACTACGGAGACATCAGTGATCGCAGACGGACTCTTTTTATCGTGTGTGCGTCCATGAATATTTAAGTTAGTTTTGCACTGATGTTTATGTTTCTCTCTGTCAGCGTCGGCTTTGGCCGCGAGTGTATTTTCGGCGTGTTTGATGTTGAGTCGGTAATATGACGAGAATGTGAGCTAACTGTGAGCTAGTTAAGAGTTAAGTTGTTTAACTTCTCTTCATCGGCTCGAGTTTCTGTGACAGTTTCGTCTTTATTTGTAAATTGTTGATAACTTTGCGCAGGCTGTGCGCGTGCACTCTTGCCGAGCTTCTTTTGGGAGTCATCGAGCATTTCGGCAGAATTAAAGCGTTGTTATATCGGTGGAAAGTATCAGCAGAAAATTGATATCTGCTGATGCAGATGTCTCATTTTCAAACCATAATCTGCAGGTACCGATAACGTGCCGATAATATCCCTAAATGACACCATTTCCAAATAATTCCAGTTATTGTTTCCTGCTTTAAATGTTCTGTGAAAATCTTTTCATATGTGCACAGAACAGAAAACCAGCACAGATATGATAGAGATCTGTCACAGGCTGCTGATATAAACTCACCTTACTTAGCTTAGGCTCCAGAAAAGATAGAAAAACACACATTTGTAAAGTGGCTTGTTTTCTTTGCAGGACGTGAGCTGTGCAGAGCAGCAGACCCTGCTGGCTCTCTGTGCTTTGATTGTCTATATAATAAGTTCCCTCCCACTGGATGTTTACACACCTCTGATTTGTCCAGTTATTATTAGCTCAGACCGCAGCGTGTTTGGGTAGGTTCTGTTGTGTAGTCCAGCTCAAGCCTTTAAACATTAGGTGCAGACATAATTTGGACCTTTTGTATGATGTTTCCTTCAGTAATTCCAGGATATTTTTATAGATCACTGTGTCTTAAACATTCTGTGGGTGGTTGTTGACTCTAGGCTCTCCCGTCAGGACCCCACACTTACTTTGTAATTACAGCCGTATTGTCTTTCATAACCTGGTGTGAATTTTCCTGATCCTACAACCCGACTTTCACTCTGTGGTTCTTAGAGAAAGTATACACCCACACACTCTGCCTGTGCTCGAGTCTTGTACTCTGGCGTCCCGTTACGGCCGTTAAATAGTGCCAGGTTGCACAGTTAGCTGTATATAGAAGGATGTTGAGTGAAAGTGGCAGTGGAAGTGTTGGTTTGTGTGTCTGCGTGTGTGTGTTTGTGGTCAGGTACCTCCCAGCCCAGTCTGTGTAATTTGCTGTGCTTGGCTGCACAGCGCTTCTGATCCTGAGAAGCACAAATGAACCCCACTGGCAGAGGGCACTAAGTTTCCTTCAGTCCCAGCCTGAACCCTGCACCCCCGTCATCTGGCCGCCTCCGACCTTGATCCTGTGGTGGGAGTGGGTGCATGTGGGCAGCAGCGAGTACGGGTGGCCAAGGTGCTCTGGGCCAGCCTGAGGAGCTGCTGAGCTGCAGCCAGGCAGAGTAACCGACCGCACCCTGCCCCGAGAAAACACAGCGAGGCTGCCATCTCCTCCAATCTGCCCTGCAGATTCTGCACCACCAGGAGCAAGGAAAACACCTATTTCTGTCCCAGCTGGGAAATATGAGCATGAATAAAAAGCCATGCACTATTTATTTCAGTTCAGGCTGTATGGGAAAAGTAACACAAAAGCCAGAGATAGTAGAGTGTGGAGAGGAGAGAGAGCTAATGACAGACAGCTGAGGACAGCCAACCCTGTTTTTACCCACCAAGAAAAACGAAGGGCTGTGGGAGCTGGCCGCGGTGATGCGATGCTGCCTCCCTGTGCCATTGTTTTTCTATTCTACACTTTGTTATTTAAACTTAAAGTGAAGTCTTTCAAGTCATTTATAGGCCGAACAACAACTCCACTCCATTATTACTCACAGTGTACTATTAGTTTCACTGCAGGCCTGCTTATTTCATGTGTTTTACATGGTCTGTTTGAACAGGGACACAATGGCTGTTGACTGTTATTTAGAGGACATTCATTCTCAGCAAACATCAGGCTCCTGACATTTGATCTTTAGAAATCCTTAAAGGGGATGTTAGAGCCTGACAGATATCTGTAGGCTGATATTATTGAGTTTTCCTCGTATGCTTCAAAATGAAAACCTTTTTACAGAACATATGAGTCAGAAAACAAAGCTGATGGAGATTTAGATTTTATGGAGATAGTGTCATCATGTAGTTTGTCTTATAACGTGTGCCCTGTGTCCATAGGTTACAATCCTGTCAGCACTGTCAGCAGCTCATGTAGCAGAGCGGCGCAGCTGAGCAGACGGTAGTTTGTGCTAGACTTGGCTGAAACATGATAAAAAAGTTAAATATTGTTAACTGAAGATGTTTGTTTAAGAAAGCAGTCATGTAGGAGCCTTTGTGGAGCCGCTTTGTTGAAGAATCCACTTTTTTTATTCAAACTCTTTATAAGCTGCCGTATTAATAATCGGTGAATTGTTTCCCTCTAATGTTGATATCTGTCTCGAGCCTGGTCGGGATGTCCAATCCTTCTTGATGGTAACTGAAGCAATACATTCCTCAGTGCTTCTCTACCAGCTGACTCCTCCTGGTTTTTGGAGCCGTGCAGGCCGTGCCCACGTGTTCTTTCCTCTTTCCATATTGACAAAACCTTGATGACTTTATTGCATCGTGCTTTCATTGAATCCATTTTATCATTTTGTTTGGTGTCATGGTTTGGAAACCTGTAGGCTGATTGGAGAGTCACAGCTGAACGCAGAGTGCCCGTACACCGGACAGTGAGAGAGGACGGCTGGCTCCACATTAAAAGACGACTCCCACCCTTTACACGGGGAATTCAGCTTCTTCCTGCTGGACGGAGGTTTTTGGTACCAGCCTGTAGAACTGTGAAACTACGTCGAGTGTTAGCGCTCGTGTACTCCAGAAAACTTTTCACCAACAGATATGAAGAGAAAATCTGTGACATTTCCCTTTAATAATCACTGTAACTGTTTCCATGTTCCACACTCATTACAGCTGATTGTAAATGTGAGTCAAACTAAATTGCAGTCTCTGCTGTTACACCACACAGGAAGTAGTCACTCCCACAGACATGTGCTTTTTCCTCTCTAGAATAAACTGCCCTTGATGGAAATAATAACTCTGCGCTCGCCAAGTGAGAACCAATTTGTCCTTGCAGCTTTCATTATAAGAAGTGAAGATCAAACTGAAACAGTCACATTTTAATATTCTGAAGCTTTCCACCATCATGGAAACAAATCTCAGTCTGAGCCGCACACGTCTCTGCTCCGGCAGGAAGGCTGATTGCTTTCATTTCCTAATTTATCACACTGATGTTATCAGGACTTCCTTAAAGGTCATCGATAATTGTTTGAAAGATAAAACTCGTCTCTCTTTTTAGGACGTCGGAGAAGCAGGGATGAAGGTGTGGGCGGCTGACACGTGTCCTTGTTCCCTTCAGATGTTGCGTCTCTGTTTCTTCTGTTTTCTCCTTCAGTGTAGAAGGAAGCTCATCCTGAAACCCACAGCACATCAATCAAGTAGATTACTTTCACCTGAACAACTTGTACTCCGTGTTCCCATCAAGACTGAGATAACAAAACCTATTCTGTCTTGTGGGCCCTCTTCTTCCCCGACATTTGATTTTTTCACTACAGAAACACTTTCCATGTGGGGGGGGGGGGGGGAGGAGAGAGAGAGAGAGAGAGAGAGAGAGAGAGAGAGAGAGAGAGAGAGAGAGAGAGAGAGAGAGAGAGAGAGAGAGAGAGAGAGAGAGAGAGAGAGAGAGAGAGAGAGAGAGAGAGAGAGAGAGAGAGAGAGAGAGAGAGAGAGAGAGAGAGAGAGAGAGAGAGTGAGAGTGCATTTATTCAGTTAGATGATAAAACACCAGTAAAGATGGCACTTTACATCCTCCACCCACACGTCTTCAAAGAGCCCCTGCTGCTGGCTCTCATTTGAAATGATAAACTAGCCAAGACACACGAGGGGAGGACGAGACTCCCGCATCACGCCCATCCTTTCATTTCTGACTTTATCATTCTGTCTGCGCCGCGGGAGAGGAATGCTTCAAACATTTTTAGGAATCATTGACATTATTTCACAGCAGAGTTTTATTTTTGCTCAGTTTTATTGGAGTGTTTTCTGTAAGTGTTCAGATAATGCATATACTTCTATTTAAAATGGAATTGCAGTGGATGGAAACCTCAGCCCTAACTGGTATTTTCAGGTCTAAATGACTGACAGGTACAAGAAGTTTTCAAGTTGCTCAGCTAGATTGCTTCATCCCACAGCTGTGAAACAGGCTGTAATGTAATCTATGAGGCTGAATGCGCCGGATCAAAGTACGACCACTTAAGTTCTTGTTTGTGTCACTGACAGGCTCGGAGTGGTATTCTAAGTATCTGAGAACATTACAGAAAGGATCCCTACAGAGATAGACCTGTCTATTAAAAAATAAGATGCTTTTTTGAGACCAGAAACAGCCTTTACACCGCTCTCTTCAAAGCCACCAGACTCCATTGACAAAAACAGCCATTTTACCTCACAGAACATGTGAGAGCCGGTCTGCCACTGCCTCCATCAGTTTGTTATTTTTGTGTGTGTTATTGTGCGTTACACAAATACTGTGTATTCAGACTAACTATAAATAACAACAAAGTCACACAATTAAACAAAAAACCCCAACCCATCGAGGCAGCTGGAGATCTTCAACTCCCATGTTGTACGGAGTAAAATAACAGTTTTTTCAATGGAGTCTGGTGGCTTTGTAGAAAGTGATGAATCAGCTGTTTCTGCTTAAAAAAAGAACAATGTTTTAATAAAAAAGGATCTGTACAGATTCTGTAACGGTTTTTGACACTTCAATAATAATCTGAGCCTGTCAGTGGACGTACTTGGATCAGGAGCACCCTTAGATTATGGTGCAGCCATTACAGCCCGGTTCACAGCAACAACCCAAAATATTTAAAAAGGTTTAAAACTAGTGGATTTCCTCTGTAACACACCATGAATGTATAAAGGTAGAAACTTCCTGCGCCTCAGGGCTGGCCGATGTGGCCAACATGTTTTATTTTTCCACGATAAAGAATTCTTCATATCTCAATAACGATATTTTTCACAATATATCATGTTTTCTAGTAATTTAACAAATAACGAGTCTATATGAAATAACCACATGGTAACGCCTGTTTTTATATCAGAATGACGTAAACATTTCCGTACAGCAGCTCAGCCGCTGGTTTTGTGACATCACGTTAGAGACGATAGAGAAAAACACATAGAGACATTTTCATATTGTTTTAATGATACATATTGTCACATGGCCCAGCCCTATCCTACAGTTGTAAAAAGAGTCATCGGTAATAACTGCTTTTAAATTCCAAATCAAACATTAAAATTGCAAACAGCGTCGACACTGTGTCATCTCTCCGTCTTTAGTCGTTAATAAACTTTTATTGGAATCGTCCCTGGTGGAAAATGAGAGCTGCCTGTACGTCTGCGTCGGAGTGTTTCACTTTCAGTCTTTCTCTCCTCCTCTCCCACTTCCTGCACAGCTCCTCTCCCTCTTTTCTCTCCATAAATCCTCCGGGTCATTTGTCCCTCCTCCAGGACACACAGACACTCAAGGCCAGGGCTGCTTCTGATCCACCTCTCTCTCTCTCTCTCATGTACTCATATACATAGGGACGTTTACAGGAAGCAGGCAGTGTGTTTTCACCCATTAGAAACACTCAGTGAAGAACAGGGCTGCTGTAACATGAAGTACTCGGATCATCTGAATGATCTGCACTGGGGAACAGATCACAGGCTAGTCCTCTTGAACACATTCAAACTAGTAACATTTCTGTTTTACCATTTCAAACATACTTACAGTTGTTTCTTTTCAATTTTCAATTATTTTTATTTGTATTTATTGCAAAATAATAACATTTATTTGATGACAAATAGTCCAGCTTTTATTTGCAGAAATCTAAGATCTGTCCCTGACACTTATGCTGATAACAGAAGGCTTGCTCTTCTCTGATTTGGTTATTGTTCACAGGCCGACGAGCAGCTTAAGAAAGGACATTGGAGTTGAAAGAGAATGTCTACAACCAGAGATGAATAAAAAGCAACATCTTCCTCAGACAATAGCTGTTGGGTCGATGCGTTAGGCCTCATTTGCGCTCCACAAAGACGGCTTTCCTGCATGCAACCGAAGCCCGATGAAATATGATTAGTCATACTCCGATTACAAACAGAGACCAGAACAACGACTGACATCTGACCGGTTCTGCTTTCATATGCAGATATGTGTTTGTAAAGTTACAGAAACAATAAAACAGTTCTGATTACTTTCATAAAATTCATAAACATCCAAGTTTTCATCTTTCTACACTAAAAGCCTCCATCTGAGCTGTTAACAGCAGCTACATCAAATGATGCAGGATGATGGGACACTGCGAAAGAGTTGCTGCTCCTTTAACCTTTTTTCTTTGAGCAAGTTTACTTTCATGTGTTGAGCTGCCGGAGACGCAGAACTCTCAGAGGCGTGTTTCACAAAGAATCCTAAAGTTTAACTCGACTAGAGGCAAGTGAGGAAACGTGTTCTTTCTAATGTTCAGAACATTTCATCGATGGTATGTATGTAGTGTGACTCACTCCTGAACCACGTCCGAAATACTGATTCTAATCCTGTGTTTGTGTGTGAGTGGGAGTCAGCGTGAAGAAATAAACACAGAAATGTGTGTTCACACACACACACGCACACACACACGCACACACACACACACACGCACACACACACACACACACGCATGTTGGACCCGGTGATGAGGGGGCCACAGGATGGGGAGAAAATTTAAGAAACCCTGAGTCAGAACGGTCGGAGCCATTCTTTTCTGCTGCATCACACACTTCCAGCAACACTATCCCCCTCCTCACCCCTCCTCACCCCTCTTCACCCCCACAGGCATTAATGAGCTGGACCTGGTCAGAGGTATTTCATCACTGGGGCTCGTACGTGTTCATCCTTTAAGGTGGTACGCACATCTTTCTTTAAGTTACAATAGTAGAAGTGAAGTGCTTTTTAATGGCACAACACTGGTTACACATGTAGTGGGGTTTAGTTTGAGCACACACACGCACACACACACGCACACGCACGCCCACACACTGCCCAAACAGCACAATCACTATCATGCTGAATGCAAGTCAAGAGCAGGAGTGCCCCCTTCAGGCCGAGTCGGATCAGCCTGCAGCAGACAGAGACACTCTGCACTTACACATGGCCAACGACACGCGCCCCTCATCCCAGCCCCCCCCACCTCTCTGCCATAGTAGTTACTCAACAAGGTTCCTGGCTGGTTATGGAACCTGTCTCACACCCTGCCAATATAAACCTCACCCCTCACCCCTTACTCCTCAGCCCCCGCCTTCGTCTGACCAAATGGCCCGGGGGAAAGCGTCAGGGGAGGGGGCTGATGTCGGGGGGTTCGCTCGGCAAGGAGCCAAATGAGAACCATATTTCATCCAAACTCTGCCGAGGCTCTCCGTCTTCCAAGACAACACACGAAAGCACGGGGCTGTGTGCAAACATACACACACGTACCCAAACACACACGTGCCGCACACATATGGCCCGGTCAAGTCACGCTGCTGGTATTCCAGCCACGACAAGAATGTGGGACTTGAGCGTTTGCGTAATCGAAGACGTTTTAATAATTCACCGAGGGGCTGGAAGGTGTTTTTCTGAAGCTGAGAAGTTTTCCAGAAACGACAACATCTCAGAGCTCTTGACCAACGCACGACTTTATGTTCATGTGCCAGTTTCAGCACGACCAAACAGGAGGTTGTTATTTAATACCCACTTTTATTTGTTGTTTTCCTACTGTATCACTTTTTACACAAGACTCCGGTCCCGGGCTGAGTCGTGTTTGCCGGTCCGTGCGTCTGGTTCCAGTGTGAAGATGGCGGCCGTCCCAGTGTGAGCCCCTCTCTCCTCCCCATCCAGCCTCGGCCCAGCGTCTGGAACAGATTACATCTGATATTAAACACATGGCAGCAGTTAGAAAGGAGAAAAGGCGAGAGAAGAAAAAGGTTTAAAAAAAAAAGGAAAGAAAAACAGAGCAGATTTGTCAACCAGCTCCCTCCTACCTCTCCCCTCGTTGGGCCCGTGTAGCCCCTTTTCTTTCTTTGTCTCCTTCTCGCTTCAGTTTCTGGTCACTCCTGAGGGTACAGAGGAGATAATGTCAGTCTATCTGTCAAAGCACACACAGATGTCGGCTTTGATGCCCTTTTATCCCGCCAACAAAGTGTCAGAGCCTTTAACGGGACAGGAAATCTGAGAGGAGAGCGATGGAGACAGGGGAATAAAATATGTAATAGTTTGAGCTTGAATTCAGAGATAGGAGTCATTTTTTAAGATAAAGTGTCGCTCGCAATGAAGCTCCTCCGTGACACTTTTTTATCCTTCCATGCAAAGACTCGAAGCTGCTTGCTTCCTCTCCTCCTGGCAGATGGTACTACTCTCACACACATGCCTCAGTCTGCCATTAGAGACGTGGATCAGTGTGTTTCATAACCTCGCAGATAACGAGACGAGGGACTGAGATGAACCCTGAGATGGTATCAGGAGGAGCCTCGGTGTCCAGGCTCTGTCAGGATGTAAGGACAAAGCTGAGGAATGTTGTCATGCAGACGTTTGAGGTGGATTGAGAACATTCCTGATGTTCCCTTCGCTAATTTCAGCTTTTTCCTGTGAGGGGTCCCGCAGGGGAGTCACCGCTCCCCGACCAGCAGGCTCCAGGACTGGCTCTCAATCACGTCCACGTCGTCCTTTTTGTGTTTATACTCGGAGTCCTGCAGGCTCTGCGGAAACAACAGGAGCAGGAGCAGCTTGTTAGAGCAGAAAATCACAGCACAACCTCCATCATAGTGTTGTTCTTTATTTTCCCATGACTAAGTGTGCTGTGTGATTGTTCTAACCACCAGGTCGTCTGCAGCACAGTCACTATGGGAGGCCATGCTGACCAGTAAACACAAAGAGGGAGTGATGGAGGTCCGTCGGCATCTAGTGGAAACAGCCAGCAAGGAGAAGCTGCCAATCAAGATGAGCATGGGTAAGAAACAGTTGGAACAACAGGATCTTGTTCTCTGTTTAATAAAAACTCACATTCACAGAAAATAAAAACCAATAAACAAACAAATAAAAGCATCAGGAGTAAATTCTTAGAGACGTGAGTGTGCAGTGTTCTGGAGCAGCACCATAGCGCCTCCTACGGAGATGCAGCTCCTCTGCTTCTGCCGTGTATTTGCCCATGTGGCCACAGAGGAAATCTGAACCACATGTTGGCTCCATGACACACACTCACACACACTCACACACACTCACACACACTCACACACACTCACACACACTCACACACACACACGCTCCCTCGCACACACGCTGCTTTTGAAAACTTTTGTTGTTTGCTAATGAAGCAGAGGGGGCTGCAGCGAGGGGTGAAAATATGTGCAGGCACGCAAAAAATAAAGTCATTACATGTTCAAGTGTACAGTGCCCTCCCGCACGCTCACCTCTACGCTACCCTCTGACTCACATAGGTAATGGATGTCCTACACTCACACTTACACACACACAAACACACACACAGGGCTAATATGCAGGTTAGCATCTGGCAGAATGGGGGGGGTTAAAAGGGAGGGGCAATGTGGTCCCTCAGCTCCTATAATCTATGAGGTAAAGAAGGTCTCGTCGCTCGTAACAAGCAGGTTGTAATATGTTGGAGGTCACACACACACACACACACACACCCCACTCTGCCAAGCATCTGCAGACACATGGTGGTTTGCTTTCACACTTTTGTGCTAAACAGCAGTCCTTCAAATCCTGGATTGCTTTCACATAGTGGATTTGTTCGAACAAATGCACCACAACAAGAGATTAAGCTGCAAATGTAGACAGTACAAAGCGAAGGGGAGTCGTAGTAAAACGTAATCCTTCAGGGCAAACGCATCCAGTCAAAGTACGCCCACTGAAAGCTCTTGCTTTTGTGAGTGTCTGACAACATTACAGAAGAGATCTATGCAGAGGTTGGCCTTTTTTCTGCAGAGGAAGATCCTAATTCTCAGCCAGAAACGGCCCTGTAATTGCTCCTTTTCAAATCCACCAGACTCCATTGACAAAAACAGTAATTTTACCATGCAGAGCCCTACCCGTGCTGGTCGACCGCTGCCTCCATCGGTTAGTTTGTTTGTCTTGTTGTTTAGCTTTGGTGTTTTAAATTGTTAGCTGGTATCAAACGCAGCATTGTATAACACAAAAACAACACAGAAAAACAAACTGTTGAAGGCAGCGGTAGACCAGAAACTCCCGTGTTCTGGGAGGTAAAATGTCAATGGAGTCTGGTGGTGTTGACGAGAGCGATGTAACAGCTGTTTCTGGCCAAGAAAAAGCCTCCTCATCTTGAACAAAGAGGTCTACCTCTGTAGGGATCCTTTCTGTAATGATGACAGACATGTTAGATAGCAATCAGAGCCTGCACTTTGACTTGATGCATTTACCCCCAAAGATTACATTACAACCATTGCAGCCTGTGTGAGGTTGCTGCCTGCAGCAATCTACAGGAGCAAACATGTTTCTAGCTACATGTTATTTAGACCCTTAAAGTGATAATCTCGAAGATTTTTGTGTAAATAAATGTTAAGTCTCTATCTATCACCGAATGAGGTAACACAATGGTGACTGAGCCTATGGCCCACTGATGAAAGCCTTTGCATTTGCATTATATAGTATTATTAAAGACTGGGTGTCTGTGGCAACATTCATTAAAAAAATCTCAAGCGGCGCCCAGTTAGTGACGCGTTTCCATCAGCCAGTAGTGGTTGGTCTGTCAGAGAGGGTAGGCGGAGCTAAGCGGCTGCTTTTCCGCTCTCTGCAAGTGTTGCGAGTAAACAGTAATCTACTATGGCTGAACAAACAAAGAAAAGATGGATGACTACAGACACAACTTCAACAAGAAGTGAAAATCCAAAGAAGAAGAAACAAACTCGACGCTCAGATGAAGCAAACAGTCTGAAAAGGAAAGCGACCGTCAGCCAGGAAAATCAAGAGTTACAACCGGAGCCAACCGTGGACGTCACACATGCAGCACTGTCTGGATATCTGGGAAGTGTGCTCCTGTAATTACCGTTTATCGCCACAGGTGCCGCCAAAGAGAACGCATCTGAGATCTTTGAGATTACCACTTTAAATGTGTAAAAGAATTCCCCCTTAACGCTGCTCTGGCTTGCTGACTGACAGTCTGTTGACTTCACGTCTTTCCTGAGAGAGAATAAGAGAAGAGTGAGGAGCGATGGGGGCACTGTGCAGCTCCTCACACACTGAACCTTTATACCCCGACTGGCAGAGGACCAGATTCCATGAAGCCCCTGAGCTCCGAGCGAACCCCCACAACGGTTCCCATCCTGCCCACCAGCACCTCCAGCAGAGTCCTCAATCCATCATATGAGACCGAGCTAAACCCAGGAACACAGAACGCTTAGCATTAATACCTATCTGCTCTGTGTGCCCACTCGCTCTGCAGGAGAGCTGCACTTTTCCACGTTCTCAGTCTGCTCGGTTTATGCAGATCAGGGGAGAAAACACTCGATCTTTACGGTGCAGACCCTGAATTCTCACACTCACACTTTCCTCCAACTTGGCTTCTTTTCATCTCAACAGGATAAGATCATCCAGAGAGAGACAGAAAAAATAATCCACTTCTCAGAGCCTGAGTATGACCCGTCAGGTTTTTTTACAGCACAATGGGATGATGAAATTCCCTTGCTGTTATGTGTATTTGTGTGTAAGTGTGTGTGTGAGTGTGTGTGTGAGTGTGTGTGTGAGTGTGTGTGTGAGTGTGTGTGTGAGTGTGTGTGTGGTTTCGCTGCTGAGTCCAGTGTTTATCTTGTGTGTTTTTGCTCTTAGCAGGGAATTAGTAAGACAGCTTTGGTTTCATCGTCCTTAAACATGCTTTTATCTGTTCATCTGTGCACATGTGTGCGTCACAAGGTTATGCAGTTTGTGTATTTGTGCGCACCGATCCTGCACAGTAAATGAGATGTGTTGACAGGGCCTCTTTTCCTGTGGAGCAGTCTGAGCTTTAACAGCAGAGAGGAGTGAGACTAAAGCAGACAAATGATTGCATTCATTACTTTGAGCTAATGAGATTTGGGAGCGTGTAATATCACAATAAGTATTCATATTTAAACCTCATCTCTCCTTTTTAATCTTAGTTTAAATGACACACACAATTAGTTAAAGGGCAGAAAGGCTTCTTTCTGGTAATTGATTTTTTGGCTTTGTTCCATTCTGCTAATGAATATAGTTCTGTAATTTCTTGGGACAAGGTTATCGAAGGTTTCATTCAACTTTGTACAAGCAAATGAGATAAAAGCTTCAGCTCAGATCACAAAGTGTGGACGTTTATTTCAACAGGAAACCCAGATTTTTACCGTCATTTCAATCAGGCAGAGATCACCTCATTACAGATGTGTTCAATCAGTTAGTGTAACCACTGGACGGGCCACAGTAACAGCATGCCCTCTCCTATCACTTGTCTGTCCAACAATTTAATGCCATGAAGTTCTGTAAAGACCTCCCAGTCATGGCTCCCAGAAGTCGGGCTGTGATGGTTCTGAATTTCTCTGACTACGCCCCCTTGTGGTTCAGAGGTTAACTGCTGACCCAGCATCAAACCCCCCCCACCCCACCCTCCCGTCACTCACTGTGGTGTAAATGTCTTTATCCTTCATCCTGATCAACTGACGGTCGGAGACTCTGAGCTGCCGTGCTTGCGTGCTGTGGTTTCACGGACACGTATTTGCGCTGATCGTTTACCTTCTTCCTCCCAGCGCTGCATACCAGCCTTTATCGTCTTTCTCAGACAGGTTTAGTTGAACTTTTTTCCTACTCATTTGGGGGCAGTGGAGAAATCACTGCTGCACCTCCTGATTTTTGTTGTGCAAACCTGACACCTGACAGCAGTCAGGTCCATTTCTCCATGTTGCCGCAGCGGCCTGTGAATGTGACGTGTGGCGTTTGAGTGAAGGGGAAAAAACGGTGCTTCACTGCTAATATTTAAATTTTGTGAAGTTTTCACGTTTTATTTTAGCTTCAGTGCATTTATTGAACCTGGGATTCTAAGTAGTCAAACTAGAGGTCTATGATATTTTTTAAAAAAGGATGTTGCAGTCACTGGGTCCTCCCCACAGTTGGTGTCACATAACCACAGTATTGCGGTCATGTGGTTACCGTCACAGCCCTACCCAGAAGATGAACGCTTAAGACTTAGGTGAACTTCCTCCATCACCGCTGTGACATTCACATTTGTACTTTTCAAAAGTGAACGTGTCCACTGTGCTGTCTCTCAATGGTTTGTACACTACTGATTTAAAGCCAAGCGTTGGTATTTTGGCTGTCGCCGCCATCCTCTTCTTTTGGAGACAAAACTGACCATATAAAGACGAGAGCGTGACACAGCCATGGAAGTGTTAATCGCTAAGTATCCATGCCCTACAGCACAATGGTTTTATCACTGACGATACAATCAGACTTATCTTCGTCTTCGAAACATTTGCCCTCCGGTGGCCATGAGAACAAATGGAGGAGTAAGCCATTGAGCCATGATCGCTTGTCATGAAATTTGGTGCAAACGTCTGACGACTTTGGTGAAGCTCAAACTTCTCATCAAAGCTCATCACCAGGTCAAACCTGTTTCACACTGTGCTTTAGGAACAAAGACCTGCAGACATCTGCCACAGCTGCCTTTTTTGTTTAGTGCTAATTAGCAAATGTTAGCATGCTAAACTAAGATGGTATATGTGGTTTACATTATACCTGCCCAGCATCAGCATCTTAGCACTAATATAGCTGTGTCATGCTAACATTTAGCATTAGCTCAGAACAACACTGTCAAAGTACAGCCTCATGGAGCTGCATGGCTGTAGAACCTTTTGTCCTGTTGAAGGTGGAATGATAAGATTGATCCTGAAATCAGTGTATAGACTCGTATATATCATGATCCCTCTTTATTATGGCGTTGCGTTGAGGTCTTTCTTGGCGTCTTCTTTTGGGTAGTGAATAAATCCCCCCGACCAGTAACAGCTCTCAGGGTGTGATGATGGGACTGTATAAAGACTTAGCGACCAGGTGCCAGATCGTAAGCGAGCATCAAAGAGGAAGCTGAGGAGGAGGGGCTAACTTTCAATGTTGTGTTTACGAGCTGCAACCGACAAATGTAACTCATTCTGCCTTAAAGTACACAACAGGAAAACTGCATAAACAAGAGAAAAAGTCCCGGCAGATTGTACGTGTGATCATCAGAGTTTACATAACTTACAGACGGTGAATATTTAGTTATTTTATTATATATATTTTAAGCCCCAAAGTGCTTAAAAACATCTCAGTTGAAGATGAACGTCAGATTAAATGTTTCTAAGACACAAATATAAAAGAAGTTGAGATTAATGTGTCGCTGCAGCCGCCCTCTGCTGTACAGTGACGTCTTGAAAAGAGGCCCCAACATGCATCCACAAATAAAGGTTCCCTCCTCTCAGCGCATAAATAAAGCCTCTCAGCCTTCCTGTGTCCCTTTTCCATGTAGAATTCCTTATGAGTCCGTCCAGCTGCTGAGGCGGGCCACCGCTCTGCTCCGAGCTGACATCAGACATCACTTAGCCTCTGAGTAACCCTCTGCACCTCCAATGCAAGTCATCTTCCAGTAACACGACTAAATCACTGCTGGCCCCTGCTCCGTCTTCACATTGTTCAGGACTTTGATCACGGCTGAGCCTCAGTTGCCACTTCTGCACATCAGGCTGAAATGGGCAGGAGCTCAGCCTTTTATAGCACAGGCCTGAAAATGTGATTAGTTTTATAGATGGTTCTGCAATAAATACACCAAGAAGAGCTTTGACGTGGCCAAAAGGTTCGGATGTCGTCTGCCTCCTTAGGTGACGCTGCGGTAAACCCTCTGGGTGACCTGCAGCGGTCAACAAACCCAACGAGCTGACGTCATTGTGGATGTGATGACCTTCAGTGTTCATGAAAAGTAAAAATCTCTTGTTCTTGTCTTGTTTTGTTCATAGAATTGAAATGTTTTGGAGCTTCTGTTTGTGTTTTGTTCTCTTGTTTGCTGTAAAAAAGATCGTTGCTATAAACCAAAGTAAACTACTAACACTACTAGAACTACTACAACACCCCCGACCTGGTTTGCGGCCTCCTTTTCAAGCCATCAGTTTTGCATTTTGGTCGTCTCCATCTTTGCTCATTGGTGAATATGTTTTGTTGTTGCATTTCAAGCACAAACACTCCTCCATATTCACTGGGAACTATTCCACCATTATTAGAAGACCCATTCTTCTTCTTTTGTTATTTATAGGCGGTTAGCAAACAGCTTTCAGATGTGCCACCGTCTGTCGGTAGCACTGCCTTACAACCAAGCGGCAGTAAAAACAATGGAAAAAATATTAAGATGAGATTAAAGTCACAAGAACTCTTTATGACTATTCAAATATTTAAGATTCAGGACCCATGCCTAGTCGTTGCTCCATCCTGGTTCCTAGAATCACAGGTAGCCCCACCCTAACCCCTCCCCTGCTTACTGGTCTGTGTGACTCTCAATGGAGCATCAGTGACTAAATGAACATCATGCTGTGTTGAAGAAGACTTGAAACTAGAGACTGAGACCATAAACTCATTAGGAACATGTTTACTGAGGGAATAAATCAGGAGAGGAGGAGGAGCATTTCTATATAAGAAGTAAGCGTAGCCTTGAGTCTGGTATTCTGACTGTTGCCATCTTGTTCTTTCAGAGTCAGAAGTGACCATATTTGGACATAAAGTTGGAGCTGAAGAGGAGCGAGGGGTTAGCAAACACTCAGCTATCAGCTGGTTCTTACAAAGCTTGGTTTGCATGTTGCATCCTTTGTTCAAGTAAGCGGTGATATTAATTGGGATGCTAATTTTGGCTTGTGGAAAAAATGAACAACCGACTCCTCAGAATGTCTCTTAGTACGATCGAACACTGATCAATACATTTTTAATGTCGTCATGATAGTGACTTGTCAATCACAGGTAGCCCCGCCCTAACCCCTCCCTGCTTTCTGCTCTGTGTGACTCTAAATGGGAGCATCAGTGACTAAATGAACATCATGCTGTGTTGCAGAAGACTTAAAACTAGAGACTGAGACCATAAACTCATTAGGAACATGTTTACTGAGGGAATAAATCAGGAGAGGAGGAGGACCATGTTCTCATATGGTTTCATAAAATCAGACTTCTTCTTGCAGCCAGTGGTGTCGCCCCCTGCTGTCCATTAGATAGAACGCAGGGTCACTTCAGAATAAGAGGCTACATCCACGTCTGATACACAGTCTATGCCCATAATCACGTTTTTAACTTTGACTTTAACATATAAAACTGAGCAATAGGTATTAAGTGGATTATTTTCTCTGTAAAAACTGCTTAAAACCAGTTCTTTATTTGACATGCAAACGGCAATTTAAGACACGAGTGCGGCTTCTTCTTCTGTCTCATTTATTGGAGTCTGAAAATGAAAACGTTTCCAGCGGCGCTCTGACTGAGACACAATAGTTTGAAAGCACAGCTCAGCTGACAGATCGTCTCCCTGAAACCCGTCCTGCATCTGGCAGCAAGATGCTGGAGGAATCACAAACTGTTTGGAGGGAAGTTTAGTGACACAGATAAGCGCTGAAGCTCGGCCAGCGCTGTTTGATTGTGTAATGGGGAACAGGCTTTTGTGGCTTTCACATCTTAAGTTCTTTCTCCAACATCTCACATTTTCTCACTCGGCCTCATGTGATCGAGCCGAGCTGTAAAGTCTGATATATTTGGCCTACGCGGAACCATTCTTTAGTTGCCTATTCTCAGGTTTGAATTATGCTTGGCCCTGGCTTTGGCCGTATTTCCTGGTTCTGTGCTGAATTATGGTTGGCACATCGCGCTCAGCTTGGTTACACTGCCAGGGTTTTATGGCTCGATGTGTTCACAATAGAGCTTTTCAGGACTTTGAATGTGTCTGGACCGTTTTCTTCACAAATACCTGATATTTAGCAGAACAAACACAACTCCAACTGACTTTATCCATATTGCCCGTACAGTAAGAGACACACACACACACACACACACACACACACACACACACACACACACACACACACACAGACTCAGGAGGAAGTCTATCATGTTTACTCATCAGCTGCTCTGAAAATGAGTTTCATTAGCTCCTCTGGGTGATTCCCTCCAACTTCCTTTCCTTAAAGTTTGGAACTTTTGCCATCCGGTGGAAAAGCGTGTTGTCTTTACCTTTGCACCATGACTCCACATTATATCTAGTTTTCTGGAGCTCTCTGTTGCAGTTTTCCTCCCGCCCGTCTGTTTCTCTTCCAGTCATGTGTTTGGCCCCGCTAAAGAAAACACTGGCCATGTAGTCCAACAGGAAATACTCCCACATCTGGTGCTGGTTCAGAACATCAACATGAAGACGAAGGCTTTATGGGGAGTTAATGTGTGCCCCCCTCTCTGCCCCAGCCCCTGACACAGCCCCTCGTACCTTCAGGCCACCCTGACCACCCCCCCGATCCCCGGCCCTTACACCCTTTACGCCGTCCTTCCTGTGTCTCTGTGAATCTTCACGGGAGGGCCTGTAGGCGGCAGAGGGCCCTAAACTCTGAGAGGAGTCTCGTCTCTCTGCTGCCTTTTTAAAGAAAACCAAACATCCTTCCTGATATCGATTCTGATGTCGGAATTTGTCCCGATCTAAAATCAGTTAGTCTAAAAAATACCCTGCTGTGTTCTCCTCGTTGTAGGTTGATGTCACTGTGATGTCATTGTTGTCTGACTCGGGTCAGATGTTTGTTAAACAAGAACAAACACATACGGAGAATAAATCCCAAAGGACTGCCTTTTATTATCTGGTTTGACAGTCAGTCATAACCGAAGGAGAATGAATAAATAAAGGAGTGAATAACAACTCTTTACAGAGAGGATGTTCTCCTCTACGTCGTCCACCAACGAGCGTCTGAGAGGTTTTAACATGAAACTGCTTTAATCACAGTTTTTATATGATTTGTTTTGTGGACGATGAGACCTCTGTGTATAACTCTGCTCCCTTAAAACTTTTTGAAGGATGAACACTCACTAAACAAGCACAGAACCTAGCAACAAGCTAAGCTAACGTTAGCGTCAGCTTGGCTTGCAGCCCCTCCTGCTGAAGAAAAACACTGAGGCTGCTTTCACACCTAAAGTCTGTTCCATCCGAATCAAAGACAAACTTATGACAGGGTTGCATTTTGCCTCGAGGTTGGTTTGTGTTCAGACGGCAGCTTTCAGCAACGGACCAAATGTTTTTGATTGGTCAGAATTTCCACGTGGGAAACTCCCTGAAGTAAAGAAGAGAGAGAACAAGGAGAGAGAGAATGTTCTGTCAGAGCCCTCACCTCGTCGCTCCCCCACGCCTGCCTCATCTCGCTGCCTGGATGCGTGTCTGTCTCTAACATCCGTTAACAACCCACAATGCACTGTGTTCTGCTTCCTATATTTGGTCCTACTCTAAGTCTGATTATGTTCTCACCTGAATCGAACCGGACCGTGCTTCATGTGGAAACGGTCTTTTCTGGCGGCCATGGTCCGGCGGTTTGGTCCGCACCAGAGTTTGAGTGCGTGTTCTCACCTGTCCAAACAAACCGGCCTCTCAGAGTAAAGCTGTCAGGTGTGAATGCAGCCCTGCGTTTACAATTCTCACATGATGAATCACTGGAATCATTTCCACTGCTCGAGGAACAAGAGTAGCAGGCGGCATCCAAAGATTTAAACCCTCTCTGGTGGCAGCACAAACTGCTGCGCAGGCTGCCGTCTCAGAGCGTGAAGAAGGATTTCTGGTTAAAGTAGTTGATGTTTTCTGGGACTAATTAATTATTGTAACAGATTAGTTTTAACGACATGCATTTGAGTCTGTATCGGAGGCATCTCATTACTCGTATCTGTTTCAGAATAAGTCTAAGAATAAATTAATTATTCTCACAATCTGTCCTCTGAGGAGCTCTTATCAGTGTTCCTGCACTCGGCTTTATGTAGACACACTGAGCGGTGTTTAGTCATTACTGTGACTCACGTAAACACTTCTCTAAAGACTCTGACAGTAATCACCACCTGGAGGATGCACGTATAAAGAGTATTACTCCCTGGCACACACACACACACACACACACACACACACACACACACACACACACACACTGCCTCCTAACAGCCGGCAGAGTTTTTGCTCATTAAGATAATATTATTGTCTGTTTCGGTATCAGTTCCTCCGCTCTGCCCTGAGCTGAGTGTGTGAGCGTTATTAAAAAGGCTGTTATGCTTGGAGAAAGGTTGTGTGTTTGTTCTGTTTCCACGCTCCGCTCTTCCCATCAGAGGAATATCTGTGTCAGTATATGTGCACACGTGTGTGTGTGTCCGCTGCACCTTGAACACTTATGTTTGTGTGTAACAGATAAAAGACCGTCAGAGTACAGCTGTGCCTCAAAATCCTGCATGATTTAAGAGTATTGATCGATGAGTATAAATCAGTATCTTCTTTCCTCCTCTCAGGCCGTGTGACCCCCGAGCAGCTGTGCTCCTACGTGCAGCTGTTCCGGAGCAGCTGGGGGGCGCTAGAGAGTCACTGCGGGGTGCTCCAGCTGGGCCTGGCCACGGCGCAGGCGCTCCGCCACCCCCACCTGCCCCGCTGGGACGCCTGCCTGGCCTTCGAGAGGCTGCTGCTGCAGGTTTGTACTCATCTTACACAAACCTTATATAACAAATCCATATGGGCTCCAGGCTGTGAGACGGCGAGGCGATGAGACAGTGAGACGGTGAGACGGTGAGACGGTGAGGCGGTGAGACGGTGAGACGGTGAGACAGTGAGACGGTGAGGCGGTGAGACGGTGAGACGGTTCGAAAAAATCTGTGAAACCAGCTCTGACTGAAATTATTTTGAGCCTTTTACTGACAAAACTATTTTACAGATGCTCTCTTGTTTAGTTTTTAAACATGTGGATCAAATAACTTCAAGAATGCACATACTGTATGTCAAAGAGTATTCTGTCATCTTTAAACCTGGGTCTTATTTTGTACATATTTTGCGGCATAATCGACTTGTAGGTATAAAACCTTTGTAATGTCTTCAAGATTGCTTCAGCCAGAACTCCTTAAAACAGGCTGTAATGACTGCAGTGTGATCCTTGGGTGCAAATCACTGGATCAAAGTTCGTCCACTAAAAGTTGTTTCCACTGACAGGCTCAGATTGTTATTCTAAGTGTCTGACAACATTACAGAAAGGATCCCTACAGAGATAGACCTTCGTGTTACAGAGGAAGATCCTTTTTCAGACGTTAAGTTGCTCTCTTCAAAGCCACCAGACTCCACTGACTAAAGCAGCAATGTAACCCTGCAGAACGCATAGGATGCTGGTCAACCGTTGACTCGATTGGTTGCTTATTTTGAGTTGCTGTGAGACTTAAGTGTTTTAATGGTTTGGCTCAGATTTAACACAATAGCACAAAGAAACTAACAGGTCAAGGCAGCGGTCGACCAGCAGCTCCTGTGTTCTGCAAGGTAAAATTACTGTTTGTGTAAGTGGAGTCTGGTTGCTTTGAAGAGAGGGATGTAGATAACGGCTGTTTTATGTTTAAAATAAATCTTACCTTAATATAAAAGGTCTGTTTCCGTCACAATCCTTTTTATAATGTTGGAAGGTTATATGTTTTCAACAGTTTGAGCCGTAGGCCGGAGTTATATTTGCGCTCTCGAACAAGACCGGCTGTGTCATGAACCTAACTGTTCACATACTTGTCTATGCACTACTGGAGGATACCTCTAGAGGGCGCACCAGAGAGCTAAGGCCGTATGCAACTACTGTATGTGCGGGCAGTGTTGGCAGATTGTTTCTGCCCTTGAACTGGGGAACATAGCGCTGGGCTGGTAGATGATTTTTGGGCTCCTTCTGTCAAAATTTTTGAATTTTTGGGTTTTGAACACCAACCAAGCCGTCATTTTATGGGCAAAAACAACTCATTGTTTGAGTTGTATTCAAATATTTAATTTAATCTGTTTGTGTGCACTCTTTTCGTGTTGCAATAGCATTTTATCTTGGGTTACTTGATGCAGATATGAAGCTTTGTATGCTTATGATCCATTTTCTGTTCTGTATGTAATGGTTTTAGGGTTTTACAGGGTTTTCTGGTGAGGTAGTGATTTGGGCTGGTTTTGAGGGGGAACCAAGGGGGGAACCTGGAAGCTGTCAATCTGATCTGGCGACACTGTGTGTGAGACACTCGAGGAGGTTACTGTTATGTTAATTCTCAGATCACGACAAAGTGACCGAACTCACCATCAGCACCGTCCCCGCTCCGTCTCTCCAACATGTTCCTCCGTGCACGGACGTAACGCTCCCGGACTTGTTTCCATTTAGTTTTGCAGGTTTCCACAGCAACTCCTTAAACAGAACTTATCTGTCTGCAGCTGTTTGACAGGCATGTTTGTCTCTGTGCAGCGGCAACGACACATCGTACAGATGTGGATAATCGTGGACTTGGTCTGTCAGCTCGTCTTCAGAACTTTCTGCCGTTGTTGTCCCTGCTGCTGTGTCGACCCTGTCTTATCCCCTCTGCCTCTACACTGCCCCTACTGCTCATGTTCACACATCTCGCGAATGTGCTAACTTTTTAGGACGCTCCAACAGATGCAAGAGACGTGGGGCAGCCTCCATGGACATGCGAATGTGTAGTTAAAAGCAAGTATATCTCCGGCTTTACAGTGATTTGGATTACGTTGCAGCCGTTCCAGCCTGTTTTGCTGCTGCCGGCCGAAGCAATCTACTGGAGCGGTTCTTTTTGGTCATTTAAACACAAACACGTAAAAAACCGGAGCCCATGTTTAAAAGTACAGGAACATTTACCGTCTATTTGTAATGCAGTTGGTCATTACTCTTCACGTCTTTCCGTTGGGGTAAATATTTATTAGTGATGCTCAGCAGGTAAGTGGGTGTTTGTGGTTTGCTAGAGGGAGGCCAGAATGTTGTGTTAAAGTGACAGAGACGGAAAAAATGCAGATTCCTCTCCATCATAAACAAGCTCAGTTGTGTTTGTAAGGAAAACATTCGAGTCCAGTAAATACTGCAGAACCGCCAGATTTCCATGTTGTTAAGAGGCGCTACAGTTCAGAGGTTAAAGAGGACTAGTTTACGGGGGAGGACAGAGGCGGATGTAGACATGTGTGTTTGACTGTAGGAAGGTCAGAGGGCAAGTCTGATGGAGAGACGGAGACGAGCAGTGATTAACTCATATTTTATGAAATGTCTTACACGCAGAGCTTAACGGCGCCACACTCTGCTCTTTGAGCTAACACTAAAGCCACGTCTCCTCCTCTCTTACCTTGCTGCTTCCTTTGAGTCTCTGTTCGTTGCTGAAGCTGTAAAACAAGCAGTAGGACAGCCGAGTATTTAGGAACTTATTAAACTAAATCACGGAAAAATAAAACAAGCTCGCAGCGGTGCCCCGTGCCAAATTGGAATTTAAAAACAACCTCATAAACCTTGGTCCTCAGCTGGGGCCATCGCTGCTTTATTAAATAAAGGAGGAAGACTTTAGGGCTTATAGTTCCAGTATCCATTTACTCCATGACTCCACTTTGATCCGTCCCCCATGGATGTCTGGTGCACCTGGAGAACTCAAAGTACGGCTTTCTCACCACTCCTCTTTTAGTTTCTCCTGTTGGCTCTTAGGTGACTGTCTGCAGGTGGAAGCTTGTGAGCCTCGTTACACTGATGGTGACTGTTGTTGTGTTCAGCATCAGGTTAGTGTATATAAAGCACTTGGCCTACTTTCAGTATGACATTCTTCAAGATTGAAATCTCACAATCGCGCCTTGAGCCTGATGTGCGGCTCGGTGTTTACAATCAAAACGAGCCGGAGTTTTATTGAGGTATTAGGGGAAATGAGTTGTGTGTCCTCTGTGCCCCCTCTGTTTATTTAATTTCCATGTGGGGTTTTTGCTTTGGCTCAACATGGACACAGAGAAGTTAATTACATTACAAAATGGCGGGGCTGAAATGCCGCTCAGCTCGGCCTGGCGGTCGGGCTGTGTTTGCTCTCTCTGAGTGTGTGAGGGCTGCTGTGGGTACGCCCGAGCAGAGCCGGACGCTCCATCACTGGAGGTCAGTTCATTCAGGACGACTCTGCCGTGGTGCACTGAGAGCCACCGTGTTCATTACGCAGCCTATGGTTCATGCCTTCAACAGTTACACTATTTCAAATACGTGCAATGACTTGGTGACATAGAGAACTTGTCCTATGCCGAGTGCAAGGTTTTCAGTTAATGTTAGAAGGAAAACACCACACGTCACCTGGGGCGCCTTACGTCCTGCATCATGCAGGTGTTCTGTGCCTGATGTCTCGTTGCCTTGAACTGGGTCATCTCTTCATTTTTAGGATCAGCTAGCAAATCCACATCCTGGTGTTTTTTTTAACCTCATCTCTGCCTTAATCCCAACATGACATCAACAGGAAACTTCACAACTAGTTTTAACGTCGTAAACGAAACAAAATGAAAATTATGACGTAAATGTTCGTCAGCGACCTTTTTTATGACGAAGACGAGACGTTGACGAGCTAAAAATAGATAACAGAGGAATGTGCTGCTGTTACTGCACGGCTTCGTTCTGTGGCTTTACATTTGTAACGTTTCGTTCCAGAAGTTTCCATGTACAGATAACATCAGCTGAGGACCCATATTACCCGTGGAGAGGACGTAATTAATGACAGGACGGAGCGTTGCCAGACGCCTGTGTTCGTCTGACTGAATTAGTTTAAAGAGAAAAAATGTTTTGACTAAAATGTGAGGACTTTTTCATCGACTAAAACTGGACTGAAATGTTTTGACTTGTCGATGACTAAAAATATAAACTGTAAAAATGACTCAAACGTGACTAAAACTAACAAACAGACTAAATCTAAAATAGCTGCTGAAACAAACTCTGCTTCAAACAGAGAAGATTTACTGCTTCCTGCAGATCGACCATCATCATGTTATTGTATAAAATAATTACAACTAAATGTTGCTAAATTATATTAACATGTAGATAATCAACACTTCTTTATTCTCATATAGTGCAGTATTATCGTAACATGAACACAAAGTAGTTTTGGTGCCTAAACGGAACCAAACTGGGACTGTTGTGCTTCATTGTTGGAGACGGTCACAGTTAGATGAAGTTTAGGCAGATATGTTGATTTTGGCTGAAGTAGTCGGAGTTATATTTGGTGTCACAGGGGACACAGCAGTGTTACAGAAACAGACACAGGTTCACTGAGACGGTCACGGAGCCTGCAGAAGCCTGCACTGTTCCGACCTGCAGAGCCACGCCCATCCAGGTGAAACGAGCTGTTTGAGGAGTCCAGTGCTTTAAAGTGTGTTTGGAAATGAACCTTGCTCTGCAGATTTCTCCTCACGTCAAAGGCAGTTGTGAGGGTCTATTGGGGCACAGATGTGGACACACAGATTGTTAGTTGGGCTGTGATATATGAGCGGTGAGTGTGACACTTTCTGTTTCCACCTCTTTACTGAGACCTCAGGATTTACAACCTGCTCAGTATAGCACTTATAGAGAGTGTATGTAAGATGGCCAGATATGTTGTTGGCTGGCAGTGCCACCCTGAAAGCACCATCACCCCCCTCCCCCTGTCTGGCATGACTCTGGGCTTTGGCCTGAAAGGATCAGATTGAGCAGACCTGGTCGAGCTCCAGCCCGCAGAAACAGAATGTGAAAGCTCGACGCGCTCAGAGCTGGACCCGGGCGGCGCAGCCGAGGCAACAGACTCACTCTTTCACTAGTTCCCAGAACATCACAGGAGCGCTGCACGGCCTTCCCATCAACAGCCCGGCCAGAGCCTCGACCTCACCAAACCAAACATGCACACCGCCGCTCTACACGCCTCCCACAGAGAGCTGACTTACTGACTGACTTTTTAATGCTCGTATTGTCTTTAATCACTGGACGTGGTAGTGACAGCAGCGCAGCAGAGAGGAGCTCGCCCCTCTCACCCCGGCCTGTCGCTTTACTCTGCTGGGATTATGAGTTCAAGCCTTTGCAAACATCCAGCTCCGAGTTATTACTGGTCACCACGCTGCAGAGACATAAAGCTGCACTCGGCCGCACGTCCCCGTTCTCCCATGAGTCACTCAAACTGCCGGCCTGCTGCTTATCTCTGTCTCTGCTGCGTGTTTGTGTTTCAGTCTGAAATACTGTAGATAGAAGTTATAAACCGAGCTGTGAGCTGCAGCTCAGGGCCCCGGGCAATAATGTACAGCGGTGGAACTCCGTAGCAAAACGATGCTGTATTTATGAAACAAGAAGTGGTAATTTTTTTAACTTTACTCAAGATAAAAATCCCAGTGAGTCATTGTGAACCAGACGGCGTGTAGATGCTCAATAAGAACAACAGAAGAAGAAGTGAGACGTCTTTAAAGCTCCTCTTTGTTGTTTGTTTTTTTCAGCCAGTGCACAACAACAGATCTGTGTCCCAATGACTGACGTTGCATTGCTGCAGATCTCAGGTCTGGGTGATGATCTTTTACCCGACAACTGCAACGTTTATGAGGCTGATTGTGATTTTATATTTAAACAAGAGATTACAAACTCGAGTCTCATTAATTACAGACTCTGTGATTAAGCCACATGTGGAGGAGGCTTGTTTTTAATGACGTAGCCCATCAAAACAATCAAAAGCAACGAAACGCCATCGAGACCACTGAGAAACGTTTAAAACAGCCGCATGAGAAGGTCTAAAGAGAAAGAGTGTCCATTCAGAGATGGTGGAAAGGTCGGTTATTCGGTCGGACGGATGAATAAATAAAAGTTTTATCATGTTGACAAAGCTCATGTGGTGAGGTGTTGTTTGCTCAGTGACGTATCAGGCGAGGAGCCATACTGCAGTGCTCAGCGTTTTTTGTGTTGTGCTAATGTGCAAAATTTGTACTTTCAGTGGTCCAACAGCTCGTCGCTGGTGCAGTACCCTGAAAGATACACCCATTGTACCCCTTAACAGGGGTACATATTAGTGCCATCACAGTTTACTTATGAGGACATTTACACCCCTGAGGAACAATAGTCGACCTAATTGCTCTGGGGACTAAAATGTACCCTTGGAAAACCGTTTGTACCTACCAACATGAGAGAAACAAAATTACATAGTTAACGAAAGTCATTTTTAAACACCTTCAACATTTAATCAATTGTGATATCTATATATATTGTGATATATATTAAAGTTATTATAAAAAAACCTGACATCACCAAAACCACAGACTGTAAATAAAGATGGATGTTGTGTCTCTATTCTTCCCACTGTACAGAAATAAAGCTGAAATGAAGCGGATACAGCCGCCGCCATGTTGCCCCGGTGGCGTTGTCATGGAGCCAGAGTCTGTCAGGACTAACCCTGATGTAGACGTTTAAAAACCTTTTAAGAAAATATCAGCATGTGCTGTTTGGGCAAAGAAACACAAGGAACAAACCAGCTCCAGGTGGATACTGAGCCTTTTATTTTGAAAGAACTGCGACAAACATACAGACTTAGAGGGAGGTTGAACAGTTTCTTGTGTCTCTAGTGTCAAACTCATGGAAACACTGTTTAAGGCTTTGTGCTGAATGAAGACCAATCAGAGAGTTGTTTCTGATTCGTTAAAACATTTTAAAACTCTGATATTTGCAGCTGATCCGATCGTGTTTGTGTCCACACATCACCAACCTACCTGTGTGGGTCGCTGTGCTAACAACGTAGGCGACAGTAACAGTGTTTGTTGGCGATGCGGTTTTCTGCAGCAGAAGCATGAGAAGTTGTGATCCATCATCTCGCCCTGAAAACAATCACACTGTCATGTTGTGGTGCCGGACTCAGCCTCAGTTTATCTGCAGCGACAGACGAGGCCGCTTTCTTTGTCCTTTTCTCTTCTGCTCTGCAGGCTGCAAGAAACAAGTATCTTTGTAATCGATCAATCTTCGACTTTTTTCTACGATGATTTGATTCGTTGTTTGGTTTAAAAATGTCAGAAAGTTTAGAAAAAGTCTTTAAACGGCTTCTTTTCTGTAAAACCAACAAGAAAGAAACATTTAAGAGCTGAAACCAGCAAATATTTATTTGTGCTTGAAAAATTACCAAAGCCATCCATCCATCCATCCATCCATCCATCCATCCATCCATCCATCCATCCATCCATCCAACCACCCATCCATCCATCCATCCAACCACCCATCCATCCATCCATCCATCCATCCATCCATCCATCCAACCACCCATCCATCCATCCATCCATCCATCCAACCACCCATCCATCCATCCATCCATCCATCCATCCATCCAACCACCCATCCATCCATCCATCCATCCATCCATCCATCCATCCATCCATCCAACCACCCATCCATCCATCCATCCATCCATCCATCCAACCACCCATCCATCCATCCATCCATCCATCCATCCATCCAACCACCCATCCATCCATCCATCCATCCATCCAACCATCCATCCATCCATCCATCCATCCATCCATCCATCCATCCAACCACCCATCCATCCATCCATCCATCCATCCATCCATCCACCCATCCACCCATCCATCCATTCACCCATCATCTATACTGCTTATCCTGTCCTGCAGGGGGGCTGGAGCCTATCTCAGCTGTCATTGGGCTGTCATTACACCTAGACCAGTCACCTGTCATCATAGAGACAGACAACCTTTCATGCTCACACTCAAACCTACGGGCAATTTAGAGTCACCAATGAACCTAACGAGCATGTCTTTGGACTGTGGGAGGAAGCCGGAGCACCCGGCTGCACGGGGAGAACATGCATACTCCACACAGAAAGGCCCACTACGTCCAAACCAGGACTCGAACCAGGAACCGTCTAGCTGTGAGGCGACAGTGCTGACCACTGCACCACCGTACACCCCTCAGCCATTCGTTGATTACTGAAATATCATCATGAAGAGTGTTAAAGGAGTTCAGTCTCGTACTGAACAACTGAGGTGGCTGAACCAGGAGTGACCTGTCTGCCTCGCTGAGCCGCCGTGTGCAGTGTCGGTGGTGGTTATGAATCGGCAGCCAGACTTGATTGCAAAACAGTTTTTTAATGACTTCCTCAGTGAGTCCGTGTGAATAAAACACACAACGTCCAGTGGTCTCGACCTGTAGTCAGACACCTAGACCATAAACTTGCTCCCCGTTACACCTGAGCTGCAGTAGAACGGCGACGCCCACAGTTGATAAGGAAAACTCAAGTGATTGCACAGAAACCTCTAATTTGGTTGCTACAAAGAGATTAATCGATAAATCTAACAGCAGCTTTTGTTGCAAGTGTCGCAAAAGACACTGAATACTGTTATAGATGTTATAGATGTTAGAGATGTTATAGGGCCGGGACACATCTGCAGAAATCTGTTGGAAAAACATTAAAAACCACCGCGAAATGTGGCTTAAATCACTGCGAAGATCACATAAAACAGAGGTCCTTAATGTCCCGACTTTCTGAATCAATTTGGATGCATCTGAATGTACCAAAATATCCAGCGATCTGAATAAGGCCAAATATATCGACCTAGCTCTCGTCAATATCAGCTCTTATCGTGTATGTGTGATCATCACAGAGAAGCATCGCTCAGATACAGAGACGGACGACCGAGCTACACAAAAGATCACGCAAAGCTGCTCTCCTCAGCGCCGTGTGCTCGCTCGCCCCGCTGCCCGCGCTGCTGCTCTCTCTGTTTAACTTTGTGCTCGGCTCTAATTATCCTCCAAACTGTTCAGATTGGCTCTGACACTCTTTGGTCCCCCTTTGGTTCTGTTTCTTTTCTCTTCATCAACAAACAATTCTACTTAAAACTTTGCAAACCTCCTGTTTATGCTGCTGACTCATATATTATTCTTAAGCTGTAAGTCTGTTGTTTTGCTCTGTCGCTGTGTGTTGCGTCTGTTGTGGTGACTTTATGGCTAGGTTGGAGCCTGGTGACCCACATAGTCCATTAACCCCCCAGTACAGTGTCAGCGTGTGTTCATGACCCCTGACCTCCCCCTGTGACCCCCCTGGACTGACCTGTAGATGCTCAAACTTGCAGCTCTGCGGTGTGTCACTAACCTGACAGTGAAGCTTCATTCTGCTGCGATGTGAAGCTGTAAGACGGCAGCCGGTCCCCTGAATATTTAACAGGCAGTTATATATGAAACATCTGGACTGTGTTATTTCTTACGGCAACAACAAGAAGAAAAAAATGTCGATATTGGTCCCAAATAACTTTCATCTTATCTGAGCTGCATGCCACAGACAGACAGGGGGCTGTAAGCCTGTAATTGGCCTTTCCCCAGGGTATGGAGCCTGTCCCCACATCCCAGACATTCCCCTTATTCTCCACCTCTCACGGGGGGCTTCTGCTGCAGATCGTAACAAAGAGGTGTGAATGACTCGGGGGCACTGCTGAGATGTCCAGCACTGACCTCCTCCACTTCCCCACTGTTTAACAGCCTCACATCTGGACTGACCCGGACTGACCGTCTCCCCATCCATCCACCTTCAGCACCACATCCAGCCCCCCGTGTATCCTCTGAAGCCCCCTCCACCCTGCAGCAACAGATCCAAAGACAGACTGAGTCACGGGAGGTTCAGGATCAATCCTGTCTCTGTCCTGACAGAGACTCTCTCTGTCTCTGTCCTCTCATCCTCTGTTCATCCTCTCTCATGGCCACAGAAAGTGAACGTCCCTCTGTGACGCCTAAGTTCTATCTTCATACTGTGAGCTTACGCCAACACAAGGTTGCAGTGACATGAACATCCCGATTCCCTTTCATTGCATGCCGAAGCTCTGGCTCTTGAGCTGCTGCAGCTGCAGAAGAGTTAGGTATAGTTGAGGAAGATTAAACTAGTGCAGCAACAGGACGCAGCGTCCCCTCGCTCTGGCCCTGTTTTGGTTGCATAGTCTTCCAATATTCCTTTCTGCCACATTGATTAGCTCTCTCCATGACTACAGCAGAGCCCGACCTTTAAACTTTGACCTGACGTAATGATGTTGTCATGTCAGATCAGAGTTATTTGTTATATTTGCACCTATGAAACACTATTTTTTCATGTTTTTTCTGTTGTGCACTTTATCAAATACTGCTCAGAATGTGTGCAAAGAGATAGACTGTTGATTATGGTGTAGAATTGTACACAGAACTTCTCCTGAAATACATAATTAGATTTTTGAGCCTTCACAGGTTATTATTGATATTTACATTTAAGGTCTGAGTTTGTCAAATGTTCGATACTTTTTCGATACCTCGTGTTTAAAATGGTAAAATCTCCATTATTTTTACGTTCCATGGCAGCGAAAGGTACCGAAGCTTTTAAAAACAAACATTTAGGGTCAGTTTTCAACCCAAATCTGCCGCGAGCAAAAGAGGGAGAGAGAGCGGTGGTCGAGTGACATACACAGGAAATGAAGAGAGGGAGCGCTGGTCTGACGTTTTGTAAACAACTGAACAGTTGTCGACAGCAGAAACGTCCCAAACAGCAGAGTTAGAAGAACATGAGAATATACTGATCCAGACCCTCTGCAGATACACACACGACTACACACTTCTTCTTATGTTTAGGATTGACGATTGAGAGGGGAGGCTGTTTTTGAATATTGGTCTAAACAATAGCCTGTCAAATAATATTATTAATAAACATTTTAATCGTTAAAATCCTTCTCAGTAAACTGACAATCTTGAAGATTTCAGTCTGTTCTCTTGGTCGCCTCCTAATGGCGATAAACGGTAATTGCGGGAGCACACTTCCCAATTTCACCAGACGTCCACGGTCGGCTCCGGTTGTAACTCTTGATTTTCCTGGCTGACGGTCGCTTTCCTTTTCAGACTGTTTGCTTCATCTGAGCGTCGAGTTTGTTTCTTCTTCTTTGGATTTTCACTTCTTGTTGAAGTTGTATCTGTAGTCATCCATCTTTTCTTTGTTTGTTCAGCCGTAGTAGATTACTGTTTACTCGCAACACTTGCAGAGAGCGGAAAAGCAGCCGCTTAGCTCCGCCTACCCTCTCTGGCAGACCAACCACTGCTGGCTGATGGAAAACGCGTCACTAACTGGGCGCCGCTTGAGATTTGTTCCACGAACGTCGCCACAGACACCCAGCCCATAATAATACTATATACTGCAAATGCAAAGGCTTTCATCAGTGGGCCATCGGCTCAGTCACCATTGTGTGACCACATGCGGCGATAGATAGAGACTTAACAGACATTTATTTACATGAAAATCTCTTATTACTTTAAGCCTTTAATTCCTGTAAACTGTATGACTGTCTGTGTTCAGTGACTTTTACCACAATAAGAAAGAGATTACCCAAGGTACCTAAGAATTCTTTTTTTATCGAAACCTTTATCGAGTATCGTTTTTTCCTCCTAGTATTGTATGGAAGTTTATAATTCTGGTATCATGACGAGCCTGTTGAGGTCTGCATATGAGCCCCCAAAAATCTACCTCGGACAACACATTGAAGGCTCGGTGTCCCCTGGGATCAGAGTCTTTCCCTGCTTTTCTTCAAGCACACTTTATCCTGTTCTTCCCTTTGAGTCTGTCATGTTTACCCTGTATCTCCGTTATGTGCTCTCCAAACATACGGCTCTCTGTAACATGTCCAACATGTATGTCGCTGCTGTTTTTTTGTAGCATAACAAGCCTTCTGAAAGTGGAGGAAAATACAAGCTGGGAGAGAGTTTATCAGAGGAGTGAGTTATTTACCTATCTCTTCCTTCCTGTGTTTAGCTGTAGAGGATTACAGTGAGCGAGCGGAGCTGTGATGGAGTCCACTCCCAGGAAGACCTCTATCTCCTTCCCGCTCCCTCCGCCTCTCTCAGCGGCGGTACCCTGAGACGGCTGTGTTTACATTGTTCTGGCCTAATGTACTATCTGTTTAATAGGCAGAGAGAGGCCTGTTTATAGAGAGGGACCTTTTTAACAGAGGTGATGGGGCTGGCAGGCCAGAGGGCAAGACCAACTCATCTCACTTCCTGTTATCGTTACCTCTCTCCCCGCAGACTGATAGGTGCTTGGCTCGCTCTGCTTTCTGCATTACTTAATCCCCCATCGCCTCGCCGTCCTGCCGCCGATGACTGTGTTCAATCTGTCTCGCCTGGAAAATGGAGCAACACTAGAAGGCTCAATCAAGTCTCCTCATATTAAACCTCCGTGCCTCCACTTCTCAGCTCAATAGTAATTTGCATGTGCTGCAATTTAAATGTTCTACTAAGCATCTTTTTACAAAATCTATAACTCAGCCCACTGAGCTGAAACTTTATGGGAATTGCTTTGGTGTTAATAGCTGCAGACTTGTGGAGCTCTTTGAGTGTTGAAGCTGAGGGAGCGAGAGAGGCTCTTACGGTTTAATTCACTAAACATTTTCTCTCTTACTTAAAGCAGCCTCTTTCTTTTGCTTCATTCTGTATCAGGTTACATTCGCTGCATATGTGCAACTGAGGATATTTTTTCTTCTGGTCTCTATTGTTTACTGCGGCTTTTAAACTGTGGAGTGAAAACCCTTCACGTCAGGAGGATTTTTCATGTGGCCTGCAGTTTTTTTCCCCGTCACGAATGTGTCTTTGAGGGTTCTGCAGGATTTAAACGGCCTCAGCCAAACACTTCTCTCACACTTGCAGAGACCAAACTTGCAGAGTGAAACGGTTGATCTTTCCTGGTGATCATCCATCGCTCTCTCTCCACTTAAGCACACTTTTGGCATCTCAGATTTCTGATGCACTGAGCTGAGTTGTCATCTCACTGTGTTTTGGGCGAGGTGGTCCAGAGAACATGAAAACAGGGGGCTCTTGAAGCTCCCGCTAACACTCTCCATCCCCGGTGAATCAGGTCAGTGTGGTCTGCTGACTTGGCCTCCTGGCGTCAGACTTCATTTGAGCATGCTCCAACAAAACACCACAGACTGGGAAAAATCCCACAATGCCCAGCATTCACCCTGGAATTGTTAATAAGGAAGGTTGTAGAAAAAGCTGACCATCGGGGAAGATGGCGGGGGCTGCAAGAGAGCCAACAATGACCCAGTGTCTCCGACGGCGCTGACCAAACCACTTCATACCTTCACGTCCCTCTGACTGACCCTTCTTCATCTGACAGGTCACTGCTCACTGTTTATGCTGCATGTTTTCCATGATGAGCTGCATCTCAAACTACAGCCAGCTGTGCTGCCAAGTAAGTGTGTGTGCAGCCGTGTGAGCATGCATGCATTCATGCATGTGCATCCTTTAATGTGCTTATGTTGGTAACAGTGTCTCAACTTCCTGTTGTCACAAACAGGCCCTCTGTTCCTCGTAGAAAAGCTCCACCCCAGGACAGATTAACTATCAGCTCATTTGTCACTACCTGCTGAGCACAGGCCGGGGAGGGTCACGGCCCACAGGACGTGCGTCTTTGTGTGTGTGAGTCTGATCTGAAACCGAGACAGAGGAACATTCCAGCACCTCTGAGTGTCTTCTTTAGATATCAGCTGATCCCTTCAGAGTCAGATTAAAGATTTTCAGACAGACTGAGGATTCCGAATATGATTGGTTAACAGGCATGTCCAATTCTACAGAGATCGAGCTTTTCATGCTTCTATAAACCAGAAACAGCCTTTACATCGCTTTCTTCAAATCCACCAGATCACATTGGAAAAAACTGTAATTTTACTTTGCAGAGCATGGGCGGTGCAGGCCTATCACTGCACAATCAGTTGGTTTTGTGTTTTGTTATTTTGTGTTACACAAACAATTTGTTGATTGCAAACAAGCCATATAAAAAACAGAAGTCAGACAAACACACAAACTAACTACCTGATTGAGGTAGCAGTGCACGATCAACTCCCGCATTCTACAAGGACTAAATTTGTGTTTTTTTCAATGGAGCCTGGTGGCTTTGAAGAGAGCGATGTAACGGCTGTTTCTGATTTAAACAAAGGATGTTACCGAAACATAAAAAGGTATTTCTCTGTAGGGAATCTTGGCGTAATATTATCAGACACTTGGAAAACAATCTGACTCATTCAGTGGCAGAAACATGAATGTTTTTATTATTATGGTTTGTGGCTAAAGCAGTCTACCGGTGCAGTTATCAGTCATATAAACACCAAAATTAGGCACGGATTGGAAAATAGCAGAATTCACTTGTAAAGGATTCAGAGTTTATCAGTGACCAGTAAAAATAAAAAAACTATTAGCACATTTTTAGCTGCAGGTGGACACAAAACTTAGTTGACCTGTGTCCTGCTGAAGATCACTAGTGCCCCCTACTGCCAATGATGAGCAGAGACCTGCAGTCTGTAAACAGAGATGAATGGGGGACGGCGGGGGAGGTGGGAGACCCCCCTGAGGTCGTGGAGCAAAGGTGGGACAAGGACTCCTCTTTGCTGCAGCGTGTAATTATACCCAGTCTGCACCTCCTCCCCTCGTGCTCACTCATGCCCACCCTGCAGACCACCTTGTCGCCCCAGGGATTCACCCAGTCACCCAAAAGGGAACGAGGCTGACCAGTCACTATGGTAACTAAGCGGTGAGGGTCAAAGCGGGTCAATGGGAGACAGACTCCTGCCACCATTGCTCTGTCATTAATTACCCATGGTTCCCTGGGGCAGCGCTCCACGTGTAACAACATAGCTCAAGAAACTGGACGTGAGTGCAGTGAGTGTATGATCAGGTGGAGCCAGCATTGGTTTCATATGTGTGTCTGTCACAGGGTCACTGTTGTCTTTATTAGCAGATGAGTGACGGTGTCAGATGGATGTCATGTTAGCAGAAATACTTCCAGAGCAGGAGATTTAGATCTCTCTGTATACACGTAGTGATGCTGAGAGACTCACAGTATAAATATCTTATTATTTGGCTGATGAGTCATCAACACATTGAAATTCTCAGCACCAAACTGCACCAAAAACCTTTGATCAGAAACAGATCCAGCCTCCTGTTACATTGTGGGAAACGTGCAGCTGAATCAGTCTTTCCTTCAGTTAGCCTGATTACTGTGATACAAACTCCTCTTCCACAGCCGTGCTCTCAAATCTACAGATGTGCTGCCGCTTTCACTTTCAAATCCCAAGACTAAGTATGTCTGACGTCAGATTCAAAATGAAAATCTAATACCCCCTTTGACACACGCACTACACTCCTGAGGATGTCCTGGTCCAGGTGGGCTGCATGTGTGAACGCACATTTTTCATCCCAACTTCATGCTGACTTTTTCCTGCAAGCATCCAAATGTCTGCAAGAAGTCAAGTGAGCCGATGTGTGAATGAAGCAGGTAATACTCAGGAACATTCCCGGCGAGCGAGTGGGCGCGGTGATGACGTTTATGTTATCTGTGTGAAACCAGAAGAGCGACGCATGACAGGATGATTAAAAACATCCGAGGTTGAAGAAGAAAGATCGTTTACAAGACGACTGCAAAGAGGTCTGCAGGCCGGAGCGATGAGGAGATTCAGGAGCTTCTGGCTGTGAGGGGAAACGCTGATTGTCCACCAGTTGACTCGCATCGTACTTTTTGCCCGTCTGACAGGGAAGATCATCTGATTTGAGGAACATGTCTCGCAACATTTGAGGGACAGCCTGTACTGAAATGTTGTGGAAATTCTTAGGAACATTTGTCCTTGTTTTCTGCATCACACAGTTGGTTTGTGTGATAAACACGTATCTTTTTATCCTTAAAGCGATAGTTTGGATTTTTGGACACCAAGTTGTGTGAAATACTTGCTAGCAGTGTAGTGGATGCAAAGCTATTAGCTTACTCACAGAGTCCCGGGCGAACGAGCTGCTCTTTTTTTAACCGTAGGCTTTAACAGGAAAGGCAGTGCAGTGCGCCTCGTGTTTTACACTGCGTTCCCATATGTCCTGGAAAACCTGGCATTTCAGAGACTAGTTTTCCAGTCCTGGAAACACCTGGAAATTGATTACAATGACCAAATATCCTGGAAATAATTTATGTTGTCCTGGAAAATTTTAATTGACTTTAGCCCCTCACTCAGATTGCATACGTAAACCTAGGTGTGTACATTTGTTTGAAACTTGACTGTTGGTAGTCAAGCTTTTGGAGGCTGTATTTTTAAACCCAATGTTTCTGAGTTTTGACCCTTTGAGGTTGCCGTACCTGGTTAGTGTGCAGTATTGAAGCAGCAGATTGTTAGCAATGTAAAGTGAGCAGCTAATAGTTATATTCCTTTAAGTATGAGCACACATCATTTTATGTTAAGCATGTGAAGAGTTTGTAAAGTTAATTTATCGCGATCGCGATGCAAATTTATAATCCCGCCTTGAGGTGGCAGTGTAAAAGGGGCTTGAGGCACTTCATCATGAACCCTGTGTCATTGAAAAAAGGAGGAATAAAACGGGGGTTAAATGTGTCAGTACTTGGCCTACCGGTAAATTGTATGACCGTTTGCGAGCAAGTGCTGTCCTGCATCATCAGCAAAAACTCCTGAAAAGGTCCGTGAAAATGATTTCTTATAAAGAGTGGTAACCCTGTTAACAGCCCGTACGGCGCGCTCTGTCTGAGCGGGGCCTGACACTGTGACCAGACACCCGGACCAAACTCAGACTGACTGTCGAATCAGGCTCCAAGTTCAATTGTCGGTCTCTTAATGGCTTGTAAACAGAAAAAATAACCAACCAATATTTATATCAGTATTTCCCAACCAGCCCTGAAATTGCATAAGATAAGATGCTATAAAAAGCAGTGATGGAAATAAATGAAGTAGTCCACATTTACATTTAAGTTCTGTGCCTCAGTACAATTCAGACACTGGTACTTAAAGCGAGTATTTCTGTTTCTGTCTAAGATGAGATCGGGGAGAACTTTATTAATCCACAAAGACAATTAAAGAAAATGACACGACAAAAGAAGAGTAACAACTCAAATATAAGAGTGATAATAAATATAAAGTATATGGGTTAAATGCAAAGAGACAGCGCCTCATAGAATAACAAGTTACTAACAGAAGTAAGTAGAAAGTAGTGATATAACTTACACTGACAGTCGTCCTGGCAGAGATAATAAGAAGAACTTATCTTGCACCACATGATGAATGTAAACATGATGTTGAACAGTGCCTGATGTATTAGTGCATGATAGTAATAAGAAGTCATATTGCACGTGGTACTAATAAACGGCAGTGTTGCACATGATAATGCAGCTTTATGGAGTCGATGGAAACAAAACATGTTAAATCGATTCACTAATGAGTCGCAGTAATGAGAGCAACCTGCCGATGGCAGCCGACCTCCTCTGACCCTCAGACGTGGATCATTGTCTGACATGTTGCTGTGGTTTGGTGCTAAATTTGGATTCTGTGTTTAATGATTCAGATTTATTCTAAACTTGAATTATCTGCCTTTATTTGTCGTGCTCCAAACATGTGGAGTTATTTACAACACATTCTGTAGAAAAACACTGGAGATTCTTGTGGACTCTTAAAACAATGATCTCAAACCACTCTACCTCAATGTACTTGGTTTTTGTCCTTTTTTATGTTTGTTGACATTCATGCAAATGACAGAAACCTCAGTGATGTTTAAGACTCTAATAAATTAAAGGTTTCAATGAATAATTCAAACGTGCGCTCCGTCCATGTTTGGCTTTGATGGACGGCTGTATTTGCTGAAATGTTTGACTCATGGTAGAACGATCTCACTACAGTCCAGCAGCGTCTCTTTGTTTGACTTGCCAGCGCCGCTCAGCTCTGACTCTGAATGTTTCAGTGTTTATCCGCTGTGACAACATCGTCTGTATCTGGTTTAGAGCTCAGCTTTCAACACGAGCTGGACTTTGCATTTGTTACAAGAGAAAAACTCGTACAGCTTTCCCCTCCTTTGTGTTGGCGAGGCTGTTGTTCTTGGATTCTTCTTGTATGAGCTCGAAATGAAACTCGTCTGTGGAGAGATTTTTAGAGAGCGACCCCCCCTCCTACAGTGATTGACACCGGGGTGCAGAGAAGAAGAGATGCCCCCAGGCTCTCTGCTGGTGTCTGGAGGTGGTTAAGTATCCTGCTCAGGCTGTATTGTTGCATTCTCTGTGTTGGTTTTGGTTTTCTTGCAGCTTTTCCTCCTTTAAGTGTCCGTCTTTCTCCTCCCCCAAACCTTTCATCCTTTATTATTAGCATGATTGGTTTTAAGTTGATTTTTGAGGGCACAAAAATACACATTCTCTACTCATGTAAAAGTATAGATACGATTTAATAAGTGCAGATTCAACACATTTGCTGAAGCAAAAGTTTAAAGTCCAGGCTGTTAAATGTGCTCACAGTAAAAAGTCAGACATGTCCCTCTGAAGGATGTTTCTATCGGCTGTTTCTGTGCTAAGCTAACTGAAGCTAACCTCATATTTAGAGACTATTAAACTGAAATAATTCTAACTGCAAATCAAAGAACAATACAGTGAAAATAATGAACATTAACTTTGCTGTAGGGCTGCAGAATTAACCGAATATTAACCCCACTTCCCACGGTTAAGTAAACATGAGACGGCGATGTTTATGTTTAAAATGCTCTGCCCGTAGAAAAGTCGCCGACCTTGCAGCGGCAGTTTAGAGTGGAATAGTGTTGGGAATGACGGCTCTTTGAAGGGAGCCGGATCTTATGACTCCGTTCCTTTCCGAGAGCCGTTAAAAAAAAAACGGCTCATCGTTCGCAAACGTCACAATACGAGGTAGAGAGCGCTCAGACTCGCAGCGTGCCTGCACTTTATCCTCAGTGTCAACACACACATATTTAAAATGAGCTTTTAAGATTTAAAAGGAATCAGCAGAATAATGTAGGAACAATTAATCAATGTTATTGATTTGCCAACAATTTATCATAAAACTCTGTGACTACAGAGATGTCAACAAAAACAAACTTGGCGGAGGGTTACAATGTTGCTCACTGTCTGCACTTTGTTATGGTGACATGATTCCTGCAGGTGACCGAGTGTAGCGGAGTTGCAGTTGAAAAAAGCTGCCTGTGGTAATTCAGCATAGAGAGATGTGGATCTCTGGCAGGCAGTGTTTGAGCACAACTATAAAAAGAACGGCTCCCACCGACGACTCGGTTCCCATCGTTTGCACCAAAGAGCCGTTCAAAAAAATCGGATAGTTTGAGTTGGAGTGGAAGAGTGAACAACAGAGACGGTCAAACGTCTGGAACACAGGACGAAGAGCTGGTCCCCCGAAACGGCTCGTCAGCGCTTGTTTTGAGGTGTTTCAGGTTTAGGGCGAGTGATGTTAGGAAACAATAATCAGCAAGGAGGTCATGAAACCTGGGTCTGCGTCTGCGTCTGCGTCGCAAAGCAAAGCAAAGCAAAGCAAAGCAAAGCAACACGACTAACTTGTTGAAGCAGCTGAAAGAACAGCTCAGAGTGCAGCATGATGAGTGTATGAAGGCCGAGAGAGAGAACGAGCTGCTCCCCGTCCTCCAGCGTCAAGTCAGACATCCAGAACAGCGCCCTATCCACCCAATTCCCACAGACACCCTGAAATTACCCATGATGCACCACATTCAGGTAAAGAAACTGATTTTAAGTCTTAGTTTGATGCAAAATTTGTAAATGAGCAGGAATGCAGCTCAAGATGGATCTGAAAGTGTTTGTTTATTTAAATGTGAAAGTTCAATAAAAAATGTCCCTGAAATAAATCAGTAATCGTGATTATCTTTTTGGCCATAATCGTGCGGCCCTGCTCCAGTGTGTAAATCAGTTGGATGGGGAATGTCTCGCTGCTGGTCGTCGGCCATGTTGGCTGCTTCGCTTTCATCCATGTGGCTCCGAGTTCTTCCTGTCGCTCACAGACATCACATTGATTAGACTCCTCTTCTCCACGCTCCGGTCTCTGTTTCTTTTTATACTTTATTAGCCTTATTTTTGTCTCGTTACGTCCGCCGCAAGTTATATTCACTGATGGATAAAAGAAATCGCTTTTAGGTTGAAATGGGTCCTGATGTTGGGAAGGTGGCGTGCAAAAAGAATCAATATGCATTAAAGCTAAAGAGCCTGATTTCAACCTGTGAGGAGCAGAAGTACAGATATTTGTTTTAAAAGGGTAAAAGTAAAAAGTTTGAATAAAAATAAAAGTACAGATACCTGAAAGGTCTATTTATAGAACACTTCCAAGGTATTTTTACGTTGCTACTTCCCGCCTGTCTGCAGCCACATGTGGAAGCCTCCTTGAAGAGGCTGAATCAGAGCGGCTCATGTGAACACGTACGCACACACAAAATATTTGTAAATGCATTTGTTAGAAATGCGTCAGAACGGCTGCCAAAGAACTGGATCTGTTCACTGCTGCTCTGACTGATGGAGCCTGATTGGCCACATGTTTGCTGGATCCCGCTCACACAGAGATGTTATTCAACGAGCTACACATGACACAAATAAATAGAACGTGTTGAAATAACTAGAACATGTTGGCTATTGTATGACAGTCCTGCAGAGCTGAGCTGAAAAGTTTCCACCGCCTGTCGTGTTGTGTATCAGCTGAAGCCAAAGCTAAGCTGTTCCAGGCGTCCTCGCTGTCCAATAGGAGGAGAAAACCTCACTAATTCCTGTGTTTTCCTGCTCCAGCTTTCATCTGCAGTGAACTCACATGCCCCACTTTTCTTCTTCTATTGTTCCGAGCTCGGTCGTGCTTGGAGACACATGTGGGCCTGTTTGTCCCGCTGCTGTTTTCATGGAAATGGTGAGAGGAACGAAAGTAACCCAAAACGAGCAGCGACGCCCAACCGCTAATTACGAGCAGGGGGAGGAGGAGGTGGGGGCTCAGTTTCTCATACGCCTGCCATGTGCCCCCTCGCCCCCTCCTCAAAGTTATTTAAGATGCCGTGTGTGTGTGTTCTCTTTCTCTGATGCTTTGTGTGTCCCAGCATCACAGCAGAGACTCTCCTCTCATGACTCCAGACACGATGCTCGAAGGTTTACGGCCTGAGACATGCTTTGTATTGAGAGTTTAAGAGGTGTAATAAATTACAGCGGCTATAATCTGACGAATGTGTGCTCACTTTAGGTGGTCATGTTTGTGTGTGGCTCAGGATTGTGTTGTAATTTTTATCTTCACATTGTGGTTATTAGGAGTTGACTGTAGCAGCACGAGCTCCGGCGACACATTGAGCGCACACTGCACATCTGGCCGTGAGGATCACAAGTTCAGACGTCCTCGTTCACACTGCACAAACCGCGTCTCCACATCCTGCCTGAGGCACAACAACAGAAAGGTTCATCTGCAAGTTTGCATGACGGCTCAAACTTTCTTTCTCTTTCTGTGAACAGAGAAAATGAAACCATTTAATACTCGGCTGATTGTAATAAACACACATTCCCTCAGTCACCTGATAAATCTAATATTATGCAGTAAATCTACATTTATAAAGCTGCTCACATTCGGTTTGTGTTGGTGCTGCTGACTCAGCGCTGTGCTGGTTCAGGAGGCTGCAGAGCGTGCTGATGTCACTCTGCGGTAAATTACGCTGAAAGTTGTTTGCCAAACTTTGTCCACTAACTTTAAAGTCAGCAGAGGTGGACGCACTCCAAACACCTGGTTTAGAGTTTAACTCATCACGGGAAATGATTTTCACTTGGCTTTTATAAACGTCACTAAATCCTGATGATGATTTGAACCATTAACACAGTTTGTCTCTCTGTCGAACGTATTTTATTTCTTTCATAAATGTTCTCTTATTAGATAACTCATTAGATAACTCTTGTTGTTGGTTAAGAGTTCTTTTTAAAAATGTGCCCCTCTGATAAACACACACCTTTTAATCATGTAAACACAAGCGGTTACCTTCGGCCGCTGCGACATGTTTACTGCCTGGTACAAAGAAACGTTTTGTTATAAAAGGTCACTTGATTGACAGGTGGATCCTGCTGGCTGTCTGCTAGACGTCATCACAGACACACAGACACTGAGCTTACCTTCACCTGTTTGTGTTGTTGGAGCCTTTAGAGGACAAATAATCTCTCTCTCTCTCTCTCTGTGGGATTTATGGAACTTTATGGCCGTGCGAGAAGTCTGAGCTCCAGCTGTTCAGTGAGTTAAATGCGAGTATTATTGTATCGATATATTTTTAGCACTAAGTAGCAGGTATGCTGTGCTCGCTTTAGCTGCTTGTTAGCCTGTCAGGCAGTATATGGGAGTCAGGAGTTGTTTGCTTTTCCCCAGAGAGATTACAGCGGACAGTAGTGATGAGAAGAACAGTTATTTTACGTTTCCCGTTACGCGTCGCCTCGACGCTCTCTCACCGTTCTCTCACCCCTACTTATTTACTCTGATAAACACCTGCAGTCAGGTCTATGGCTAACAACCGCTCACTGCGCTGAGGAGCATATAGCCTAGCTTTATAGCCGTAGCTGGCTGATTCATGCGGCCCGCCCATAGAGCTCAGCCATAGGCTGTAGCTCAGTCTCGCTCCGCCTCTTTGCCCGCCTCTAGATTAGCCGTCTCCGGCATTTGCAATATGGCGCTGGCGCAACTTGGGCTTCAAAACGCTTCTTCAGAAACCAATGGGTGACGTCACTGAGACTACGTCCATGATTTATACAGTCTATGTGTTAATATCATCCCTCATCTGACATGACTCTGTGCACACAGGGTTTACTGTACTGAAGAACTGTTTACTTCTTATTAACCCCTCTGTATCATAATTACATATTTTCTTTTATCTATTATTCTCAGCATCCTTTGCGCTCCTCATCTTTGCACTACTGTCTCATGTTGTCTTGTACATATTAGTTTAATATGTAATGTTTCATGCGTGTACACAGAGAGTTAAATGAGTCAGTTTCCCTGAATGTGTTCATAAAGCTGATTCTGATTCTGAGAATTTTCTAATCGCGCTGCAACAGATGATTTCATTTTGGATTCATCTAATGATTTTTAAAAACACATTATTTAATGAATCATACATTAATTACAAAACAAACAATTAAATTGTAACAAATACTACTTATTGATCCTCATATTCTAATGTCCTGTTTCTTGTCCGTTAACAAAAGTCAGTTTAAGAGCAGAAAAACCAGCTCACTGTCACATTAGAGAAGCTGGAAGCAGCTGATGTTTGGCTTTTTGCATCCATCAATCAATCAATCAATCAATCAATCAATCAATCAACTTTTATTTGTAAAGCACCAAATCAAAACCAAAGTTATCTCAGAACACTTTCCCAACAGAGCAGGTGTAAACCGAACTCTTTGTTTTTTAGAGAGAGACCCAACATGAATCACCTTGAGCTGCACTTCAGCTCGAGCAGAACCAGACTCATGCTGAACATCTGAAGAGGCTGGATGGGCCGAGAGGGAGAGAGAGAGGGAGAGAGAGAGAGAGAGAGAGAGGGAGAATACATGAGCCAGAACATGAATCATTCACTGAAACACTCATGGACAAAAATGTTTTGACTCATTTTGGACGCAAATACGAGGTTTAATTTCATGATTCGATAAATCTGTCAATACTTTCTCAAATAATTGTTCGGTCTGTAAAATAATCAGAACTTATCGATCACATAAAACAAAGTTGACGTCCTCAAAGGTTTTTTTTTAAATCCACAATCTTCAGTTTTCAGTCAGAAAGGAGGAAAGAAACTAGAACGTATTCACGTCTAAGACGCTGGAGTCAGAGAGTTTAGACTTCGCTTCATTGGCCGTTCATTTCATAGTTTTAAGTATTTGATTAACTCTTGCAGCTTTAGACTAATCGACTTATTGAAAATACTTTAGAGTAGTTTGATTTTTACGGTGCATCATCATTTTAAGAGATCGTACAGTAACGATCTGCAGATGTCAAACGTGTTGAAGTGAAACTAAACTATAAACCATCCTGTAATAGAAATACTTTAATGAGGTACATGTACGAATAAATGAAGTTAACAGTATTTGTGGGAAATTTAAATCTTAAAGAACCAAAAAAAAAGCTCGCAGGCTAATATTAGCTCAGTGTTAACCTGTTAAAAAGCAGCAGGCTCTGTGACGGAGTGACTCTCACGGTCTCAGTTTGCAGAGCGCGGCCTCTCGAACACGGTCGTGTGTTTAGCGGTTGTTTAGCAGCGAGGCTCTGCTCACAGGACAGACAAACACAGAGACAGGCATCAGCGATGTGTTTACCATCTGTTCAGGAAGGACGGACACGATGGGAGACGACGAGGAAGAGAGACATTTTCATGGTGGGGTGAGGGGCGTCTGAGGATTTACTGCCACACGTCGCCCGTTATTTATCAGAGAGGCCCGTCAAACACCGGCGCTCCCTCTGTGGCAGACTGTCAGGCCAGGGATGCTGTCGTCTTTATTATACAAGACCCACCTGGGAAACGGACCCCAAAGGTGACGGGGGGATGATCGCATTGGAAACAGCTGCTGGCACTTAGAAGCCCTGCTGACTGAAAATATAACATCTCAGAGTGTTTAACCTCCTCACATCAGGCGCTTGATCCAAGTAAACAGAATGAGCGAGGAACTTCCTCAAGCTGCTGCTGCATTTGTTGAGGAGGATACTTAAAGTGGCGTTTGTTTAATTTTATGGTCTAAATGACAAACGGGTACAGAGATTTGGAATTTCTCCACAAGCAGCTAAAAAAGGGGCTTTAATGTACCTTGAGGAAAACACCCCTGATAAACAGACATCCACTAAAAGATGTTTTTCCCTCTGACAGGCTCAGATTGTTATTCTACGTTACAGAAAGGATCCCTACAGAGTCCCTTGTTGTTAAAGAGGAACATCGCTCTCTTCAAAGCCACCAGACTCCATCGATAAAAACAGTCATTTTAGCTCACTTAACTCAGCAGTTTGCTCGGACTCGGGAGATGCTATTCCACCGCTGCCTAAATCAATTAGTTGTCTTCCGTTATCATTTATACACAAATATTTGATTGGATCTGAACTGGCCATGTCTTCTTTTTTCTTGTGTTTTTATAATCTTTTTATGGTCTTTTCCCCGCTCTTTATTTGTATTGTTTCTGCCTGTTTATCACTTGTATTCCTTTTGCATTTATTCTTGTTGACCTGTTACGTTTTGTTCTCACCTTTTTAGACTTCTCTTTGTTCGGCCTCATTGTTAAATATTATGTATTCTGTTCCCTTTCTCTTCCTTTGTTTGGTCTGTCAACACATCTGTTTTCAAAGGTGCTATATAAATAAAGTTACTATTATTATTATCATTGTTATTATTATTAAAACACCAAAACTGACACAATAACACAACTGAACAAACAGATGTAGGCAGCAGAAGACCAGTGACTCCTGTGTTCTGCAAGTAAACTTGCTGTTTTTGTTAATGGAGTCTGGTGTGTTTGCAGAGAGCGATGTAACGTCTGTTTGTGGTTAAAGAAATCATCCTCCTCTGTAACAGAAAGCTCCGTCTCTGTAGGGATCCTTTAATGTTGTCAGATACTTAGAGCAACAATCTGAGCCTGCTGTAGCAGTTCCAAAACGTTTTGTTCTCCATACTTATTTATACCCCGCGATACTTAAACCAGGATGCAGGTTAAAAAATGCTTGAATTGCTGTTTGAGGGGAAGAATTCTTGGACGTGGTCCTTTAAACTCCGGGGAGATGAGGAGAACCTGGATGGTGTAAAGTAGAGAAATTGATTTAATTCCACCCTAAGTTTGGTGTCGCAATCCATCCATACCTCCACTCCATCTCCTGCACGATCTCAGCCTCCGTCCTCTTGCAAAACCTCAGCGGAGCCGTTAGTTTCATGTGATTTGTGTTATCGTGCTCGTGAGTTCTTGCAGTTTTGATCAAGTCAAAGATATAAGTTATGATTGTGAAAGTTATGAGAGTCTCTGAGGGATTTTTATCATGTCAGAGGAGTTTAAGAGTCTGTGTGATTTGGCCGGAGCAGAGTGGAGCTTTCACAAGCAATGAGAGGAAGAGAGAGAGACGGATGCACAGGGGAATGGGTGAAGAAATGTGGGAAAGGAAAGGAGGGAATAATGGGGAGAACGGAGCATTCAGTGCGAGTCAAAGTAAATATAAAACGAGGTGTTGTGCTGTGCTAATGGTTTGCCCCTCCTGGTGCTGTTTTTAGCTGAGCCGTGGGCTTAGAGCTCTGGGAATGTTTGTGCAGCGAGATCCTGGCTGATGTTGTTTGTATTGTTCTGTTTCAGCCAGTGTGTCGATACAGAGTCCGTTTTGTTTCCGCGCACACACATTTATAAAGAGAAATCAGGCGTGCACTCGTCACTCTGTCTGACCCCAGCTCCCCCTGCCCCGCGCGTTACTGCATCTGTTGGTTTTGCTCGTGTTGCCCTCTAAATGTCGATGATTCAGTTAAGCAAGAAGAGTTTCTCAGCTCCTATTTGGTCTGTTAAATGTCTTCAATTAAGTTTTCTTTAGCTGCTTCGTCGTTTACAGATCATGCAGGAGGAATATCATGACAGGCTGGAAACGTCGAGTCTTTGGCTGCTTTCACGCCTAAAGTCAGTTTGTTTGGTCTGAATCAACGACCTAATTGTTACAGTGTTACATTTTGCCAAAAGTTTTGATGTGCGAGGAAACTGCTCTCTGGTTGGTCAGAATTTCCACGTGGGAAAACTCCCTGAAGTAAACTAAGAGAGAGAACAAGACGAATCACAGACTTTGTGTTGTTGTTGGAGTTGTTGGAGTTTTCGACATCGTTCCAGAGTTCGATCAGCCCCGCTCTCCTTTAGTTTCAACACTTTGAACGCCTCTGTGTTCTGTGGAATTGTTTGGTCGGCCCATATTTCTCTTTCCTCGTCGCTCCCCCACGTCTGTCCTCTACTCGTCCTGCCGCATGGCTGCGTGGCGTCTCTGCAAGTGTCAACACCCGTTAACAAGCCACAATGCACTTTGGTTTGCTTCCTGTATTTGGTCCTACTCTAAGTCGGATCATTTGGAAACGGACCGAGTCCCATCTTTTCTGGCGGACCGTGGTCCGGTGGTTTGGTCCGCACCAGAGTTCGAGTGTGTGTTCTCACCTGTCCAAAGGAACCGGACTTTCTGAATATATCCTTTCGGTGTTCATCATTCATGAGGTTTTTGCCTGGAGCCGAATTATCCTCAGAGGTCTTAATCACGTTTCTTGTTGGGGTTAGGTGGTGAAGTGCACAGCTTGTTTTAGGTGTTCACACTTCTTTTTTACCAGCAGCCAAACGATCATTAAATGTTTCCTTCTTTCCAAATCAAACAGACCCCATAATTAAAGCAGGTAAAAGCTTTGATAAAAACTGTGTTGCATTAAAAATCGATATTTTTCTGACACTCTTCGGTAGCACTTTAAGGTCTGCGAGCTGAGCTGTTGCTAACTTTAGCATGCTAGCCTTCTGAAATCATTCATCTGATTAAATGATTAAAAATGAGGGTAAAGTGACTTGAAGCTACCAAACGAGTAACTGAACAGAGCGTGAAAGTTATGGGATGAGTTCTTCTTCTGCAGATGAAATGCAACAGCAAGAAACATCCACAGAGCCAGATGATGGATCTGCAGCTCAGCATGTTGGCTGCCTCATGAAGGTGTGGACATCTTCAATGACAACAACTGAGTCATGTTAGCC